>NC_042625.1:85990016-86290016 GCF_901001135.1 Rhinatrema bivittatum
GGGATCTTGCCACGGGCAGTGGCAAAGTGGGGTGCTGGGTCCCTTGTTATAGAAACCCATAGACCTCTCGGAGGGCAACCTAGAGAAATAAAACAAAAGCCAGAAACGCAGAAATACAAAACAGATATTAAGTTGTCCTATTTACATTTCTTTACCAAAATGATTGCTTTAAAATTGGTCAGTCTGTGCCTCAGGCTATAGTGCTGCGGACTGGGTTCAAATCTCCTGACCTTTTGGAGCCAGTCCGTCCCCCCCGGAGGTGGCCTGCTCAGGCCTGGGGGTGGGAGAGGAACTGGCAGCTGCCCACACCCTGCCAGTCATCAGGGGAGATGAAAGGGGGTGCATTTACCAACAGGAGAGAGAGGGCACCTCTAAGCTGTGGCGCTGTTCCCTTTTGATTTTGGGCCACCATGAAACCCTTTCTGTGCCAAAATCGCACGGGCATTCATTCATGCATCAAATTCCTTATAGGAAAACCTCTTTCTTTCAAATAAGTTGATCTCCAGCCTTTTTTTTTAAATCAGAAAAAGACCACTGAACCCTAGTCATAATGAAAATAACTTTGGCTCCTGAATGGGCAACCGATTAGACTGGGATAAACAGAAACAATGCCCGTGCGATTTCGGCGCTCAAGGCATGAGCGCCGAAATCGCACGGGCATTCATTCACTGCCGGCGGGGGCCGTGCATTCATCCAGGCAGAGGGAGCCGGAGGCCGCTTTCGCCGCCGGCTCCCTCTGCCTGGATGAATGCACGGCCCACCCGGCCGCCTTGAGCACCGAAATCGGGAGGAGAGGAGAAGGGAGAAGGGACTACCGTAGCAGGCCCGAGCCTTGCTACTTTTTCGGGTTTTTTTTTTTTTTTTTTTTGCTTCGGGAGGAGGGGACAGGACTGGGGCTGCACCGGAGACCGGACTGGGCCTTGAGCGCCGAAATCGCCCCCATTTTTTACACTTTATTCCCGTTTTAATTTTCTAACACCACACTAACACCAAGTAGAGGGTAGGCGGTAAACTAACAGGTTAAGGACGCGGCAAAATAGTGGGTTACAAAGGAGATAATCTGAGCGCGCGTCACAGTATCGGAGGGGAATAGCTAATTCCTTCATTATACAGCTAATTCGTTCATTTACATATCATATACATGCTGCGTGCAGAAAGGGTTATGCGTCTGTTTTAAGAAGCGCTAAGGACGCATGAAACTGGAGACTGTATCGCTGGATCGCCTTACGCGTCCGAACTGTGCGCTCCCAGCACGTTACAGACGGGAAATCTTCAACCGCACGTTACAGTATCGACCTGTGTGTGTGGTGGCAGTGAATATCACAGCTTCCAAAGCCTCCACCGAAAAAGAAACTTAAGACATTCCCCAAGGAGCAGAGCCTCCCAGGCTCCATCCAGCAGAGCTGAGTCTCCAGCGCAAGTTCTGGGGGCAAAAGGAAACGGCAACCCATATCCCGAGAGACCCTCAAACCCTGGCAAGCTCTCTCCGCCTGAAGGCTGCACAGATAACCGCGGGGCTTTTCCTGCCGTTTTTAATAGTCCGGGAGTAGAGCCGGCGAGGTCCAACTCACCCACAGACTCGCCAGCATTTCAAAGCAGGGAACTGGAGGTATTTTCTGGCAAACCTGCTGATTCTGCTCGGACCTGACGAAGGGCGTGGGGGCTGCCCAGGAATGCCTTATAGTCCAATCATAAAGCTATTCCCGTCTATAATGACTTCCATGCCTTTAAACGAATTGAGGAGACCACCTCACTACTTTATCCAAAGCTTTTAAGGTCCGAGAGGGAGGAATTCCTCAGAAGGGGACAGGTTACCTGATGAGAGACAGGGAAGAGAACTGTTTTTATCTTCAACTGAAGAAGGAAGGAAGGACTGTGAAGCTCTGATACTGGGAAGAATAGGGAGAGGAGTCGGCTCACTCCCAGTGGGAGTTCAGGAGGCCAGTGGAGATGGTGGGGGAGGGTAGGAGATGTCCTTCTGGGGGGTGGGGCTCCTGACCTTAAACTGATGCTCCCGTCCTGCCCTCCAGTGAACCTCAAACCCTACAATGACATCGAGCAGGCAGACCTAAGCGAGAAGACCTGACTCCACCACAGCCCGGGGTAACGCGATCAGCTCCCATTTCGTGTTCGGTTTACAGAGGAGGAGTTTTAGTGTATATCTTGTTTTTATAAATCTGAATTTTTGTATATTAAAAAGGAATACACCCGCGCTCCTACCTTCTGGATACCATGCATGCCCTAAATTCTCTGGATTGGCACTACCAGTTCCGAGTCATCCTTTTGGGAGATTCCACTGTGGGCAAAACCTCCCTGGTGAGGCGCTACACCGAGGGGCAGTTCAGCACCAGCACTCCCTCTACGGTGGGGGTAGAGTATTACATCCGGATGCTGCAGCTGGAGCCCGGGGTGCGAGTGAAGCTGCAGATCTGGGACACCGCAGGGCAGGAGAGATACAGGTAAGACGGAGACGTGGTTAACTCCTTTAATCGACGCTTCAGCAAAAAACGTCCCTGTTATTTCCTGGTGTAGACTGAATCTCATCAGCTAAGAACTGTCTTTCCGAGTTCCCTGCTCAGGTGGGATGGAAAAGGTTGCCATTTACCTTCATGTGGCTTCTAGATTCCGAGCAAGGAAGCAAAATAATTCAGGGCAGAAAGAGAAAGTAAACAGATCAGCTTGGCTTTGTGTTTGTAAAGTCAATCATCCCTTAGGTTTCATGGTTGGATTTTCAATCAGCCGTGATTAACTGGAGAAATGAACTTTTTTTTCCCCTGGTGTTTCTGTCCACACAGATGGCTGAGAGGAGAGGGGTGTTAGCATACTATCCCATGTCATGATTTGTATAGCACATACCACATGTACGCAGCGCTGTACAGTCGCATAATAGTCCCTATGCCTTGCAATTTAGCAGTTTCCTAACCTGCGGAAGAGTGTTAGCTCAGGAAAGCTAGTCAAGAAGCGTATGAAGTTAGTCCAGTAAAAGAGTATCACCTTGGATCGTTTGCATTTTTTTTTAATTAACCTTAAGAGTAAATGCATAAAACATATAGATGACATCGCTGCCAGAGCTCTGTCCATTTCCTGCCACACTGTCTGGGAAGCCTTGGGGATCCCCTGTTGCATCGCTCCATTCTCAGCTGTAGTTTGGTTTCGGAGGCTGTAGAAATCCGATTTCTTGGAGGAGAACACATTTATGCCAGCCGAGCTGCCAGGCTCTGGGGTATAGCTGGAGCATTTTGCAATGGAAGAAGGCAGACTGTGTAAAAGGAGCAATGGCAGCCCATGCTGGCAGCTGGTTAAAAATCAGACATGGTTAAATCATGGTTAATCAACAATAAATCACGCAATCCCCAATATCGGAACCGAAGCGCTATGGCAGATTCTAATGTAACAACCTGAATGCCAAAAGTGCTCACAATATGTGAAAGACGCTTATTTTTAAAGTTGACCAGGCTTCATTGTACGAGCAAGGTGCTGTATGACTCCGCCTTATTTTTAATCATCGGTCAATGTCAGTGACAATATGTATATTTTTTAAGAGTTTTCAAATTTGCTCAGTGAATGCAACTTATCTTAAAAGTCACCGCTGGTTTTGAACGGGCGTGTTAAGAATGGCTTCAAAACCAGCGGTGACTTTTAAGATAAGTTGCATTCACTGAGCAAATTAAAAATAAGGGGGAGTCATACAGCACCTTGCTCGTAAAACATGGTTAAAACATTCTCAGATCTAATGTTCTCAGGCATCTCTCTTGTTTCTATCACTTTTATTCAATAGGAAAAGAGGTTCTGGCAACGCACATGGCCTAGAGCTGGGTCACTGATGGGGGCAGTAGATTATTTCAGCTGTCAAACGCGTGGAGTGCTTTGGGGTGCCGGGGTGCAGGAGGGGACACAGCTGGGAAGTTTGCCATAAAAGATGCATTGGGACCAGAAACCAGGCAAGGTAGCCTTTGCTTGTTGCCACCATAGCCATGCGACTTTGGGAAACTTCAGATCTGAGATCAATTTACTCAGCAGAAGTTCTGATTTCCTGCTATAGCACAGTGGGAGGACATGGACCCCCGGGCACAGCTTGGTCTCTGTATACTGAAAGAAAGGGGCATGAGGAGAGATTATCTTCTTTGGATCATCAAAAAGTTTGCCTAGGTTGACATGGTACATTAGCTTTAGGGACTTGAAAATCTCTTGAACGGTTTATGGGACTTACAGAGCTGAATTTTCAAACATGTTTTACACACGTAAATTGGCTGCTAGGAAACCATCCTGAGCTCATTGCAAGTAAAACTCCATGCATAACCTGATTTTTGTGGGTCCTTTTACGCACACTCAGGTGAATTTTCAAAGAAGTTGCACACGTAAATGTAACATACTGTCATAGCAATTTTCAAAAGCCATTTATGTGTGTAAAGCGCACTTACGCAGGTAAATGTTATGGACAATTCAATGGCATATACTGTATCAGTTTTGAAAAGGTACAGATGTAAAATCAGGCCCCCTAGGAATAAGCATTCCAGGGGGGGGAGCTGGGACTTGCACGCATAAGTTTCTAATTTTCAATGTTTCTGCGTAAATTCGGCTGCACAGATTACGCCCTTCATCCAGCAGGGGAGTTTGTGTGCACACCGGCCCATTTGGGACTATCCAGACTTTATGTGCTTAGGTTTTCTTCAAATAGGATACAAGCAGACTTCATCTGACTGTGCCCGGTTATAAAATGAGCCTTTGGTGTAGGTTGCTGATCTCTGGCTTTCCTTTCACTTCTTCACAACTAGGAGTCCTCTGTGCTTATCTCAGACTTTTCTCATTTTCTGTTTTTTTTTAAGAATTTTATGTATTTTTTCTTATTGTTTTTAGATGTTTTTTATTAAGAATTCTATGTATTTTATGATTATAATTTTGTAATTCAAAGTATTTTAATTGTGCATTTGATATTTACTGTAAACTGATGTGATGTTTCCTACGAATGTCGGTATATAAAAACGAATACATAAATAAATAAATACTGTTTTAGTCCCTTCCACATCCCCTAGGAGCTGTTTGGTGCGTTAACTGCCCTTTCCATGATGAAATATTTTTTTAGGTTGCTCCTGCGTCCACCCTCTTTACGTTTCACATTATGATCTCGCATTCTAGAACGTCCATTTTTGCTGGAAAAAAAAGTTTGTTCCTTGTGCATTAATGGCCGGATTTTAAAAGGGTTGCGCACGAAAATCCTCCGGGTTTACGCGCGCCGGGCCTATTTTAAAAAGGCCCGGTGACGCGCGTAAAGCCCCGGGACGCGTGTAAGTCCTGGGGCTTGCAAAAAGGGGCAGGGCGGGGGCGGGGTCAGGCTCCCGGCACAGCGGCCATATTTGCTGCTGTGCCGAGGATCGTGCACCGGCAGTTGGCCGGAGCGCGCAACTTACTTCAGCCCCAGGGCTGAAGTAAGTTTGGAGATAAAAAAAGCAAATTAAAAGGTAGGGGGGAAAGGGCGGGGGAGGTAGAGGAAGGGAAGGGAAGGTAGTGTGGGGGGTAGAGAAATTCCCTCTGAGGGGGAAGGCAGCGCGGCTCGGCACGCGCAAGGTGCATAATTGTGCACCCCCTTGCGCGCGACGACCTCCGATTTTATAACATGCACGTGCCTGCGCGCGATTGTTATAAAATTGGGCATACATGTGCGCGTGCCAGGTAGCGCGCGCACATGTATGCCGCACGCGCTTCTTTTAAAATCTACCCCTATATGTAACCGTCTATCTGAAAGTCTCTATCTTATCCCCCTGAGGTAGATAGATTTAGATCCTTAATTCTTATGTCATAGGGCTTTGCAGGCAATCCCTGCACCATTTTGCTAAGCCCTGGTCTGTCTATGTCCATTCAGAGGTATGGCCTCCAGATATTGGATCCAGTACTCTAGGTGAGATCTCACTGTCCAGCATGTGAAGGTATTTGGTAAAGGATGAAGATGCCTTGGCTGGCAGAGACCTGAAACAGAAGCTTCTCTGAGACTGAAATCTCCAATGCCATTCTTGTGAGGGCAGCATCCACCCATCCACAACTCCTCTTCCCTTTAAATCCAGCCTTAAGTGCATCATCACTTCTCTGACGAGTCCATAGCCTGCCAGTCCTAAAGGAAGAGATGCTAACATCCAGATCCCCAGTATGGGGACTTACCCCATACTGAGAACAAGCCGAGCCCTGAAGGGCACAGTTACTCAAACTATGACTCTTCTGATAACCCCACTGTCTATAGAACTGTGATTGTGGCTTTGAAAGTATGAGTCTTGTCTTAGTGCTGGAGGCTCTTCATGAGGTCAGCTCTGCCCTCGGGGATGAGTTGAGCGAGCGATGTCATCATTATGTAATCCTAGTCAAGGAAGTGAAAAGACGCAATGTCACCTTGAAAGCAGTCCATATAATTATATGTGAGGCTTCTGCTTTTAAGTTTAAACAGATAAACACTGATTAAAACTCAACCTTCTTCCCCCACTTCCCTAGTGGTGGAAAAAAATAGAAATTAGTGCTTATTTGATAAAAATAAACTGGGGAAACGCTGTTCTCCCCAGACCCTAGTGCTCTCGGCCTGCCTTCAACCTGCTCCTTCATTCTTTGCTCTTTTTTGGCCCTGACCTTCCCCAGCTGCACATCAGCCAGCAGCTGCTCTCCACTTTCCTCCTCCCTACAGATGGCAACTCGCCAAGATGGGGGTGAGAGGACAGAATGAGCAAGCAGGGGCAGGGGGCTGAGAAACCATCTCCTCGCTCCCCCAACACTGATTTTATATATCTACATAAACTCTAAAATAGCTAAAAAGATAATCACTTAAAAACGAAATCTCTAACTATAGGTCAAAAATCTAATGTCTGTGTAAGAAATAGGAGAAAAGCTTTAAACTGGTCGTTTGACCATGAGCAGGGCACCGGACCCCCTCTCCCACAGATGGAATCTGGTGCTGACTGGACCCAGATTGGAACTGCACACAGATAGCTGGGGCCTGGCTGAATTATTAAACTTATGCATCAGAGTTGAAAACCTTTCCATTGCTGGCAGCAATCCCAAATAATTAACATTTCTGGCCTACCTAGGAGTGACATTACAGCCATACAACCCTCAATGAGTGCTAAGATCCCAAAATAAAGGACCAGTAAATATTCCAACCATACGGAGCACACACCCAACACAAATAAGAGATTGAGCATTCTCCATAGCAGGTCCAAAGCTCAGGAATTCTCTACCGGAGACACTACTTAACCTACCAGATAGAAAGAAATTTAAAAGTGAACTAAAATCCTGGCTATTCATAAACACATATAATTTAACTTAAAAACACAGAATATACGAAGCCACAAAGACATGAATGAAGGACATCACCCCGGTGTAGCAGGAAGTGATCCTGTAGCAAGGACCCTCTCTCCAGGTGATGTATTGTCCTCTCGCACTGAGGACGTCTCCCAGGACTACTGCCCAGGAGGGAAGGGTTAGGTCGGCCATCATAGTTGGTGATTCAATTATTAGAAATGTAGATAGCTGGGTGGCTGGTGGGCGCGAAGATCGACTGGTAACATGCCTACCTGGTGCGAAGGTGGCGGACCTCACGGGTCACCTAGATAGGATTTTAGTCAGTGCTGGGGAGGAGCCAGCTGTTAGGAAAATGTGGGAGGGAGGTTCTGGAAGCCAAATTTAGGATCTTAGGTAGAAAGCTTAAATCCAGAACCTCCAGGGTGGCATTCTCTGAAATGCTTCCTGTTCCACGTGCAGGTCCCCAGAGGCAGGCAGAGTTCCGGAGTCTCAATGCGTGGATGAGACAATGGTGCAGGGAAGAGGGATTCAGTTTTGTAAGGAACTGGGTATCCTTTTGGGGAAGGGGGAGACTTTTCCAAAAGGATGAGCTCCACCTTAACCAGGGTGGAACCAGGCTGCTGGCACTAACTTTTAAAAAGGAGATAGAGCAGCTTTTAAACTAGAAAAAAGGGGAAAGCCAACAATCGCCCAGCAATGCATGGTTCAGAGAAATGTATCTTTGAAGGATACTAACTAAACAAGAGTTAGAGCATCCCAACAGAGAGGTTTCAATAAAAGTAAAAGAAGTCCATGTGCCTATAAGTAAAAAATCACCTAAGCTAAGGAATTCCAAATTATCCCTATCAACTGAAAAGCAGGTTGTAAATACAAACAAAAATGCACTTTTAAATGTCTGTATGCCAATGCCAGAAGTCTAAGAAGTAAGATGGGAGAGTTAGAGTGTATAGCAGTAAATGATGAAATAGACATAATTGGCATCTCAGAGACCTAGTGTAAGGAGGATAACCAATGGGACAGTGTTATATCAGGAAACAAATTATATCGAAATGATAGGGAGGATCATTTGGTGGGGGTGTGGCACTTTATGTCCGGGAGGGTATAGCGTCCAACAGGATAAAGATCATATAAGTGTTACGCCTGTCGGTCGCACATGGCTGCGACCTCTTATGCTCACCTCTTTTTTCCCCACTCCATCAACTCTGGGAAGAATGGCGGTCTCTGCCAATCCCCGCCGACCTCTCCAGTGTTCCCGGGACAGCGTGGACGCTGCCGACCGCCATCTTGGACCCAGAATCACCTAGGCGTGTGCGCAAGGGCCTCTTTTGAAGACATCATGGCAGGAACCTTGCGAGCGTCCCCTCCCGATGATCTTTTGGAACGGAAGTCAAACTCCGCTTGTGTATTTAATCCAACCAGCTCTTGTCTTCATTGAGTTAGCAAGGAGTTCTGTCTTGCTGAATTCTCCTCTTTCAAGGACTTCACGTTCCTGACTTGGTCTTGGCATCTAAACGTTCTGAGTACCTGCTCCTCGGGGGCTCCCCTGCGTTCCCAGCTATCTGTTCCTCGGAGGGCCTACCTATCTGACTACTACTAGACCTGCTTCTCAGGTCTCTCACGCTATCCAGGAACCATCTATTTGTGAGTACCTCTACTGACTTCTGATATACGAACTGTATTGAGGATTCTACACAGTGTACCCCAAACCATGGGCCACTACCGCTTTCCTTCAGTAGAAGCCATTCAGCTTTCCTGCACTACAGAATATCTACACACCAACTACGGGAGCCACTTCCGGGTTCCAGAATCTCTATCAGTTCTTCAACATCTACTGTACAGACATCCTCAGCATACCCCGCTCCGCGGACCACTACCAGATCTGTATTCCAGAGGTGCCTACACTCATCAGAAGGGATTCCCAGCGTACCCCGCTCTGCGGGTCACTACTGGATCTTCTCATCTGTGGCCTTACCCTGGGCATTCCCCATTGCTCAGGGCTATACTACTACATCTGCAATTCTGTGGACATTACTGTTTTCTGCATTCATAATAAAGTCTCTACTTCTAGCTGTGTCCCACGCCACTGAGACTGCGCCTGCTGACAGTGAGGCTCACAGGGCTCCTCCCTTTGGGCGGAGACACCTCTCATCTCAGCCCAGGGTTCACATTGTTACATAAACATAACAACAAGAGACTAAATGCTCAGTAGAATCTATATGGATAGAAATCCTATGTGTGTTGGGGAAGAGTATAATGATAGGAGTATACTACCATCCACCTGGCCAAAATGGTCAGACAGATGATGAAATGCTAAGAGAGATCAGGGAAGCTAACCAATTTGGCAGTGCAGTAATAATGAGAGATTTCAATTACCTCAATATTGACTGGGTAAATGTAACATCAGGACATGCTAAAGATGTAAAGCTCCTGGATGGAATAAACAAGTGCTTCATGGAGCAATTGGTTCAGGAACCAACGAGAGAGGGAACTATTTTAGATTTAATTCTTAGTGGAACGCAGGATTTGGTGAGAGAGGTAATGATGGTGGGGAAACTTGGCAACAGTGATCATAACATGATCAAATTTGAACTAATGACTGGAAGGGGAGCAATATGTAAATCTACAGCTCTAACACTAAACTTTCAAAAGGGAAACTTTGATAAAATGAGGAAAATATTTAGAAAAAAACTGAAAGTTGCAGCTGCAAAGGTTAAAAGTGTGCAAGAGACATGGACATTGTTTAAAAATACAATCCTAGAGGCGCAGTCCATATGTATTCCACACATTAAGAAAGATGGAAAGAAGGCAAAACGATTACCGTCATGGTTAAAAGGTGAGGTGAAAGAAGCTATTTTAGCCAAAAAAAACTTCCTTCAAAAATTTGAAGAAGGATCCATCTGAAGAAAATAGGAAAAAAGCATAAACATTGTAAAGTTAAATATAAAACATTGATAAGGCAGGCTAAGGGAGAATTTGAAATGAAGTTGGCCTAGAGGCAAAAACTCATAATAAAAACTTTTAAAAATATATTCAAAGCAAGAAACCTGTGAGGGAGTTGGTTGGACCGTTAGATGACTGAGGGGTTAAAGGGGCTCTTAGGGAAGATAAGGCCATTGCAGAAAGCCTAAATGAATTCTTTGATTCTGTGTTTACTAATGGGGGTGTTAGGGAGATACTGGTTCCAGAGATGGTTTTCAAGGGTGATGAGTCAGATGAACTGAACCAAATCGCTGAACCTGTAAGATGTAGTAGGCCGGATTGACAAACTAAAGAGTAGCAAATCACCTGGACCGGATGGTATGCATTCCAGGGTTCTGAAGGAACTAAAAAATGAAATTTCAGATCTATTAGTTAAAATTTGTAACCTATCATTAAAATCATCCATTGCACCTGAAGACTGGAGGGTGGACAATGTAACCCCAATATTTAAAAAGGGCTCCAGGGGCGATCCGGTAAACTATAGACCAGTGAGCCTGACTTCAGTGCTGGGAAAAATAGTGGAAACTATTCTAAAGATCAAAATCACAGAGCATATAGAAAGACATGGTTTAATTTTAATGGAACACAGTCAACATGGTTTTACCCAAGGGAAGTCTTGCCTCACAAATCTGCTTCATTTTTTTGAAGGGGTTAATAAACATATAGATAGTAGTCCCCCTCGCCTCTGTTAATTTGACTCCCCTGGTTCTTTGTATCGCTCCCGAGCGAATGTTGCAGTTACATTGTAAACCGATGTGATATGTATTCCATACAGGAACGTCGGTATAGAAAAGTTAAAAATAAAATAATAAATAGATAAAGGTGAACCAGTAGATGTAGTGTATTTGGATTAGAAGGCATTTGACAAAGTCCCTCATGAGAGGCTTCTAAGAAAACGAAAAAGTCATGGGATAGGAGGCGATGTCCTTTCATGGATTACAAACGGTTAAAAGTTGGGAAACAGAGAGTAGGATTAAAGAATCAATTTTCTCAGTGGAAAAGGGTAAACAGTAGAGTGCCTCAGGGATCTGTATTTGGACCAGTGCTTTTCAATATATATATAAGTGATCTGGAAAGGAATACAACGAGTGAGGTTCTCAAATTTGCAGATGATACAAAATTATTCAGAGTAGTTAAATCACAAGCGGATTATGATAAATTGCAGGAGGACCTGGTGAGACTGGAAGATTGGGCATCCAAATGTCAGATTAAATTTAATGTGGATGTGCAAGGTGTTGCATATAGGGAAAAATAACCCTTGCTGTAGTTACACGATGTTAGGTTCCATATTAAGAGTTACCACCCAGGAAAAAGGTCTAGGCATCATAGTGGATAATACTTTGAAATCGTCGGCTCAGTGTGCTGTGACAGTCAAAAAAGCAAACAGAATATTAGGAATTATTAGGAAGGGAATGGTAAATAAAACGGAAAATGTCATAATGTCTCTGTATTGCTCCATGGTGAGACCACACCTTGAGTACTGTGTACAATTTTGGTCACAGCATCTCAAAATAATATAGTTGCACTGGAGAAGATACAGAGAAGCGTGACCAAAATGATATAAAGGGGATGGAATAGCTCCCCTGTTAGTAAAGGCTAAAGAGGTTAGGTCTGTTTAGCTTGGAGAAGAGACGGCTGAGGGGGGTTATGATAGAGGTCTTTAAAATCATGAGAGGTCTAGAATGGATAGATATGAATAGGTTATTTACTCTTTCGGATAATAGAAGGACTAGGGGGCACTCCATGAAGTTAGCAAGTAGCACATTTAAAACTAATCAGAGAACATTCTTTTTCACTCAATGCACCATTAAGCTCTGGAATTTGTTGCCAGAGGATGTGGTTAGTGCAGTTAGTGTAGCTGGGTTTAAAAAAGGTTTGGATAAGTTCTTGGAGAAGTCCATTAACTGCTATTAATCAAGCTGACTTAGAGAATAGCCACTGCTATTACTGGCATCAGTAGCATGGGATCTGCTTACTGTTTGGGTACTTGCCAGGTCTGGATTGGCCACTGTTGGAAAAAGGATGCTGGGCTTGATGGACCCTTGATCTGACCCAGTATGGCAATTTCTTATGTTCTTTTGACAAAAGACAATTGTAGCACAAAGAATAAATCAACTGAGAGAATGCAAGATTCTCAATCCACAGACTTAGATGTGAAAACTACCACCCTTATCGAAAATCTCACATACTTTACGCCTGTTTTACTCCATAGGTCCAAGAAACCGCCATTAGGTAGATGGTAATTTAATACCCACAGACAACTACCAACACTATAACGAATCGTTTTGTTTCTGATTTTTGGCTGAATTTTAACTATTAATGTCACTTTGTAAACCGTTGTAATCTATACATGGAATGCTGATATATAAAATGTTTAAATAAATAAATAAAATAATGTTTACATTGTGTTCATTACACAGGGCTGCATACCAGGAGGTAGCATGGCAGTAGAGGGGCCATGGATTACAGGACAAGAAAGCACATAATGAAATAGGCCACATCTATCTGGGCGTCCAGCTCAGTCAGAACCAGGCCTAGTATCCAGCACCATGAGCCTCTATTTGCAAGTACCTGGAGTTTGTTTTAGCTTAGTTTATAGTACCCTCCCCACAACGAATATTGTCTGGTCATTGCAGTGACAGTGCTGGGCCAGAGGCCATGCATCAGGCCTCCTTTCAGATCCCTGAAATCAAGGGTCCTGAATCCGGCCACCAGGTGTCACCCTTGAGCAACGTCCACAGCCTCCACAGCATCTCCAGCCCCGGCCCAAGGGAGGAATTGGGTGGAAATGGGGACTTTCCTTATGTCAATGGGCAGCAGTGCCACTCATTCAGTGTGCTGTCCTCTGGGGGCTTGTTTTAAGTTTCGTTTTTTTATATTTAATGCAGTCCTGTTAGTGGGGACTTGGCTTTTAATGTTGCTGCAGGTATGAAATTCCTGTAGCGGCATGGCTGCAGGTCTATGTGTGGTGCAGTAGCATCAGAAACTCAGTTTCCAGCAGCACTGGAACCACACAAAAGGAAGAACATGATTGATTACTAAATACATTTTTTTTTTCCAAATTTGCAGTTTTCCAGTGGTAAGTGGTCACAGGGTTTATACTTAATTCACAATAATATTCTTTTTCTTTTTTTTGTTCCAATATTTTTATTGAAAAAATTAAGAAGTTACAACAATAGAAAAAAACCAAAACCATGCTGCAGTACCATAATGGTAACTGATGCAATATTGAAAACTATTCATGCTATCAGTGAAGATAGTGCTTTACGATACAGTCCTGCACTATATGTTTCTAATAAGCTCCAGTTCATAGTATCATTCTTAGTTAAAAAACAAAACACATACAACTGCACAGCTGCCCCTTTAAGGATAGTTTGACAGCAGCTGTACTTGATGGCCAAGCCAGATGTAATGGGGATAAGAGGTTAGAGGGGGTCCCTGCTCCAAAGATAAGTAACAGGAGATGAGAGTTTCATGTGAGTGCAGTGCTTCAGAGTGGCTGTTTGCTCACCTTACCCTAGGAAATAAGATTTGGAGACTGCATTTTCACGGTACAGCAAAGTATAAACTATACTTTCTCTCTCTATATGTCTATCTATTTATATATCTAAACAAAAGAAATATGTCAGTTTTATTGGCAGTCAAAAGAAATCACATAATTATGAGATGGGTTTTTTATAGTTCTAATTTCTTCAATTTCATTCCTAAATTGCTTTTAGAACTTGAAATTGTTGAAAGCTTCTACTTCTTCGCCATTCCCATGGCTAAATTACTCTGAGAAAATCTTTGGGGAAAAGCGGGCCCTCACCTCCGCGATGGCTCTAGGCAGACTCACTGCATGCATGTATTATTTTGCTGCCTTCCCACTGGGGCATGGAAAAGTTTGCAAATATAAAAAGTGACCTTTTTTTTTTTTTTTTTTAAGGACAAGGGAGAGGAGACCTAGGAATAAGATCATGAGGAAAGTTTTTAGCCAAGAAGCAGATGATTTTTTTTTTTTTTTGCAATTTAAGAATACTTTATTGATATTCTACGTGAGTACAGACAACAGAACAATTCTATGAACAACAAAAATCACAACAATCAGACTAGTAAAACGCAGTGTTTTAAAGAATCCCGTTAGCCCGGCTGCATTTCATTTGCTTTTGAAACTTCTGTTTTTTTGCAGCAGCATGACAAGGTCCTTTTACCGGAATATCATCGGCTGCCTGCTGGTGTTCGACAAGACCAATCGGAACTCGTTCAAGCACGTGGAGAACTGGTATCGTGAGGCCTGCGAGCGCATTGTCTCTCGCAAGGTCATCTTCCTGCTGATTGGCCACAAGAGCGACCTGGGGGCAGACTGCGCCATCCCCGGGGACGAGGCGGAAGCACTGGCGTCCTCTCTAGGCATGCCCTACTTCGAGACGTCAGCCCAGAGCAACAGCAACGTGGATGTCGTCTTCGAAACCCTGTCTCGCAGCATCTACGCAGGACTGCGCTTGGAGGCCTTCCCCGCCAGCGAGGGCTGGGAGGGGGTCAAGGTGGTGTATCGGGTCACAAAGTTCACCCCTAAGCGGAGGAAAGCTGAGCAGAAGTGTCAGTGCTAGCCAGGAGAAGGGGCGCGCAACAAGAGGTTAGGGAGACAGTGACCCATGCGCAGCTCAGATTCATTTGGTGCTTGTAAAAGAGGAGATTTTGAAACCTCAGATAAGAAACGGTGGTTGTAGGCCACTGGAGACGGATGGTTCTAGATCTGGGAACGTACCTTTCTACTATTAAATAATCAGGTCAATGAATATTAGTTAAAATAATCAAACCAGTCTAAGCCAGCATTTCTGCATTGACCTTACGTCAACAGGATCTCCCTCTCTCAAGGGCCGATACAGTTCAGTGCGCTCCGGCAGAGCGCACTGTTAACCTGCATTTGGACACACGTTTTTGACGCGCTAGCTTTACCCCTTATTCAGTAAGGGGTAATAGTGCGCCGAAAACGCGCGTCCAACCCCCCCCCCCCCCCCCCCCCCCCCCCCCGAAACTAATAGTGCCCGCAACATGCAAATGCATGTTGATGGCCCTATTAGTTATGCCCGCGCGATTCAGAAAGTAAAATGTGCAGCCAAGCCGCACATTTTACTTTCAGAAATTAACGCCTACCCAAAGGTAGGCGTTAATTTCTCTCGGCACCGGGAAAGTGCACAGAAAAGCAGTAAAAACTGTTTTTCTGTACACCCTCCAACTTAATATCATGGCGATATTAAGTCGGAGGTCCCAAAAGTTACAAATAGTTACAAATTAAAAAAAAAAATTTTAATGGGCCTGCGGCGCGCGGGTTGAAAACCGGATGCTCAATTTTGCCGGCGTCCAGTTTCCGAACCCGTGGCTGTCAGCGGGTTTGAGAACCGACGCCGGCAAAATTGAGCATCGGCTGTCAAACTCGCTGACAGCCGCCGCTCCTGTCCAAAAAGAGGCGCTAAGGACGCACTAGTGTCCCTAGCGCCTCTTTTTACCGTGGGCCCTAATTTAAATAAATTAATTTACTGAATCGCGTACACAGGAGAGTGGCCTGTGCACGCGCCAGGAGAGCGGGCGCTCGCCCGCTCTCCTGCGATTTTTACTGTATCGGCCTGTCAGTTCGAAAGACAGAGGGAAACCTAGCATTTTGACATTGTAATATAGAAGCAAAGTCGATGTATCAGCTTGCATATTACATTTTGTATTGTTTTACTGCCTATTGTTCTGTTTTAAACTAGATTATTATCATTGTTGAATTTTTATTTCCTGCTTTGAGCAGACTATAAATAAAATTTGATTTGATTTTTGAATGGCCAACCCTAGGGTGAATCTACCCCTCCCTGGATAAGCAAAGCAAAGATAAAGTACAGTCATTTTTTAGGGGGTTAATCTGCTTATTTTACAGCAGGATTCTTCTGTTTGCATGTGCTAGCAGGGCTATCGATTTTCTATATGTTAACATAAGCACTCCCTTCACCTAGAGAAGAGTCCTATTTTAGCTCAGCAGTTCATTTTGACTCCAGACTTGGGTAGGAATGAATGCCAAGAGCCCTGTTGCCTGCCAGCCCCCCTGTGAGTCTCCCCAGTAGCCTGGGATCCTAGCTTGTGCTGCGGGCTGAGGCAGTCTTAACAAGTCGGAGCAAGCCAGCTTGTCTGAGTAATTCCACTTCCACATTACTGAGCTGTTCCCTGCAGGCTGCCCCCACGGTGCTGGACACCCCTATTGTCCAAGAGGAGGCTGCTGGATTTTGGCATGTGGCCCTGATACGTGTCGGTGGCCCAGAGGGGCTCCGCCTCTTCTACCCCCTGCACTAACCGGTGACGAGTACTGTTCTGTCACGGGCACTAAAAAGTGGCAGCAGGTTTACTAGATGACTGCAGGTCGTCAGCAGCGACAGGCTAAGTTTGTCTTGGCTTTAATCTCCCATCCTATTGTGCACAGGACCGGCTGGCACCCTTTCCTTAAATGAATCAGAACACCAGCTCCTTACATAACACTGGAACAAAATCAGAAAGATTCAGTGCATTCTGGGTGTCCTGGGTGCTCTGAATGAAAATGTAATTAAAGCAAGTGCAGCGAGTTTACTTTTTAGGAAGAAAGAGAAGTGTCTGCACACTGCCTTGACTTGTCCAAGGCATAGGATGAAAGCAATGAGGGCAGCCAGGAATGAGATTCACCCTGCAGTCGGGAGGGCGGCTGGGGAAGGCAAGACTCCTCTTGTGCTATTCCATGGATTTTAACTCATGCAAGATGCAACATGACGGTGCGGGTAGGATAAAAGCAGAATATAAGTAAATTAACGTCCTCGGATGGAGGAAGAGTGTAGAACTTCAGAAGAGGATCTGACTTCCAAAGCAATGAGAGTTTGTTTTCAATTTTAATGAATTTTAACATAATAAAATAAGAATTCCTTTCTTTGTTCCCGATTTGTCCTCGTGAACGTGAATATTTCTCTTACACCACCAGCTCTATAACTATACTCCATTTCTTGCTCTTCTAATATTGAGATCCCTGCCCCCATACGCACAGCTCTGCCAATGCACCTCAGTCCTGCCTTGCAGCGCCCCTTACTGCTCTCCCAGGGATAGTAGAGGGGATGTTTTCCCCAGAAGAGTCTAACCTATAAAGAGAGACATCAATGCATTTTCCTCTTGTTCCTGGAATAAATGATTTGAGTGGGAATTTTACTGTTTTTCTTACTGGTTCTATAGTGAAACTAGGAAGCGATGAGATAGCAACTCAAGATCTGATAACCCATTAACCAATCTTTTTCTTATATTTCCCAAAAGCCAATATGCAATTGCATATTATTTGAATTATCTAACGATCCAATCACCAGATGCTCCATTAGCCAAGACTTGATTTCCCAGCTCCCAAAGTTTATGGGTTTTGGGAGCTGGGAAATAGCTTTTTCTATTTTTAAGATAAATGCAATCCCCAGAATCCTTGGGGACAACTGGAGAAAAAAATGCACCTGCACACCAGAAGACCTAAGGGTGCCTGCACTCTGAGGGGAATGGGCTCACCTTTTGACAGAGAGAGCCTGGCTGTATGTGAAAGGGAGTATGGCAGATAAAGGGATTTGTTGCGTTTCACAGCTCACGGAGGCCTCCTGCGAGCCACGCTACTCGCCTCCGACGCTGGGCCCCTCTGCTCTCCTCCATGCAGCAGGACATCGCTGTGACTGCTGCGTCCCTGTGTCTGTCCTTGGGTGTGCACATGCCCAACGATCCGACAGGAAAAGGCGTAGCACCCAATGATGACTTCACCAGCTGGGGCTTTATTTAAGGACCTCCTAGACATCCTCTTCTCGCCTCAGCAACAGGTCCTCCTACATCTCGTGCTTCGTCCCGTAAGCCTGTTCCTCTTCCTGTCCTGCCTTCCTGCTCCTCGGACTACTATCTGGTTTTGACACTTGCTTGGACTCCGCTTTCGCCCGACTGCTGCCTGCTTTTGACCCTTGCCTGGCCCTGGACTACACCCAGAGACCCTTGCCCAAGTCCTGCCAACCCTGACACCTAAAGGCTCAACCGGAGGGGAACGAGGGCTGGTATAAGTGAAGCCTCTGCCTCGCCAGGGTCTGCCTGCTGGCGGTGGGAACCTGCGGGGTTCCTCCCTGAGCTCCTAGAGCTAATCTCATCCCAGTCTAAGGGTCAACACAGACACAACAAGACTGCACCCATCCTGGGGAGAATGGAGATACGAAAAGGGGATGTGGAGACTGAGATGAGGGGAACTTAATGTCTGAAAAACATGTGCACCCTGTGCCTGGCCAGGAAGTGTTGCTATTGTGCAATGACTCCTCCATCCCTCGCCCCCTACCAGGAGTTGTGTTGCTGCCTCCATAGCATCACAAGCTGGGTCAAGAAGCAGAAGTCACTTTTAGGAATCAAACCCACATCCCACAGTCACACAGCGCTGCCACTGAATCATCAGCTCGGCCCCTAAAAGCACTTTTCAGAGGAAAATGTACTGAGCACCCTGAGTTTCCAGAGTCTGTCTTTGAAACAGTTGATCGTTCTTGAATCTGTTGCATTCTTATTCACAGGTTACCTTTCTTATTTGTGTGTTGTAAAACTAAAAAAAAACAACACTTTTATTTGTTTGGAATAATAAAAACTGCCCATTTGTACTAGGCCCGTTTATTAAATAAAATGTCCTTCTCGGAGTTCAGTCTGTGCCAGATTCTTGCTGCCGATGTCTGCGTCTCAAGGCCATTCCCTGACGAGCAGCACAACAGCTGCCCCGGTTAAGGTTGTAAAAACAGAAAAATTCAAGCCCCAGCAGCTCCCAGAAAGGAAGGCAGCAGCAGCCTGCTCGTGGGCCAGCGGCCAAGCGAACTGTCTGAACAGGAAGCAGGAGGCGAGCGCCGCCTGGGTGCAGCCTGGAGGTGGGAGTGCTCTGGGCAGGCGGAAGGGAGACGAGGTCTGTGCCTATAAAAAGCCAGGCCACTTCAGCTCTGCAGCCTGCCGGGCTGGGGTGGTCTGCAGGAGAAACCTTTCCCGCTTCCCCCTCGGACGCCAACCAGCAGCCCCTTCCGAAGGAGCCTCCGAGGGGGGCAGGGATCGGGGGATCTCCGCCCGCCCCCCCCCCCCCCATGGACTCCCTGTGGCACTACCAGTTCCGGATCATCCTCCTGGGGGACTCCACGGTGGGGAAGTCCTCCCTGCTGAAGCGCTACACCGAGGGCGCCTTCCTCGACCTCATCAACCAGACGGTGGGGGTGGATTTTTACGTCCAGTTCCTGGAGGTGGAGCCCGGGGTCTACGTGAAGCTTCAGTTCTGGGACACAGCCGGGCAGGAGCGATTCCGGTAGGCGTGGGGTCGGTCTGGGCGTGGGGCACCGGGCGGCTCCGTGGCACCTGGGAAAGGCCTGCGCCTCGCCGGGGGAGCGGGACTACCTCTCCCAGCATGCACTGGAGCAGCCCCCGTTCCTTTTGACATGGGGCCATCAGGTATCTAACGTGTGTGAGCCTGCAGGCTGCCAAGGAGAGATGTAGCAACAGAATGAGAGGGTGAAACTTCCTGAGGTTAAAGGGCTATGGCAATATTGCTGAATTTAGGGAGGGGGGGTTCTCATGATATTGTTTAGTGAACTTTTCTTCATCTCAAAAAGAAAAAAGAAAAGAAAGATTGCTCAGTTTGGTCCAGGTAGATATGTTTGCACAGATGCCTTGGGATAGCTGTGTGTGGGTCTCAGGACTGGTATGGGAAGGGGTGCTGCAGCGCAGGCGTGAGATGCACTGGCAGAGCTGTGCCTGCTGGGCTCATTACTGGAATAGCAGAGTTATTCGTTGTATTTGTAAACATCAACATATTTACATATATACACAATCTTTTCCGTGTTTTTTTTAACAGCAAAAACGAACATTCCCATCACATAGTTGATGGGTGCTGCAGGGCAGGAGTGAGGGTACTGGCAGAGCTGTGAGTAGGACATCAGTTCTGGAATAGGAGGGGCATCGGCAGATTTTTTGTGTGGTTCTAGCACTGGGATTCAAATTGTGTCTCCTAAAAAAAAAAATATGAAAGGAATTATAAGGCAGCTCAGGGCAGTTCTATTCCCTGGCCTTTGCCCAGTCTTCCATTACAGCCCATTCCCTCCTCTCCCTCCAGACACAAAATCATAGGTAGAAAGAAAATGAGAGCCATGAAGTCCTATTTTCTTCAGATTTGCACCTGTAACTCCAGTATCCCAATACTGAGCTCCCAAATGCAGCTCTGCTAATGCACCTGAATCCTGCCCCTTCCATTCCAGTTCTGAGCCTACCAATGCACCTTGCTTGTGCCAGCACCCCCTGCTATGCCAATTCTGAGACTCCGCCCACTCCCCCCTCCGGAAACACACACACACACATAGCTCTGCCAATGCATCTCATTCCTGTCCTACAGAACCTCCTGCTATTTCAGTACTGAGGTCACATCCAGGTACAACTCTACCAATGCTCCTCACTCTGCCCTACCGCACCCTCTGCTATTCCATAGTAACATAGTACACAGTAAAGATGGCAGAAAAAGACCAAAATGGTCCATCTAGCCTGCCCAGCAAACTTCACAAGGTAGTAACTGCCTCTCGGTGCAGGTTTCCCCCATGTTTCTATTAAGGGTAGTAACTACCACTCTGTGCAGGTTACCCCCCCAAGCTTTTTTATTTATTCTTTTTTTTTTCCCCACCCACACACAATTCTGCCAGTGCTCCTGCCCTGCAGCTCCCCCTGCTACTCCAGTACGAGACCCCACCCAAACACAGCTCCCTCATTGCACCACCTGGTCACCTCTGTTCCATCAGGGATGAC
The DNA here is from genome assembly GCF_901001135.1 of Rhinatrema bivittatum. Lineage (NCBI taxonomy): Eukaryota > Metazoa > Chordata > Amphibia > Gymnophiona > Rhinatrematidae > Rhinatrema > Rhinatrema bivittatum. The sequence goes on from NC_042625.1 coordinate 86,011,065, forward strand.
AGTGTCATTCATCATCCTTTGCCTCATTTTCCATCCACTCCTTCTTGGCTCCTTTGTTCTAACTATGGCACCTTGACCAGCAGTACCACAGCTCCCAGATGGATCCTCAAACACTAGCCCTGCTTCTGCCCATCGCCTTCAATATACAATTACAAATGACTCTGAAGTAGAAAAGGGGCATTCATTCCAGTTTGATTTACATACAGTAAACTGAAAAATAGTGCAAGGAGGTGGGAGAGAAGTACTCCTGCAAGCAGTGCCATGTGATCATAAATCATCAGTGCGAAAGAGGAAGGTCTGGAGGGTTTCTTGGCAGGGGAGGGCACAAGGCTGGGCGCTAAGTGCCAGCTCATGGGAACCAGGAAGCTTTGCACTGTGGCCCTTCCTAAATCTCCTTCTGCCCTCTCGCAGTGCTGCCTGCTCTCCCAGCACATCTTTCTGTTTACCAAGTTAACATATCTCTCTGGTGAACATCACCCATAGGGACTACCTGCGCCAGAAAAGCCCTTTTCCGCAGGGTTTATGGGCCGGGAGCCAAGGTTTGATCTGAGAAATTGCCTTAACAATTTAGAGCAGGGATTTTGCCATAATTAGAGCCCCTGGGAAAGTGCACATTGATGAAAGCTGAAGTTACAGTGCCTAGGCTGGCCCCAGTGGCAGCACTGCACACTGCAATGCAGAGGAATCTGGTTACGATTCCTGGGTCAGGTCTCCTGCGCCCCGGGTTGACGTTGCAGCGAGTGGAAGGGAGTAGTGATTTTAAAGGTGACACCTGGTGGCTGGATTTAGAGCCAATGATACAGGATTCCAGAAGGAGCCTTGGTGCCTGGTTACCAGCCTCAGGACCATTGCTGCAATGACCAGACTAGGGAGAGCGTGAGGGTGAATCTATTAAAAGAGGAAGGGGCAAAGTCTATAGGTACAGAAATTTATAACGATTTAATCTGGTTCCATGCATCTGGAACCACTAACGCTGAATAAATGATGGTGTGCAGGATGAGCATCCCCTCCTGTTATAAGCTGGAGTGCTCAAAGACATGACAGAGTAATTCTTCCAGAAACAAGCCCATGACTCTGCACCATTAACTAAGTGAGTCTGTAGGCCCATTCAGAGTTTGCAGTGCTTGGCCCAGTGCATTCTGGGATTTGTAGACCTATAGAACTACTGTTCACCAAATAGAAAGCTCTGGACTGGGAAGTATAAAATGTCACTCACATGGCTGGGTAAACTGAGGGATTTGTGGGTCTTAGTAAATCTTACAATTTTCCAGTTTCTTAATGGCCATACCCATAATCTTGCAAATCCTTTCACCCAAATCTTGATGCTCTAGTGACCTTTTGGTCCTCTTTGGTATGTGACATTACATCTTGCAACTGGTATAAGTAAGGGAACAGATATTTTCTTTCGAAAATACTCAGTCCTACTCTGCAGCAAAGCCTGCTATTCCAGTATTGAGACCCCCCCCCCCCCCACACACACACACAACAGCTTTGCCAATGCACCTCAATCCTGTCCTGCAGCACCCCTTGTTGATCCAGCAGAGACCCAAACACATAGCTCTGCCAATGCACCTCACTCCTGCCCTGCAGCACCCCCTGTTGTTCCAGCACTGTACTACACCTGGGAGCTGTGGTACTGCTGGTCATAATGCCATGGTTAGAACAAGGGACCCAAACACACACAGTTCTGCCAATGCTCCTGAATGTAGAACTATTTTTGTCAATCTGATCTCTGTGAGATAAATTATGTAAGGTTCAGTTTTCTAGCACTATTCAAATTATAGACAGCTTTAATTATCTCAGTATTCTTCTTGAAGCAAAATGTCTGCAATCATTTTTTGTAGCATTTCAAATTTTTAGATGCATGATAAAACCATGTTCTGCTGGTAATATATTCAAAGTAATTTTTTTAAAGTAACTAATGTATTTTTAAAAAAATGCAAAACTTATTTTAGTATCATTTTTATAATATTGGTTGCATCTTTATAATTCAGATTTCATTCCTGACTACTGATCATTTACAATGTGTGTACTAGCACTGTAACAGTATATATTATTTGTTTCCCCAATGACCACTGGTATTTAATTGCAAACTGTGTAACTATCAAATAATAATGACAATGTGGTCAGATTACATGTGCTTTTGGTTTAACCACCTTCCTTGCTGTATCTGCACAAGGTCTGTGACACGCTCGTACTACCGAAACTCTGCTGGTGGCTTGCTGATGTTTGACCTGGCCAACCGCAAGACCTTTGAAAACATCAGATCATGGCATCGCGAAGTGACAGAGTGGGTGCAGCCAGTCAAGATGGTGTTCCTGCTGGTGGGCCACAAGAGCGACCTGGAAGCACAGCGCCAGGTGCCACACGAGGAGGCCGAGATGCTGGCTGCCTCTTTGGGGATGACGTACATAGAGACCTCGGCCAAAACAAACAGCAACGTGGAAGCTGCCTTCCAGCAGCTGACTCAAGAGATCTACCACACTGTGAACCTGGGGCAAGCAGGATCCCAGGAGGACTGGGATGGTGTGAAATGCAGGCTGCCCTCCAAGGCCGCTCCCAAGGAGGTCATGACAGTGGAACAGGAAAAGAGAAGGAAATGCCCATGTTGGTAAATGTAGATACCAGCCCTTGATCCTCCACCTCATGTGAAACTGGTATCTTTCCAGGGACAACTGTTAACATTAGGACCAAGTCTTAAGCATCCAGTTTTTCCTGAAAAAACCAATGGGAGTCCCCAACCTTTAGGCTGTTTGGGGATAAAAAAAAAAAAAGAATTTATGTTTTTGGTCCTGAAGGCAGAGAGAATAGAATGTGACCCTCCCACTGAGAATCAGAAGGGAACCTGGAACTCCTGTCCAAGGATTACTCTTGATTTACGGTGCCAGTGCTCTCACCAGGACACTTCACGTCCTTCGCTTGAAGGCATCCCAAGCCCCTGTACTAATGAACATTAAACAGAAAAGTTGTTTTCCAGGATTTGTTGCATCTTAGTCCCTTATCTTTAAGGTTTATTTAAGAGTTTGTGAGCAGAAATGGGGGGTCGAATTGTACGTGTGGGTGAGTAGCTAGCACCAGGCTTCCTTAATGCTCAAATTCTGCAAAGCTTGATAAGCCTGAATGAGAGGTAGCCATTTTCCAGTATTTAAACTGAATGCGCTGTTACTGAGAAGCACAGAGTTCTGCTGATAATGCAAGATCACAAAATGTAGTGGCAGAGCCTGCTACCAATCCACAAACTGCATGAACATAAACCTTAAAGAAAATGGCTTAAAGCAGGAGACTTTCTGAATTGATAAAGTTCACAGTAACCCTAAGGGGTTAGCTTCCTTCTAAGCAATTCTGGGAAGAGAATCACAATATTATATTGTATAAAAAGGCCTTTATTTCAAAGATCCACCTTTCTTTACTATCCTCCGTTTTGGTGATAGCAGGATCCAATTCAAAAGTCACACAAAGTAAAATACTTAACATGGCTCTAGCCAAAAACAAAACAATTTGCTAGATAAGTCAATGTATTAAATGTGCTCAATTTTTATGTTTTAACTTTTATTGCAATCTCCATAAGGCAGGTACTGCACTGTGGCAAGCAAAGGAAGAATCTGACTCCAGTTGCTGGAAAAATAAATTACAAGTCAGGGGTAGAGAGGAATGGCAATGATGAAAAAAATGCCTACATATTATTCCAACAGCAATAAAAGAAAAATCATGCAAGAAAGGAGAGCTAGGAATAAGATCAAGAGGAAAGAAAAACCAAACTAAGAAACAAGGAAGGTGATAGTGTGATGAATCTAACGAGTGCCTCTACGTTCATTTTAGCACAGCTACAAGGATTTTGGGGTCAGTTTTGGGCAGGAGTAACACTAATTAAGCAGATACATTGATGAAGCCTGGAGTCAGAAATTGGGGGGGGGGGGGGGGAGGGAGGGAGGCAACCTCTCCAGGCTGATCAGTTCTGGTTTTGCCCCCATTGCATGCATGGAGGTGTAGTTCTGATTTCTCTAAGAAAAGTAGGTCCAGAATGCACGCATGCAATAGGACAAAATGCAGGACTACAGCGGACTGACCTAGGTAAGGTGGCAATTCTAAAAACATTTGCCTTACATATGCAGATGGTGAAAATGCTTTCTGCATCCTAGCCCTGCTTCTAATCCTGCTCAGGCCTGGATTTAGACATAGGCAGTGTAAGCAGCTGCCGCTGAAGCCAAGTTTTCTTTGGGGCTGTCACTGCCATGCCTCTGTCTATCTGCGTCTGCTGCTGCCTTCAGCAGCAGCAGCAACCGGACTTGCCGAGAAAGCATCAGGGGGGCCGATACGTCAGTGCACACTCACAGACCCTGATGCAAGTCCAATGCCAGACAGGCTTCTATGGTACACAGACTGGGCCAAGTTAATACTGTCACTGCTGGAAAACCTGTCCTCTGAAAATCACACATACCAAAGAGAAAAAAATGGTGAGAAAACAAGCACGGATAAGTGGAGATTCCTCCACTCAAAATCCAAGCAGTACTAGAAATGGCAAAATGATAGTGTTTATTTTTCAATCGCTCAAAAATATTTACTATCTCACTGCTTGAAAAAAAACAAAACAAAGAAAACATGGTTTTGAACAGCCTGTGAACCTTAGTGTAGTGTTTGAAAAACCTTTTGCCAGAACAGACTGATTGAAAGATACTGCAGAGCCTGGTTGGTGGTGAGAAGACCACAGCTCTAATAACTTCCTCTGTAAAATGACCGATTAGACCAAAGTCATCAGATGCATAAGAGTTTGCTGGCACTGGTGGAAGAATGCCTGCCTGCAAACAGTTACACCACAGTCCATGCTCTTCTTATTGGAGGTCATTACATCCTGCTCTAAATGACAGAGGATGGTGGTGCCTTCTAGACAAGCATTGATGGAGGCAGACGCTTTCAACAAAAGGAGTCCACTTCAGCAGATGCAAGGGCCGGGCCCCTCCGTCCAGGGGACCAGAAGTCCTAGTACAAGGCCTCTGACTAAGGACTGCCACTGTAATGGCTGCCAGTCGAAAGAAGGAAATCCTTGGGTAGCTGCAGATGGAGGCTCATGGTACCAGGCCTAGAATCTGAACACACAAAAGGAGTTAAACTGCCAAGCATATTCCGCCCGCCCGCCCCCCCCCCCCCCCAAAAAAAATTCACGCAGATATCAAGGTTTGCAGTGCAAGCACTTACGCAAGCGGCATGGTAGAGACTGGCGAGGAGCACAGCTCACACATCGGTGAAAATCATGTGTTGGAACTTATTTTCTGCATTCCCAGCCCCGGGAGGGAGGGGAGCAGTGCCTGGTACCTGTTCACCTCCAAGCAATACTTCTTCAGTGCTCTGGAGGGCTTCTGTGCCATTCAGCTAAGAACTATGGCAATGATTTCTAGGTGATAAAAACGTGAAGGCTCCTGGCAGCCAGCAGCTCACCAATCAGCAATAAAACTAACCCCTCCTAATAACAGAAAGGTTATTTCCTGTAAGAGAGCTGTCATTCCACGTTTTATTTCTTTTTGTCCTCGAGAGTTGATAAAGTGGTTGACTCTGAAACACTTTATCCAGAAAAGATCTAACTGCTACACCTGCACAAGTTCATGCCCTCAAGTGATTTATCTGCAGCAGGGTTAGGCAACTCCACCTCCACAGCGCTAAACCCAGATCTGGGTGCCAGGGTACCCCAGCCAAGTGCTCGCTCCATGGATAATTTTGCAGTTGCGCAAGGCCTGCTGTTTTCTAACCTGCATTTGGGTCGCAGTAAAAAGCAGTCCAGCCTAAAAACATTTCATTCACTTTTCTAAAGAAGGCGGCCCTGATGAGTCCTTTTTCCTTTGGCTGACAAAAGCAATGACTGAAAATTGTACGGCTTAGCTCAGGGATTCCCGATTCTAAGCAGGACAGAACTCCCATCTCACGTGCCATGGGGATGGGGGTGGGTCCTCCACACCAACCCGTGCATGCGAAGAGGCAGCAGCCCCCAACTTAGATTAATAACTTTATTCATGAAAAAAAAAAAATCAAATGCAAGTATTTATATAAACACTGACATTACAAAGTACAAGGCAGGGATTGTGGGGCAGAAACAAAAGACTCCCAGACAACTTCAAATACTGTCCCCATGAAGCGAGAGCAGGCGCCGCGTCCACCCTGCACAATCATTTTAAAGTCACACACACACACAACGTCCTCCTCCTACGGCACGCGCCTTCCATTTGGGAACGAGGGATGTCCTTTTATCAGTCCTCCTCTGGGTCACGAGGTACACTGCTGCTCCTGAAGCCCTTAATGAAAATAAAGGCCTTCCGAGAAACGTTAACCCCTTACTCCCCCCAAACAAAAGGCTCCAGCTTGGGGCAGGTATCCCAAAATGCACCATCAGACAGTTCATCGCTGGTCCTCTGCATTATTTCTTTGTTGTTTTGCGAATCAAAGCCATTCTCTGCAAAGAAATAAAATCCACATAGTGAAATACCAGATACTTACGAGCAGGCCCTCAACTTATAGACTGAGCGTTCTAATATACTTGGAGTGTACAGAAATGACAGCACCAGGAGGTTATATTTCGACTTTGAATGGTATCTTACATTTATCAAACTGTAAGAAGACATAGCAGGAGCCCTCGGACATTGAACTGTATACAGTCAGTAATTTGTTTATGCAAACTGAGTTCCTATTTTGTGGTCATTTGCTTGTTTTCTCCCTTGGCACTTTGTTGCTCTTCCCACCCAGGGGGGGATGGCCAGGATAGCTCTGGAGACCCACAGCAGCCCGACATCTCCTCTGAAGCACACCCTCAGCACTGCTCACTCGCCAGCACCACCACTAAGGTCCTCGCCCCAGTACTTCCCAGCAAGTAGAAACAAAATGGTACAGTTAGAGGAGAGACCTTTCTATTGGACTGACAATATTTTTTAAACTAGCTTTTGGGAATTTTACTTCTTTCATCAGGTCAGTGGAAAATGAGGGAAGGATGATGAATTTCTTTTTAATATAAAAGAAAATTCTGTTGGGTCCAGTCCCCAGGTGTCCTTAGCTTCTCACCTGTTTGTGAGCTTCTGTCGTGCAGGCTTTTTTGTAGGGTCTGATTTCTTCAGAACCAAAGCCTGGAATCCACATGTTCCACTGACGCTCTGGAATTAGATAAAAAAAACAAACACACATATAAAAGTGGTCAACTACCCAAGGCTTTGCATTATCCAGTTCCTGCAGGTACCCATTCAAAACTATCCAACTCCATGCCAAGCAGGACACTGAGGAACTCCTACCCAGAACCACTGGGGAAGATCTGTAGCCTATACAACATACAGAAGGTGCAGGACAATCCCAGAATATCGAGAGGTGAGAGTTAAAAACCCACTCTGTACAGTGCGGCATACGCCCTATAGCAATAGTACAAATTCGATGTCATGGCCTCTAATTGCTTGTCATTAAAGTCAGCTCTGCTATCAAAAGCGTTAACCCTCATACACTTTATATATTTTCCTAGTTCACATCTTTGACACATTGGAATTTATTTTCATGATGCATTAGCATGTTTGGGACACAGTGGTAACCTTTGTGGGGTTCCAAACTATTCTGTACCAAAATTGATCACCACTGGTACAAAATTAGTAACAAATAGTAGGGGTGTGCATTTGTTTTCAAAGGAAATGAAAAAATGTGACAAAAAAAAAGTTGCATTTCAGTTCTTTTTATTTAAAAACATTCATCAAAATTCAGGTGTTTTTGTTTCAGAAGATCAGAAACAAACCTCTCCCCACTTTTTCTTACATGCCTGGCACTGGCCTCTGGGCCTGGAGGCTAGCACCATTATGTTTTACGGCTACACAGCAGAATGACCTCAGCCTCTGGGCTAGCTGGCACCATTTTGAACCCGGGATCTAGCAGGATAGGAGTGGCTGGAGCTCACTTCTGCTCCATTTGGCTTGCTACTATCTCAAGGATGAGGTAAGTTATTACGTGTAGAGAGGGTTATTTATTTTTAAACTTTTTATTTAATTTGAACATAAAAGAAAATTGGTTCTTACCTGCTAATTCTCTTTCCAGTAGTACTCAGGATCAGTCCAGAGAAGTGGGTTGTGTATCCCTGCCAGCAGATGGAGTCAGAGAACCAAAACTTTGGGCACTGCCATATATACTAGAGTGCCACCTGCAGTCCCTCAGTATCGTCCTGTACCCAAACTGCGAGAGGTAGCTAACATAGAACCCCGACTACCCCGTCACTCTAGACCAACTGCAAAGAACTGCTCCCTCAACCTTTCTGCCAAAAAGGAAGAATACTGCCGGACTGTAGGTGGCACCAGCCTATTTATAGGCGGAGTTTGTTTTGATAACTGCTCTGTCTCCATCTGCTAGAGGGGGGGACAAAACCCAGGAGTCTGGACTGATCCGGGTACGTACAGGGAAGCCTGATATAAAGGCTTACATGCTAGTAAGTTACCTCACCTCGATAACACTCACAGAACCGACCTAACATACTCCCAGGATCTGCAGTAATGCACATCAACTAATCTGCACACCATTACACCTCTATTATGGAATGCACTCAAACAGTAACAACCCTATCTATGAAAAGGCAACACTACAAATATTAAATCAGGCCCTAAACCTGATACATCTCCTATTAGGAAAACATAACTAGCCAAGCAGCTATAGATCCCCCCACAGAAATAATTGTAAAACTATACTAATAAACAAAATATATGTTTCAAAACAGCTATGAACAGAATAACATCAGACAATTAAAAACTCATAAAAACTATTAAAAATTCTCCAAACACCAATAAAATATTTCAAAACAGCAGATACATCACATAATATTCAATAATTAAAATGGCAGTCAATCAAGAAAAATAAGCTTAACAAGCCACCTTTACCTACTCTCTCCAGCAGCTCTCCTACTCCTCTTCCATGCAGGCCAGTAGCACACACCATAAGCATCAGTAATAGCTGAAGCTCTGTACTCATGGTCCTTTTCCTTAGGGCCCATGACCAGTCTCTCACGCCCCCTCCCCCCCGCCCAGTTTCTGTCTCTCACATACCAATAATTTCCAGGACCCCCCCCCACACACACACACACGTCACCTTCCCAAACAGTCTCTCTCATGCACACACAGGCTTCCCACTCCCATGTTCTATCTTACATATACAGGCTTCTCACTCCCATACTGTGTGTCTCACACACACCCAGGTTTCTCACTCCCATGCTCACTCTTCACATGCACAGGCTTCTCATTCCCATAATCACTTTCTCTCACATACACCCACCAGTCTCTCTCTCATGTGCACACACACCTCTCACTTCCATGATCTCTCTCACACTTCACCTCCCTGACCAATCTCTCACACACTCCATGCATCTCCCCGATCAGTCACTTTCATGGTCATTCACATAAACACACACATCACCTCTGACCAGTTTCTCTCAATCACACATACATGCTCTCACTTACAGACAGGCTGGCTGGCTCGCTCTCTCTCTTCCTGTGCCCCTCCCCCCAGCACAAATGGTAGCTGCAGCAGCTTCCTCCTCCAGCCCCCGCAGGCCAAGAAAGAAGAATCCCATCGGTCGCGGGAGGCTAACGCTGCTGTCTCCTTTGCCGATTGCCGTCTGCTTCGGATTTTGCTCCAGGCCCACACTACTGCCCGATGCTGCCGCCTCTACTTTTCCATGCAGCATGGCTCTTTCTTCCTAGGCAGCTCCACTGCACATCACTTCCTGTTCTGGGCCATGGGAGCAGGTGCGGAAAGAAAAGGGCTTGAATGTGCTGATAGGCCGGGCGGCAACAGCAGCAGTGGAAGCTCGTCTGCCTCTAACTCAGTGAAGGAAGAGGAGGGAAGAGCAGCGGGAGAGACCGGTAGCACACGACACACCTGCTGGTGCTTGGCGACACACCGGCAACACACTAAAACCCTTACTACACCCCCCCGATTTCCAAACAGTGCTCCAAACCACCATCTTCGCCAAAACAGACTACTGCAACTCCCTTCTCCTTGGCCTTCCTAACAACGCCATTCACCCCATTCAAATTTTACAAAACACAACAGCCCGAATCTTGACCAACTTACGCAGACACGACCATATTACACCTGTTCTAAAAGATCTACATTGGCTCCCAATAGCTTCCCGTATACAATATAAGACTCTCTCTCTCATCCACAAGGCTTTATACAATCCTGAAATGAACTGGTTTAATGAATCCTTCCGCTTACACCAGTCTAATAAGCCTACTAGACACGCACATCTCGCAATTATGCCATCCCTTCCCCTAAACTCTACAAACTAACATCTACCAGAGCCCGTGCAATATCGATAGCCGGGCCGACCCTTTGGAACACAATGCCAGTTGAACTACGGCAAGAGGAATGCCTCAAATCGTTCAAGCGGAAACTCAAGACCTGGCTCTTCGCCAAGGCATACACCTAATTTCTCCCTTCCTCTCCACTGCCCACCCTTCCTCTCCTCTGCCCCCCTCTTCTGGCCCTCTATCCCCTCACTTCGCCCTTCTCCTACCTTTTTCTCCCCCCCTCACCTCATACACTTTTTCTCCCCCCCTCACCTCGTTCCCTTCCCTCTGCTCGCCACTCCCCCCTCTCCTCCTAGCACTCCTAAATTGCTTATCTCTTAGTGTCTTCCTTTTGTACATATGTATATATTTACAAACCTCGTTGATTATTTAATGCAAATTTCCCCTTGTTATCCACACCCTCATTTATTCATTTGTTAACTTGTTTTATTTGTTCAATGTAAAGCGCCATGCCTGGCGTTTGTTTGTGTTACACTGTAAACCGATGTGATATCCTGGATGAATGTCGGTATATAAAAATTTTAAATAAATAAATAAATAAACCACTGCTATAGAAGCAATATTTACAGCTCCGAGAGAGACATAAGAAAATTGCTTGGATGTCCAGCCGATAGTGTCTGGCAAAAGTGTGCAGAGATTTCCAAGTATCCACCGTGCAAATCTCTTGCCGCAAAACCAGCTGACATCCTGCCCAGGCAGCCGCCTGGCACTGGTTAGAATGAGTCCTTAACCACATCTGGGATAGGACAGCCACTACAGATGTATGCAGAACCAATGGCCTCCTTCAACCAACACGCAATAGTGGCCATTGATGTCTTCTGACCCTATTTTGCACCACTCCATAGCACAAAAAGGTGATCCTACAATCTGAAACTGTTAGTGACCTCTAGATACCTTAACAACGCCCTTCTGACATCCAAATGCCTTAATTCTTTTGCATGAGGCACACCAATTTCCAGATTTTGGAAAGCTGGAAGCTCCATTGACTGACTCAAGTGGAACGCCGAAACCATCTTCGGCAGAAAAGATGAACCGTCTGCAAAGAGACCCTGGAATCCGAAATCCACAGAAAAGGCTCCCTACATGACAAGGCTTAAAGTTCCGATATCCTTCTGGCTAAACAAATCGCCACCAAGAAAACCACCTTCAAAGTGAGATCTTTTATGGTGGCCCTTTTAAGAGGCTCAAATGGCATCACACACAAGCCCTTGAGGACCAAGTTAAGGCTCCAAGAAGGGCACACCTTATGAACAGGGGGGGGGGGGGGGGGGCGGAAGAAACATACCACAGCCGGATGTGCAGCTAGGGTTGTTCCATGAACCTTGCCTCGAAAACAGCTCAGGGCCGACACCTGCTCTTCTCAGGGAGCTGAAGGACAAACCTTTCGTCAGGCCTATCTGCAAAAAAGCCAGAATCTGCGCCACCAACGCTCACCGAGGATCAACCCCTTGTTCCATACACCAAGACTCAAATATTCTCCAAACACTGACATACGCCAAGGATGTGGAAGTCTTTCAAGCCTGCAACAGGATAGAAACTACCAGAGTTGGACAGGACTATCCGAATGCTTGTGGCCCCCCGAAAACTTGGACCTCTTCATGGGCGGAGCTTCTGACATCACCGCCCTGTGGCCTCCTGGGCCAAAAAAGCTTCATGCGACAAAAGAATGAACTCCGGGGAGAAAGGAGAGGAACCATAAGAATCCTCCTCCAGAAGATCTTAATCCTCCCCTGACTGCCCCCCCCTGGGCCTCCCAGACCTGAAAACCACTGTGGAAAGCATTGGTGGGAGATCCTCTCCCCCTGTGAAAGTTTTCAATATGGTTTTGCCGTTCAGCGGGAACTGATCATTGGCCTTCCCCATTGCAGCAGCAGCCGCCAACCTACCAGGCCTGCAATGCCTTGAAGATGCTGTCACAGTCCGTCCCCCCGTCCCCCCCGATGTATCCTCCCTGCCAGAGAGGCATCGGGAACAGCAGCCGGCCCTGGAGAGCCGAGGGCTACTCTCTCCACACGCAGTGCATGGGCACCCGTGCGGCATGGCCTGGCCCCGACCGCACAGCACGAGAAGGCACTGAGAGGCCACTAGGGTGCCCCTTTGCTTGGCTTACCTTACTCTGCCACCGCCGAGAGGAAGACAAAAGGAAAACAAACGCACTGTCTTTTTTTTTTTTAACTTTATTAAAAAAAAAAAAAAAAAAAAAAGAGATAAAAATAAATTAACTTCCCTGTCTGAAGAGTGGCAGAGGCTCCTTCCCAATCGTCCTAGAGGTGAGGGAAGTGGACCACCAGCTTTCACCTTCAGGGTGATTCAGTGAGCAAGGGTCCCCAGCCCCTGCTCTACAACCAGGAGGGATGGTCTCATCAGGACCTGCCAACCTCCTGGGAGGAAAATCTCTTTTCTTCCTTTCCTCCCTCTCTCTCTATATTTTGGTTTTCTTTTTTTAGGTACAGGACTGCAGGTTTTGCACCTCCTCCATCTGCTGGAGACAGAGAAATACTGAGGGACTGCAGGTGGCACACCAGGTTATGTGACAGCTCTCTGTCTCCATTTGCTGGAAGGGAGGCAAAACCCAGGAGTCAGTGTTGAGCACCCGCTCTCCCAACACTTGCCCAGCCACCTCTCCTGGGCATGTATTTGAGCGAGGGGTCGTGCTAAAAAGAAGGCGTTAGGGACAATAGTGCATCCCTAGCGCCTCCTTAGTAGCGGAAACCCAGGAGAGGGTTTGGACGTGCGTTTTCAACCTGCTAAACCCTTTACAGTATAAGGGGTAGTGGATGCGCATCAAAAACATGCATCCAGTGGGTTAAACACTGCATCCAGCTGAGCGCACTTACAGTATCGGCCTGAAGGTCTGTGAGGTCGACTCAGATTTTTGCTGTTTCTGTGAATATTTGTATCTCATCATGGGGTAACACAAGGGCAAGATGAGGGAGCCACCCTCAGACTCTCTCAAAAGTTGCACCATTTCAGCAGTCTTCAAATGTCTTACTCTGGGCAAGTGTCCCATCCCTCTGTTCCCTGGATGCACAGCTGCAGCTAAAGACCTCCATGACTTGCTGAACATGGAAGGACAGAGCCCTTGAGGGAGTAACTAAGGAACCATCAGCCACTTTGGGACCTCCGCAGGGAAGACCTGAGTTGGAGGCAAGTTCTGGGACTCAGGTTTTAGTAAATGGGGTAGGTCTCACTACCCCTTTAGAGACTGAAGCAGTGACTGCTAATATCGTTATTAGACCTCCATTGGTTAGGCCACCCAATATAACTTTGGAGGCTATCTGGAATGTATTGACTTCATGGAAGAAATCATTTTCTACGTGTGACTATTTCTTCAGATATGCATATGTAAATTCAGGGGGGTTCTGCCTTGGAGGACCACAATGGTAGAACTGATGCCTTGGGACACCATGTATCCCAGATGTCCAGTTCAGAACAAAGCAATGGTTCACAGGAAAATTCTTCAATCTACGCCTGTTAAAGTTTCCTAAGATTCCTTTAATTGCACCATTGAAGCTGTTCAAGAAATAACTCTTAGAGGTGTTGGCAATCTCGGGTGATGCATTACTTCCTGTGAGCAAAATCTATTTCCTACCCTCTGGGAAAAAAGCCAAAAGTCAAGGAGAGGAAGTTTTGGCAGGAAGTGTGTCCACCGGTAGCCTGCATTAACTAGGCTCTTGGAGCTTTCCTCAGGAGAGCCGTGCTACTGGTAACTTGTTTTCCCCCAGGACAGAGAGATCGTTCTACGTCAGTTCCTTTGCAGATGGTATGTTTTATTTCTGGGACAAAAATGATGCAGACTTGTGAAAGTGATGTAAAGCAGAAGAATTTCATCGTTATGGGACAAGACATTTCATCTCTTGGCTCTACTTTTTTTTTTTTTTTTATTTCGTTTCCTAGTAAGTGCTTAATTAGATTTGCAGATGCTAAATGTATATTTTTTGAGCCTTCTCAGCTATGTTACTTTTTAGATCTGAAATCTGATAGCTTAGAGTCTAGGAATAGATGAGATGTGTCTTGAGGTCATATATAATGCAATTGATGGTCTATGTTAAATAAGTTTGGTTATTTTCACCTTAATTTCCTTTTTTGATATTTCCTTGTTATCCTGCTTCCAAAAATATTTCATTCTCGGGCCTACTTTTTGGAGGAGGACTTTAAATTGTTATGTTTTTCTTTGCTTTGTGGTTTGAAAATTGAAAGCCAAGATTAAAGTGTGGTTTTGAATCCATTATTGTTTTCTTGATCTATATCTCTTATTATAAAAATATTAGGCACTACAGATAATCAAAGCGGAGACTCCCATTCCCGGAGGAGCAGCTGCCTGTGCATAGGGTGGAACGGGAACGTACATGGAGGAGCCCCAAGTCCTAGCAGGACCGGGTCCACGATAGCTGGTATAGAGGCCGTAGCGGAATCCTCAGGTGGCACTTCAGTTCCCAGCTCATCCAAAATAAAGGGAATGAGCGGGTCCAGCTCTTCCCTTTGGAACAAACGGAGAACACACAGGTCGCCACCCTCAAGAGGAGGACCTGGTAGCAAGTAAGAGTCCAGATCAAGATCAGGGATCGCAGCCGGTTTTGGGGGGGGGGGGGGGGGTGTCCTGGCACCACCCTGACAGAGCCCTGCCCATCCGGCACAGGAGGCAGCTGCGGAGCAGGCACCCGAGGGATTTTAGCTGGGGGAGGGGGACCTGGAGAGGGGTCATCCTCTTCCTGCAGTCTAGCCAGATTGAATTTGTGCTCCTAATGCACAAATCCTGGATTTCCCGGGTAAAGAGGGAGGAGGATCAAAACCCTCCCTCTGGGGCTCTGACTGGGTTTAAATCCGGCGAAGAAATGGTTAAATCAGGCTCTCCTAAGCCCCGCAGCCTGAAGAAAAACCTGCTCCCAAAATGGCTGCTGTTCCCATGGTTTTTTTGTGAGGCGGACGGCCTAGCCACGCGTTTGGAGGGTCCCCCACGGGCTGCCGATCTTGCCGCGGAGGGACCCTCCCCGCCGGGCAAACAATCAGAACACAGCCCATCGCGGGAGAGCCGAATCGCAGGCTCCCCACAGGCTAGGCAGCAATCAGAACGCGACATGATGAGAGGTAAGAAGCGCTGCGGAGAGAGAGAATCAGCTGAGCTGGGCTGCCCAGGCAAACGAACCCTGCTGTGCTGTTTTCCCTGCACTAGCAGGGCTGATTTCGCTTGTCTTTGCCTTTTATGTATTTATATTTTTTTTTAAACTTTAGCGATTGCAGGGGAATCAAGCTTCCCTGCTAATTACTGGAGGTGAAGGACGCCTTGAGGGCAGCACAGGCAAAGAGGGGGAGTGACTGGACCACCAGTATCGCCCCAAGCAGGTCACCGGGAAGGGATTCCTAGGCTGAATAAGCAAGGGGCAAGCCCCCCGAGGCTCCCATAAGAGTGGTGAGACAGAGCTGTCTCCCTTAAAACAGAAGTCTTGAATTCCTTTATTTATTTATTTTTAAAATACAGAATTAAAAGTAATACTTGCTTGATCCTGGAAAAACAAGAAGGTAAAATCTCACAGGGAGAGACAAATTGAGAAAAGGAAGGGAGCCACAGGTTCAGCTGCCTGCATCTGCTGGAGACAGAGAAATACTGAAGGGATGCAGACTAGGCTCTGTCCTGATATAGGATACCCTTTCAGTGTTTCTCTGTCTCCATCTGCTGGACAGGAGGCTCAACCCACTGTCTGGACTGATCCGGGTACGTACAGGGAAATTAGGCGCTCCAGATAATCAATGCACATGTGCGACAATGACCTCACCTGGAGCTGGGAGCGCGCTGAAGTCTGCAGTGCAGGTCCAGCAAGTTGTGCATAGGTGTGACGGGCAATAAATTTGAACAGCCACTTTTCTCAGTCAAAATAAATGTCACTGGTAATGCTGGATGGAAAATACAGACAACGACCCGTGGACAAAGTGCCAGGATCTGATGCCTTATAAATCATAAGAGTAGTGGAAAGGCAGCAAAAAAGTCTAAAATGAAATGAAATGTGATAGATTCCAGAATTCACCAGGTCACCATATAGTGACGTCACTAAATGTTTGTGCATAGCACAAGCAGCAACATCACAAAAAAATAAACTATGTTATCAAACATTCCAAAGCACTCCTCTAGCCTTCTTGATACTAGCCTGGTGGTCTCAAGCAAATTGTTCAGCGTAGAGCAGTTTACAACTATTTTCTCTTGCCAAGGCTATGGGACCCAAGGAGAGAGCTGGGAATATGCAGAATCTTACCCAGATGCAGCTGCACATCTTTTACTTCCAGAGTGTTGGATTTGCGATGCCGAGCCAGCTGACAAGCTGCTGTTACCACACTCTCAATGAAGTCATCAGCGATCTGCAGCAACATCTATATGGCAATGGCAAAAATGAACAAAAAAAAAAAAAAAAAGTTTATAGTACATAGTCCCCCAGTTGCGACTGTCAAATTTACTCCAGACAAAGCTTAAAACAATAAAACCAAGAGCCAGAGTCTATAACCCTTGTCGCTTAACAAGGCTCACTGCCAGGCCCAGCGCCACTAGTGTGCAAACCATGCAACGGCACAGGGTGGCACACCAAGGGGGGCAGTGTCGGGAGCAGGGAGAGACCTGCATGGACGCCAGTGCACCCGATACCAACCAGCGGCAGACTGTCTGTGAACCCCATCCCACCAGCAGCAGAAGAAGCAGGAGGCCGCACGCCACATCCCAGCCCGTAAGAGGAAGCCTGTCCTACAGCTTCTCATGTGCCAGCCCTGTGGTATTCAACACTCACGGTGTTAGCACTTCCTCTGTGCTCACCTTGCGATGCAGGAGATGAGCATAGGGGCAGTGCTAGCACCGCGAGTGTTGAATACCACATTGCCGGCACGCAGGAGAAGACACAGAATGGTTGCTCTCCCCGAAGAACAAGATACATCTCATGCAGCAGCAGAGGAAGAATAAGAGGCCCCGTGGACCTTGCCTGCCTAGGGAAAAAGTGCAAGATGAGTTTTCTTAGGTCCCATTTATGAGATTGACATTGTTCTTAATGATTCGGAAACAAGAACAATTTCACAAATCAAAACCGAACATGGGGAAATAGAAACACACCCATTTTATAATGGAGAGTCAGTTGCAGGAAAGGTCAAATGGATGCATATATGCAAGCTTCTGTGTGTATATACATTGAGAAAGAGATGTTGTGCACCCCATGCCCACTAATCCATGGCAATGTTAGGGTGCCTTGTAATCAAATGTTCCCATGTATGGAGAGCGTGAATTTTTAAAATCCGTTTTATTTTTAGGCTGCTATTTGATGTGTCTGCTGTTCTGAAATATTTTATTGGTGTTTGGGACATTAAAAAAAAAAAATAGTATATGAGTTTTTAATTATCTTGTCATCTGTTTTTGAAATATGTTTTTATTATGACTATGTATGAGGAATAGTGATGGTTCTGGTTTTTTACTGTTGCACTGCACAGAGTCTGGCTTTTTGTGGTTTCCAGTTCAGGTTGGGTTGCATTTGTATTTCTACTTTATGGTTGCTCTATTCTGTATTTGGTGAGGGTCTGTTTATGTTCTGCATGTGTGAATAAGATGAGGTATTCTCCTAACAGGAATCATATTAGTGATTTAGGGCTTTTGGAGAGTCAAACACACACACACACACCAGGCCTAACACCATATGAGTTTCCAAGTGATTTTTTTTGCAGGGATTTCTGGTTGGCATCACAGCAGTGCATGTAAACATAATGCAAGTGATATTTTTATCTTAGAATATGCTACTTTGATATTTTTCATGTAAAATTGTTATAAATGCATAACTGTGTATGTGGCATAGGCCGGGAGTGGTTGGGGGAAGGGGTGTGTTGTGCAAGGCTATAAGGTTCACTTAGGGCATCTAATATCCTTGTACTAGCCATGTATTCCAGGGCAGGTGGTGAAGATGTAGGGGTTAGGGGAGGTGTCAGCATTTAGAGTTTGTATCGCTGGAGGGTACTGGGCCTGGGTCAGAGACTAAATGAACCAGGAGCAGGGGGAGGCAGCACAGTAATTGTTTGCACAAGGCAGCAAAAAAAAAAAAAAAAAAGCTATCACTGGCCCTGCTCACTGCTATGTTCAGATTTCTTTTAATACCCTGAAGCCTGCAGGATGAGGAATAAGGTCATGGCAGTATAGAAAAGGCATGCAGTGCTGACACCTGTGTATTACACCTACTGCATCCAAAGCTACAAGTGGTCACTGCTTTGTCCCACCTGGTGCTTAAATATATATCTTTAGAATTAAACAAACAACTGTTAGTAGAATGGTCTACTCACATGGATCTGTGGGATAGCACACCTCATGCAGATTAAGAGGAAATGAAATGATCAGCATGCAGCGAGGATGCCACACTATGGGATGTTCAGGAGAGAGGACACACCGGCCAATGCTTACCTCTTCCACATCCTCATCCAGCTGTTCATGGGGATCCACTTCTCTCACTAGGTCCTGTAACTTTTTCTTAGTTAAAACCTAATTTTAAATAAATAATAGCAATAACAGCAAAGACCTTTTACATTGTGAAGAACTTCCATGCAGCTGTAACAATCCAATGACTTCTTTACTGGTCTGCCAAAGCCAAAGATATAAGACAGCAAATAAAGTGAGGAAGTACTATAGGAAAGAATACTACCTCCTATGCAAATCCATTCTTCTAACATCTGAATGGACACCCTGACCATTTTAAACAGTGCTTGCATTCATACCGCATGTCTTAGCCAACCGGGATTCCATGTGCACCAATAAAAAGCATTGCTAAACCATACATGAGCCTGCCAAGTAACCTGGCAGCTTCTAAAGTGGAAGATGGAAGAGGAACCATCCAATTATAACAAAACTGAGGCACAGGGGGACAGAGACTTGCTCAAAGATTTAAACCACATCTGAGATTTCTGCCAACCCTCAGTTCAAAGTTCTAATCCTTTGAGCAACCTCTAATTATAAAGCATTAACCCTTTAAAGAAAATTAATTAGAACTTTACTAAGTTCAAACTCTTGAAGTTTTTCAGCTAAATTCTGGCTCCATGCTGGGCCCTGCCACGGAGAATGGAAATTCAGCTACCTTCACAGACACAACAGGAGGCAGGGAGAAAAAGTTCCCACGTTACCAGTACTAACTACAACAGAGACATTGAAAGAAAAAATGAGTTTGGTCTTCCAAGGGAATACAGTACTATGTTCAGAGATCAGCACACCCAAGTCCTTAATCAACTATGCTGAAATGCTACTCTAGAACCTGCCAAACAAGGTGAAAGAGAACAGGGTAAAACCAACATTAAAAAAAAAAAAAAAAAGTCTTACCTGGTTGCTTTCAGGGCTGTTACGGCCTCCTCCACTTGGGGTGCCGGGCATCTTTGCCACGGTGGTGCTGTTGGCCATAGGGCTTTGCTGTGGAGTGCTGACAGGTTCAGATTTGATTGAGGAGAAATTGGACAGGTTGATCAAGGTAGAGGGACCGAACTGGTTCATTATCTGCTGGGCTTTTGCCTGGAGGTCATACAGCTTCTCTAGGTCCTGCTTCTGCTTGGGATTGTGTGGACCCAAACCTATCAGCTGGAAGTCAGAAACGGGCAAAGAACAGGAAGGGGAGAAATCTCTCCCCCCCCCCCCACCCCCCCCACAAACAAATCATTAGGGATACTTGAAATATTTTCACTCTTGGTATACAATAAATCAAGCAAATAATTATTAGGCTCATATCCAGGGTGAGCTGTTTAGAGTCTTTTTTTGTCAGACTGACACACACTGGTTATATTTATTTGCCTATCATCTCACTTCCAGCTATGTGCTCAGGTTTCTAGCTAGAATCACTGCTTACGAGAAACAGAATGAAAGCTGTACTGCCTACTTATGACCAAGGCTACTAAGAAACTGAAGAAAGCTGGTGAAAAATTTGCAGAAATGTATTTAGACTCATTTCTCTAAAAAACATCTTTAATTCAGGGCTACAATCACCAAAATCCTCAGAATAATGCATTTTCTCTGCATTTGCATTGTGAATCCAGCTTCTCTCTAACCCCTTGCTAAACATATGAGGGAAGAGGAAAGGTGTGCGCTGCTTCCTAATAGGCTCTATGGGAAGTTGAAGTGCACCAAGTAGGCAAGAAATATTTTTTGATGCCAGTCAAGCACTGCATTTAAAAGAAAATGGTTTAAAACATGTTTTCTCCCTAACAGAGCAGGTATACCATATATTATAAAACTACATGCACAGATAGCACTTTAGCCTATTCCAGCTCTGAACTGGCTAGGCTGAGTAACCTATCACTTGTCATATCCTATATCAAATGGGGACTGCTGTTCTTGCATTACTTGCTAATTCAGACCGATTCCAATAAGATACTAGAGCAAGGGTAGGCAACTCCAGGCCTGAAGTGTTAAACAGAACTGGTTTTTAGGATACCCACTGCCTCCATTGTATAGAAATAAATCTGAAAATCAGACCTGTCTGTAGCACTCCAGGACTGGAATTGCTTATGCCTGTACTAGAGGCATGTAGTTCTCAATATATGAAACCATGCCACAGCAACTCTTCTAGCTGGCAACTAGAATTAAGATCATCACGAATCTAACCCTCCCAGTATTTTCAGGCAGCCACATGATAGGGTTTGTAGCAGTTACTTTCAGTCTCTTGGCTACAAAAAGCTGTGCCATGATATATCCTCCTGAAACCTGACTGGAAAACTGACAGACGGTATGATGTAGTTATTGTGCAGCATTGAGAAGAAAACATGCACACTGCAGAAACTCCAGCTCACACTGCGCACCCTACTGTGGTTAGGTACAAACTGTCTAAAGAAGCAATGCCAAAAGTAGAAAAGATAATTCAATTCTACTTCAGCTGTAAAAAGTAAAATTTAGCAGAAAAATATACTCTCTCTAAATTATGGTATGCCAAATGATTACAGTACTTTTATCTTTTACCTAGGTTAACCTGAGCAATTCATTAGGGATATGCATTTGTTACGTCCATTATGGCGGTACACATGTACCTCACCAACTTTATAATACACACAAAAAATGGCTAGTATGCATGTATTTTTAATAATGAGTAATGTGCACATTATACATTTTTTCACATGTACTATAAAATTGGTAAGATATGTGCATACTGCCTAAACAGATGTAATGAATGCACATCTTTACGATTCAGTCAAATCAGCCTTGCCAAACACCAAGATAATTAAGTAATAATATTTAAGTAGTCTGCT
The DNA here is from genome assembly GCF_901001135.1 of Rhinatrema bivittatum. NCBI lineage: Eukaryota > Metazoa > Chordata > Amphibia > Gymnophiona > Rhinatrematidae > Rhinatrema > Rhinatrema bivittatum. Next base: position 86,032,601 of record NC_042625.1, read on the forward strand.
ACAGCCCACAGCAAGCCCATGCACACTACTACGCAAACTTGCAGTGATGCAGAGTGAAAAAGGTTTATTGTAGCTTTCTAAATTAGCAAAGCAATTAAAGGTTTTCTGCATGAATGATGGTGGCAAAATTCACATTTTACTCTGTGTTATTGGTAGGGATCATTAAAATCAGTCTGGATTTTTGATATGAGCTATATATCGCATATAAGCAAGAGAAACTTTGGGCAAGACCATCATATTTAAAGGAAACTACTTCTTGACAAGTGTTTGCCGATTCTCCTAGATAATAAAACTCTCAGATTGCTAAGGCTGAAGCTTTGAAAAACTGTTTAAAGTCTATAGATTGAAAGGAGGTAATCAGTGAAAACATTTTACAGTATTTCACCAATATCCTTAAACCAGGAAAAGTGACATAGGCAAGGTTGGGCATTTCATTCTTAAGTGATGGCAATGTGCTGTCCTGTAGTCATTTACCTTAAAAAAAAAAAAAAAAGTAAAACCACAAAAAAAAAAATAGGAGAAAACTTTCCAATAACAAATATATTGAATTTTCAAAAAGGTGACAAAAAATAAACAGCAAAAAATCTATTTTGGTTTCCCAAGCACTAATTGATTTAAAGAATAAAAAATAATTTCTAATTTTGATGATCCCTATGTTGTGGTTTGCCAGATTGCATTTGCTGAAATTGGATATTGGGATGTGCAACTTCTATATACCGCTCATCTCCTTCATGCCCATTTAAGGCCAGTACAAGCAATTTACTTACAGCTATCTGAGTGTCTAGATCTTTAATTACATCAGCTACTGCTGTAGGCCCATTGAACACAGAGGCCATTTTCATAAGCTACCTGTAAATAAACAGGAATTGTTAAGTGCTGGGACTGGCTCTATGCTTACTACTTCCCTGGATAGCAGGAACGACTGTAATTTCACCAAATAACATGAATACAGGCAAGTGAGTTCAGACTGTTCATTCATTGCGTGAAGGAAAAGCAGAAACTGCTGACTAGATTTGGATTTTAGATTTAACTACTCACCTTTCCAAACCCAATGACTGTACAAGACATCTGTGAGGGTATAATAGCTTGCTGATTTGATAAACATAACCAATGAAAAGCAGCAACTCCTTCAAATCCGCCTTATCCTTAAGTTGTCTCCTTTTTCTTTCAAGACCTCACGTCCTAAACTTTCCTACGTTTTGCTGCAGTTGTACTATGTAACAAATAAATCTCTGAGACCACTGCAACTGCCCAGAACCCATTCATACTCTAACCCTTGCCCAACCCCACGTACGTCTGCTGCAAGTCAGAAGCCAACTCAAGAAACACTACTCCGTGTTAAAGCGGGAGCGGACCCACTACCTATCACTGTAGCTCCCAACTTTAAACAGGTCCGATGTATCAGGACACCCCTATAAACATGCATGAAATATCTCTGCAAAACTGTAGTCTCAGCCAGGTCCATATGGATGCTTGGCTACGCTGAAAGTCGAAGAGCATGGCGACAGAAAGCCCAGAACTACTGCAACCCACTTCCAGGATGTTTTTTTCTGGGGATCAGGACTCTCTTCACCTGGTTAAGTATGCCGACCCCTGGCCTGAACCAGCCAGGACACCCCCGCATTGAAACCCTCGTGCTCTCCCTCCTTCCCAGCCCTGCCACTTCCCGGTCTCTGCAGCTCTGGGAGACACTCACCGGCTCGGCTCCGCTCACTCTATCTGTCCATGGTCGGCGCGCTCAGACCTCGGAGAAGGCAAGCAGGGAAGTCACCGCCGCGACCGGCCTCTCACTGACACCACAGGGTGCTCCAGCCCCGGATACCGCTTCGGCCACCTCCCGGTCCCGTGGACACCGAGCCTACCACCTCCTCGGAGCCTCTAGACGCAGGTACCACCGTCGTCGATCTCCGAAACCGCTCCCAGCACCGGCCGCCGGACCCTGCTTGGTGTCCTCCGCACCGGCTACTTCCGCTCACCCTCAGCCTGCCGCCCCGGAAGCACTCTTCCCTCCCGCCGAACAAAAGTGAACCTGTGCGGCGAATGCGCAGGCGCAGCTGGCGAGCAAAGAGGCGTGGTCGCTGTCCCCGAAGCCGCGCTTCTCCGGCTGGGCGGAGAAAAAGGATAGAAAGTGAGAGTGCGCTGCCTTGAAGTGAGAGCGGAGCAACTTGTGTCTGTACAGTGATAAGCATAAAAAAGCTTCTGTGTTTTTCCCTTTTTTTTTATTTTTAATCAACATGTTGGATATAAAATATGCGTAGTGTGGGAGGTGCGGGTTATACAGTTCTACAGTAGCATGGTTCTACTTTGAGATATAAAACCCTAACCATGTGTACCAGAGAAGGAGAGATGAATTCCTCATTGAACTGTATTAAATAATCAGGGACACTTTAAAAGGAAGCAAGTGCAAGATGACTGGATAGGAAAAGATTCCACGGCGCTTCTTTTTGCACTTTCCAAACGAATACGGATGCACAGCTGTCCTCAGACTTGTACTTATTTGTATAGCATCCCAGGCTTTGACGGTGACCTCCTTTTTTTTTTTTTTTTTTGTATGCTTGCTTGCTTATGAGTCGGATTTAAGATTTTGGCGCCCATAGGTAGCTGAGCCCCTTTGAAGCTATGCTATCACACGGTCCTAAAGCAAGCAGAAGGATGATTCTCTTTGGCCTGGATGTTTGGCACCTTCACAATTTCAGGGCACCCTGGATAGTTGCTTATGTTACTTATACCTAACTCTTGCTGGGCTGATCTGAGGGTGGTGCAACCGCATAGGCGCCAGCATTGTGGGGGTTCTGCTGCGGTGCTTCGGGTAGATGGAGGCACACTCATCTCGCTCTTCAGTTCTGGATAGGGACAGCGCTGGAGCCACACTATGTCACCGGGTCAAAGGACAGTCCTACCTACTTAGACGCATGTGCTGATTGGCCACCTGGTTCAGTGCATGCACTAACTCACCATATACAATCTGACCAGGGGACGAAATGCACCAACTCTGAAATACTGCATTACTGAAATACTGAATTACTACATCAGTAATTTAAAAAAGGTTTCACATTCAGACTTTAAAATGTACTTTTCAGGCATAAAATGCTGTTCTGAGCCACTTTACCATCTAGAAATGAGACTGAACACTGTGCATGCAGATTAGTCATCCTTACTGCTGATCAGTTTCAAACATATAGCCGCGCTCCCACGATTTGTTACCGTCCTTTGATATTTATATCTTAGTCTACAACATTTTAGAATACTCTAACTGCCATTACTATTGTCTTACTTCGTTATATTTATTTATTGGTTTTATATACCGACATTCATCAGTGATATCATATCGGTTTACAGTATAACAGTAACTTACAGTATAACAGTAACTTACGCATGTATATATGATAAATGTTATCATTCCTTTACTATAAACCTTCAAGACAACTCCGTTCGATGGGCAAATGCATTGTAGAAATTCCTTCAGTCAAATCAGCAACCCTGGCTTTAACTCTAAAGCGTGCTTTTTCTGTGGCTGGCCCAACCCAGTGGAACGCTTTACCTGACCACATAAGATTGACAGTTAATCATAACGAATTTAAGAAAAAACTGAAAACTCTTTCTATTAAAGCATTTAATAACCAGTAACCCAACCAGTTGAATCTTTTACCAGATCTGATGTACCTAATATATTTAATGTGATTGTTTTGTTCCTACTTTTTATGAGTGTAATGTTGTAAACCGCCTAGATGGGCAGATACCTGCCTTATTTGTGCGGTATATAAGAATTTTAAATAAATAAATACATTTCATTATTGTACTTTCCTTGTTAAATGATTGTAAACCGTTGTGAAGGTTCCCTCTGATACGACGGTATAGAAAAACAAATAAACCATAAACCATATCTTCCTTATTAATACTCAGCCATCCAGAGTTCTTCTTGAGGACTTAGCTGCCAGTCTGCCCCTTTTTGGAGTGACAGTCCCTCTGGTTATCCAGAGGGTTGGGGCTTTTTCCATAAAAATGCCTTTTCTCTATGCAGTTCAATTGTAAGACATTTCTCCCTTCCACCAAATATTACTTAGCAGTAATATCTGGAGTCTTAAAAATATCCAGTGGTTGTTTCTAGTTGTGTTTCACATATTAGCTTTGCCATGTCTGTCTGTCTGTTCATAGTCATGTATTTGGTGATGTATGCGTGTGCTGACTTTGCACTATTGGCCAACTGGTTATTTAACAGTAATGCTTCCTCTCTTGGTCTTATTTTTAGGTTTCATTTACTTTTTTCCCTAATGCTCGTTTGTTATATTTGTATTGCTTTTGAAATAAAACTTTTGGGGGAAGAGGAAGATGCCGATAGCTTCCACCTGCTGCTTTGTGTTTACAACCCTAAATGGAATTTTTCCCAGTTGTGCTGAACAACCATCATTCATGTTTCCTAGGGGTTTCTCCTTCATTTTATTTCCCCTCCTATCCAGCCAAAGGACAAACCTTAGGCTGAGAGGCAGGGACAGGACCCTGGATCCTTCAAGAACCCAGCACAAATGGGTTCTTGATCAGACAGTAGCTGTTACTGTGGTGAAATGAGTAGGCCTTCCTCCTTTCAAGAACTATGAAGGCTATCAGCACAGCATTCACACCCTAGCTAGCCCAAGGTAAAATAATTGATTATGTTTGTGCCACTTACTATTAAGTAGACTCTGTTTGAGGCAAGGCGGCATTCTCTCAAGTCTGCACCATGAGCTACTATGCAGTGAGGATGGGCAGGCAGACCGGTGTGTACCAGACCTGGGAGGAATGCAAGGAACATGTGCATCAATTCGCCTCTTCCAGGTGCAAGGTTTAGCACAAAACAGGCAACCTAGGACTTTGGGAATTCAGCAGGTCCAAGTGGTGGGTATATAAAAAGCCCAGCTTCAGTAGATACAAGAGGTCATACCAGCAGTCTTCATACTCTGAAGATGAGGAAGAATACGCTTTTGTGCTTTATTTATATTTTGCATTTATTACTGTTATAGTCAGGGCCGGCACGACCATTAGGCAGGACTAGGCAGTTGCTCAGGGCGGCATTGGTGGCTGGGGTGCCGCCGGAGCATGCAAGGGTGGCATTTTTGAAAATGTGAAAGAAGAGGTGAGAACTGTTACGGAGCACTTGCTAGGTTTGCATGATGAGAGAGAGAGAGAGCTGTAAGAGGGTGACCATAACTCTACCACTGTCAGAGGGCACATTCAACTCAGGGGGAAGGGGAGGTGGTGTTACATTGGTCTGCCTAGGGCACTACAGACCCTTGCGCTGGCCCTGGTTATAGTCCCATTAAGTTCTTCTATTTCCACAATGTACTTGGATTCATAATGGTGGGAGAAAATAACTAGATGGAGCATTCAAAAACTTGAAACCACTTGTATAACATTAAGAATAAAATTTAAAAAATACTGAAAAAAAAGGGGTTCTGGCTTATTCATTACGTGCATTCTTTTTGTGTGGTTTCTTTGTAAAATTCCATTCTTGGATTCCCACCAGCCGGTGAGCTTTTCATAGTTTAAACTTGGCATTGGATTTTTTTAAGCATAATTCCTGTTTTGCTCTTGATTTTTATTTTTAAATATATTTTGTCTGTATTTTCTGTATATATTTTCTTCATGTAAACTACCTAGAGTGCCTGAATGTGATCTGCTTTGAAAAGCAGAATATAAATCAAATCAAATAAATACAAATTCTTATAAATAAATAATTTTTTAAAAAAGGAATCTTAATGTTGTCTGCTAGCATTAAATTGTATTATGCCTACTTTCAATTTATTCTCCAAGAAGTTTTAGTGCATTTTATCTGTATTTACTTCTGACTCAGGGTCAACCTCATGTTTGATGGTCTGATAAAGTAGTTTTTCCCGTTTAAAAAGTATGTAACGTACAATGCTGTTTTATATTTTGAACCAAAGTACACGTAACATAGGAAGTATCAATATTGTAAGAGCTTCTGACTTCCTCTAATGCAGAGATGGGGGTATAGCTCAGTGGTAGAGCATTTGACTGCAGATCAAGTGGTCCCCGGTTCAAATCCGGGTGCCCCCTTAATTTTGTTTTTTACATGCATTTGTTTTTATTAATACAGTTATTACAATTATTATTTAAACTAATCTTTCCTATTTCTGAGCTCTGCTCTGTTCATTTATTTCTTTAGAGCTGATCGCTCCGCGCCTTCCCCAACTCCTACAGCCCTTTACTTTCCGGAGCACGAAGGGAAAAAGGGGAAGAGCTAGGATGACGTTCCAGCAGTGGGAAGCGCTGGACCCGCAGACGACTATAAACAAAGAGCTTGTAGGGTGTTTTTTGCGGGCATGAAGAAAATAAGTCGCCGTATGCTTTGGAGAACATTGAAGCCGCGATGATACACTCCTTTTCCCTTGCTGTCACCTGTTATTTTCGTTAATTATAAACCAGTCAGGTTAGAATTCATCAGCTTTTAACGGCAAACATCGAAGCTTCTTCCGGACTATGCTTCCCATCATGCCTGCTAATTTGTATGCTTTTCCCAGCATGCCCTTTCTGTTTGCATAATCAGCAGAGCCTACATTTTCCAGCTTCTTCGGGAGAAGATGGTGGGGGGACTCCGGGAGACTCCAGTAGAGTTAGTGCTTGGAAGTGCTGGGATGAAACGATCACATACAGTATGTTGGTAGTTCCTATGCTGAACTGTTTTTCTTTTATTTCACAATTGCTCACCTTCACTGTGAAAGGCAGCGGGATGCAGCCAGTGGTGTGTTGTGGGAGTGAAACGTTTAAAAAGGGCTTCTGCTGTGCGTAGCACATGGGTTGATCTGGTTCCCGGGTTTTCCTGTGCGGAATCGACATCAAGAGATTTCGGAAGCACAATTTTTGTACGTGGGGCTGTCAGTGATCTCGTGTCCAGACGCCCCTTCTGAGTCTTTGTATGGAAAAAAAAGTTAATAAGTTTTTAGGTACTTTAGTTATTATGCTAGGCTTGAGTTGTGGAGTATGTTGGTTGCTAGCTGGCCGAAGAGCTTTTAGGTGATGCTGCAAGTCCAAATGATCGGTAACAGCTTGCTGGACTGGAAGTCAGAATAAGATTAATAGGGGAAAAACACATTCCCATTTTCTGTCATTCAAAATAAATAGAGGGGCATCGTCTGGTCTTGGAGATTGCTCACCTGTAGAACCTCCATTTGTTCATATTTGTCTGGAGGCATTGGCTGAGGAGGGTTCTTCTTTTATCCCAGATGACCAGGTTGAAACAGATGGCTACAGTTTTATTATTAATCACTTATATCTATTAATTAGTGTAGCTGCTAGCGTGCCTATCAGCAGAGAGATAAGTGGGGAGTTAGGGAGTGGGTGGTAGAGAAGAAGAAAGGAAGGGATTGGCTTGCCGGAACATCTGTAAAAACTCACGTGCCAATAAAGTCTGAATCTAAATTACTCTGGAAGAAAATCTAGGGCTAGAGGGGGACAGAAGAACTTGGAGATGGGGGATGATGGGGCAAGAGTAGAATAAAGGGGAAAGTAGAGTTGGGAAGCACTGATGTGGGACTGAAAGTGGGCTGGAGCGGTCCTGCGAACGTGACAAGTTGCACGAGCATAGAGCAATGCACGCAGAAGCAAGAGGATATTTAGTCACACAGAAGTGAAGACAAAACAGGAAATCAACTGGCGTCTTAGGTTATTACAAAGTAGTCATTTGAGCACATGGGCCTTATCTGTGTTTGTGTGCAAAAGTATGTTGCGTGGGACTATGCAGATAACATACGTGTAGCTGAGGTTCCGTGTGCATGTGTGTGAGGCTGAGGCTTGTACTGATTTTTAGAGGCATATTTAATTCAGAGATATAATTTATTGGAGCTAGTGGGCTTAACTGTTTCTGTTTAGGTACTGCATACTTTAAAATTAGATAAACTGCTTTGAGCTAAAGATGGAATAGCAGTATAAAAGTTGAAAATACAAATAAATGCATGGCTGTATATATTTATGAATAGAAAAGCCAGAACCATGTATAGAGTTCTGAGCTCACATCACAGCTGGTGATGCAGCAGTGAATTTCTTGCTGCTAAATGGTTTATGCTTCACTCATCATGGTGAGACCTCGCCTGGAGTATTGTGTTCCGTTCTGGAGGCTGCCCTGCTGGAAGGATATAGACAAGAGTGGAGACTTCCAAAATGGTGCGCAACCTGCACCAGAAGCCCTATGAGAGGAGACAGGGATCTAAATATGTACCCCTTATACGAGGTTAGGCGGGCAATATGATAAGAGACGTTCAAAGGGAAAAGTACAAATAGTGCACAACAAGCAAATCTTTTTCCAGAACAAGGGTTCATGATAGGAGATTCTGAGGAAGGAGACTTGGGAACATCATGTCAGGAAATAGATGGTGGATGCCTGGAATGCCCTCCCAGAGTGGATCGCGCAGGTGTTGAGAGGCTTGGCATAAACCCTAGTTATAATAGAGTGAAGTAATAGTGGAAGAATTAATTAGCAACTGTTTTTTGTTGTTTTTTTTTTCTAGTAGGTTGCAAGTATTAACTAGAAGTTGTGGTGGAAATTCAGACACTCACAAAGCTTGCCCTGTCTTGCAGGCTGCAATGACAGAATTAATTAGCAGGTGGATCTGTCTGGCGGGCTGCAAGAAACAGTGGAAATTGCATGCGCTTACCTAGTTGGTGTGCCTGGCAGGCTGTGCCCACCCTACATTGACCAGCTTGAGGCAGCGGGTTGGGGGTGATGGGGCATCATCAGGAAAGGCCACATGGACCGAGGAGGCTGGAGGTTCAGGTAGTGGGCATGCTGGAGTTGGCTGTTTGGATTATTGTTACAAACGTCTTGGCCGTGTGACTTCAGTTTTTTATTATTTACACTGTGATGACTGCAGAGTAAGTTGCGAAACCATACAGTCCAGGAATCAGCACATTCTTTTTGGCAATTGTTAAAAACAACAACACAACACTGCATTCTTCAATGAAATGCTGACCCAGTCCAGACTAGGGAGGATAAGGGAAGTCATCTTCCACACCTAATGAAATCCTATTTCTATGTCCCAATACCAGAAATGTAGGACACTAGAAAAGTGACAGCAGATAAAAAAAACACCATCACATTATTGATATTCATAGTTATTAGCTAAGGGGGGGGGGGGGGGGGGGGGAGCATTTTTCTCCACAAAAAATCCTGCCATCAGTGTAAAATTGCTCTGCCCACTTGCCCGGCCTGTGACCTTGACTGCTGCTACCACACTCATTTTCAAAACTGGGAGATTAATGTGTCAGGCAGGCAGGGTCTAATCCTTTGCAGAGAGAGGTGAACTACATGTGTTTTTTCCCCCCCCCTTCATTTATTTCTATTTTACTCCTGTCAAAACAAGTAGAAAAAAAGAAACCACAAGCAGAAGTCAACAATGTTTTATAAGCTGCACAGCTCTAATAAAAGCAATTTAATTGTCGAGCAGTTTCAAGAAACCTGCTAATCTTACAGTGCAGACAGTGACCTTATAAAAGGGATACACAGTATTCTTATTCTACAACAAATATCTTCACAGTTCCAAACAAGTAGTTTATGAAGAATTTTAAAATAAAGGTGAGGTGTAACCAAGTTAAAGTCAAGTATGTTATCAGTTTGCATTATAAAAATACAATATATTATATAATATATATAACTTTATTCCTTTTACAAAACTCCTGAACCTTAAAAAAAAAAAAGTTTACATAGCTAGCAGAGTTAGCACAAAAGGCAAGAGTAAAAGAGGTATTACTGCATGATGGGGCAGTCTGCAACCTCAGAAGGAAGGGCGCAGGATATCAAAAGCATCAGTAACTGGAGGAGAGATCTCTGCAGCTCCAAGGTCACAGAGTCCTTTTAGCCTGGTCCTCGTGTTCTGGGAACTTTGTTTCTTTCTCAGGTTTGGATAGTGAGACAGGAAACTCAGAAGGTGGCAGAGAGAGAGACCAGAAGAGAGAATGTGAAATCTGAAAGAAGGGGCCAGAAACAGGAAGGGATACAGCAGCAAAGACAGGAGGAGATGCAGACAGAGCATTCGCACCTCTCAAGAGAAACCAAACTTCTTCCTTAGTGCAGATTTAAAAAAATGCTGGAGCAGGAACCTCCTGCTAGAGACTGGTGGGGGGGTGAGGTAGCCATGAGAATAGATCACCCTGAAACCCGGAGGCTGCTTTCCTTCTTCTCTGCATGACCCTGAGCGAGTCGCTTCACCTCCCTGTGCTCTGGGAGACAGCAGAAGCTCTTTGGGGTAGGGACAGAGTTAACCCTGTGACTTACACTATACCAAGTGGCACTATGGACAATGTTGATGGGGTTAATGTTATTCTTCTCCACTATTTTGAATGAGGAATGTAGGTAAGGGGGGGGGGGGAGGGTAAGGGGACTTCTGCAGATACAGGCGCCTGCTTTACCTGCAGACATAGCTCCTTTACAAAACCGCACGACCGCCGTGCCGTGTAAAATTCCGCACATGCCTACCGCGTGTGTGTGCTTTTTACACATATGGGAAGAGGCATTCCAGGGGGGTGGAGTCTGGCTGGGGCTGGGACTTACATGTACACTTTTTTTTACATTTTTTTAAAGTACGCACCCCAAGTATCAGGTGTAAATTGTGCATGCATGGTTTTGCCAAGGTAGGTCTTACACACCTAAGACTTGCTTTGATGTAACGCACGCACACATGTGCCAGCTGATGCCCAATGTAACAAAAAATGCTCAGCGCCCCCTCCCACAGCAGCCAGAGAAACTGCTCTGCTTGGCACAGCTGCCGTGGCTCCTGCGGCACTCCAGAGCCAGACCCCTTAAACGCGCTTGTAAAGAGGAGGAAACTGGTGGCCCTGTCTTCCTCCAACGGGAAGGCTCCTCGCAGGCACTGCTCTCACTGCCCAGTGCCATTTTCGGAACAAGGGGAGGAAGGTAGGACACATTGTTGGTTCAGAGTCTGTAGTGTTTTTGCCCACCTCCCCCTGCAGTTTCACAAAAGCTCGTGATAGACGTGAGCATGAGAGTCTCTTCCCCGGAAGCTCGTGGAAGGCGGAGGGATGGGTTCTTGGTATTCAGCGCCTCCCCCTGCGCCAGAGGTCCTTTCCGGCTGTGGCTCTGCGTACCCAGTGATTGACGCGCTGTAGCCCCTGGGAAACCCTGGTCCTGTGCCATTTGTTCCTTCTTCCGCGGTGACCCCGCGTGGCGCAGGGCAGTCATACCGGGACTGAGCAGAGAGGGGCGCGGAGGCCAGCGGGCCCTTCCTGCAAGACAGCGGGATGACTTTAACCACGCAGATGTTTTTCCTGGAGGCAGCGGACTCTGGACCTTGGTCGGCGAAGGGCGTGGCGTACTCTGGTTCCAGCGGCAGGGGTTCCGCATACTCGTGGTACTTTCCCGGCACATTATAATGGTTCTGTACCAGAGGGAGCATGTAGCCCTCATCGGGGACTGGTTTGAAGGTGGAAGACCATTTCTGGGTAGTCGATAAAACCTGCAGCAGGTCAGAGTCCACATAATCTGTAATGGAAACACAGGGGCAACAACACTCAGATCGCATCTCTCTAAAAGAAGAGCTTACTGTCTGATATTTCAAAAGTAAACTTGTTAAAAAAAAGTACAATTAAGAATTTTATCTTAAGTAGTCCTTTTTGTAACCTCCCCAAGCAATTCTCTTGCACTGCAGGCAGCAGAGATGCACATCCTATGGGTAACTTTGTAACAATATTCAAAACGAAAGGTATCACCAGTATATATTTTATCATTCAACACTATATGCAAAAGCCCCAATATATATGTAGGCCCCTTACTTACAGAGTCTGTATAGTCTAACAGACACTATTTTTGTATAGGGTCACCTTGCTTTAATTTAAATTAACAATAGTCCATTTTTTGTTCGAAAATTTTTCATTATACTAAAAACTAATGTCACACACTCTGAAAGAGAGGACACAGATACTCATCTACTCCGTGGTAGTAGTGCACCCGACACAGCTGTGTTTCGGACGAAATCGTCCTGCTTCAGGGGGTGTCCTTCAAAATTTGCTTATTTGAGAGCGTCGTAGGGAAGCCTTGTAATTCCTTGGAACCGCATTTCCTTAATCATCCGTGGCAGCCCCGTTGGACTGCATCTCCAACGGGGCTGCCACGGATGATGCAGTCCAACGGGGCTGCCACGGATGATTAAGGAAATGCGGTTCCAAGGAATTACAAGGCTTCCCTACGACGCTCTCAAATAAGCAAATTTTGAAGGACACCCCCTGAAGCAGGACGATTTCGTCCGAAACACAGCTGTGTCGGGTGCACTACTACCACGGAGTAGATGAGTATCTGTGTCCTCTCTTTCAGAGTGTGTGACATTAGTTTTTAGTATAATGAAAAATTTTCGAACAAAAAATGGACTATTGTTAATTTAAATTAAAGCAAGGTGACCCTATACAAAAATAGTGTCTGTTAGACTATACAGACTCTGTAAGTAAGGGGCCTACATATATATTGGGGCTTTTGCATATAGTGTTGAATGATAAAATATATACTGGTGATACCTTTCGTTTTGAATATTGTTGGCAGACTATTCGGTACACCGGAGTACAGTGGGTGTGGGTTATTTTGTTGTGATTGATAACTTTGTAACAAGCCACATAATTATGCCAGTTTTCAAAAGCAAATTTATGCACATGTTTTCTAAAATCAAAAAAGTGCTAACCCCGCACAGACTCCGCCCACAGGAACTCCTCCCCTATCTGCGGATAAGAGTACACGTGGAGGGTGGTAAAATTTCAAGGACCCCCTTTGCTGTGGGTCAAACCCAGTTAAACCGGCGGAAACCACTGGGAAAACTGCTTCTAACGTACGTACATTAGGAAAATTCTCAGACGTTCTCCCCCTCCCCCCTGCTGTTTCTTTCTGAAAATCCATCACTGCAAAGTGCGGGCGCCAAAAGTTTCCACGTACTCTGCACCTGGTTCTTTGTACGGGCGACAGAAAGCAGAACGAGGAAAAACGGCGCACCCGGTCGGTGGCGGACTGAATGATGTGCTTGTGCGCTCTTTCTCCCCGCACCAGCCGCTATGTCATGCCTGCCCTGTGCAAGCTGCTCCTGCTTTTAGCCTCGCTGGAGGAAAACCCATTTCGTCCCTGGTAAATGCTTTTTGAAATTCATCCCCATCCGTCTCACCCGCAGGATCTGGCGGGGTGGTATGGCTTAACGAGGTCACGCACAACAGGGCGTTCCTGGCAAGGAGCGGTCGGGAAAACGAGAGCACATGCTGGGCTTGTGAGCCTCTTCCAAAACATGGATCTGCTGACGCAGAGGGTCACAGCTGAAGAGAGTTACAAGATGATCATTTAACTGTGCCATCTTTTAATTAAGAAAGGGCATGCGTCACTATTTGCGGTGCCTAGCTCTGAATCACAGAGGAGTACGCAGTTTCTAGTTAAGATAAAAGGTTTGGTGATAACTGATTTCACTGAACGACACTGAAGACTCACTATTGTCTCCCCAGTGATACCAGCTGTTAATCCATCCAGATGTTCCGTGGTAAAGTAGCCATCCCTATTTATATTTCTCTCCTTTTCCCCCCCACCTGTTGCCTGTGGCTTCCTTCTCATGGAGCAGGAATCAATGCCCGAGTGTTGCAGCCACACACTAGCATCTCGGTCCTTCCAGGCACAGCTGCACTGGATGCTAATTAATCAGCAAAAAGCTAGGTCTAGTCCCCTTCCTTCGCACCCCAGCAATAAGCAACCATTGCCCTGGATACACTTCATGCATGCCAACTCCAAGGCAGGAGTTAACTCTCTGTTTCTCAATGCCACTCAAGCTTCTGGGCACAACAACTGGTTTATAAAGTCAGGGGCAAGGAGGGAAAAGCAGCAGCCTCGGTGAAGCAAGGTCGTCAAGGTCCAAGTTAGCCATGGAGTCAGAGTCAGGGAAAATCACGCCAAGGTTCATTGAAGGTCATGTACAGAGGAGAGAGTACTGTGGTAGTCAGCCTAAAGGAAGGATAGCTAGAAGAAAACCTTGATTGGGTTAAGGAATGTTAAAAGGTACAAACTATTGGTCCAGTGAGGTCCCTTGCTACCTGACAGGCCGATACAGTAAGGACGCGTTAGAAAGAGTGCGGCAGTGCCGGGCGCACCCTCGTTTGCCGCACGCACAGTTCGGATCACATATCGCTCGCTACAGTATTTAAATTAGACGCAAATGCAAGCCGCGTCCATGAAGCAGTAGGCCTGAGCAATCCATTTTACTGTATAGAGCGCTATACAGCGCCTATACAGTATCCTGGGTGCGCTGGTACCTGTCACGGCGTTCGGTCATGCACTTTCGCTGGCTTGAGCGCCCAAATTGCACGTACAGGCATGCGTTCAATCCACCTTCGCCGGCGGGGGCTGCTGGAAGCCGCTTTCGCCGCCGGCTGCCCCCGAGAGGCAGGGGAGCCACGGTGTGCGCCTCGGGAGGAGGGGAGAGAGGACTGTTTGTCATTCACATGCAGTAAGTTTACTTTTGTTGCACTTTCTTCACATTTGCTTTAATAACATGTCGAGTCGATTTTGACCGGAGCCTGCCTATTGCTGTCTCTCTCTGCCGGGGCTTGCCTGACGCTCCACACTAACGCAGGGGTAAGGGTAGGTGGTAAATTAGCAGGTTAAACACGCAGCAAAACTGCAGGTTAAAAAGGCGATAATCGGGGCGCACATTACTGTATGGGAGGGAATAGCTAATCCGATCGTTTACATCTCATATACATGCCGCGGGCGGAAAGGGTTTCCCGTTGATTTAAAGAAGCGGTAAGGATGGGTTAAAAGGGATAGTGAATCGCGGGTTGGACTAACGCGGCCAAATTGTGAGTAGAAAGCGGGTTAGAAGCAGGGTAACCGCGGCCGCACTTTACTGTATCAGCCTGTGAGAGAGGGTCTGCCCCCTTCTACCCTATAGTCTTCGATGGGTCAAAGAGTCTGGCTTTTCAGGCTGTCCCCAGTGAACAATAGCTTATTCTGAAAACCTGACTTCTGCCTAATCCAACAGTTCCCATCCCTGTGAGGACTGCAGGGGGCCTGGAGAGGGGGAGACATGTAACCAGATATCCTTTGATCTGCAGTTAAAGCTACCAGTATCCTTTTTGTTATCCAGTTTCTGTACTTTTTTTTTTTTTTTTACTCTAACTAGGATAATTTGGTTCTCCTCCATGGCCTTCTCTTCAGGACTGGGGTCCGAACTTTCTCTTAGGTGCACTGAAGAGTTTTAGAGCTGATGGGAGCATTGCTTTCCAGAGTCACAGCATTCATATTTTTGTGCAAACATTACAGTGATATCAAAAGCAGCCAGCATGTACTACCAGTGCACAGAAACACCAAGAGGCAGATTTAGCAAAGCTTGCTCCGACTTTATACTTCTATTTCTCACTGAAAATACCGGGACATTTTTACTGATAAGATCTAGAACACTTGAGCAAAACAGTTTCCTAAAAATGCTCTGAAAATCTGGATTGGCAGAAGGGGCATCCTGATCTTTGGTTGGAGGGATGGGATAGCTGTAGACCACTCAGCTCCCCCCCCCCCTCCCTTTGCATTCTCTGCTGCCCAGACCTATCTCACCTGCCGTGGGTGCTCTGCTGGGGTCCACGGTGCAGCCTTCCACAGTGTAAGGCACGAGCTCTGAACCGCAGGGCCGGAGTGGCCCCCTGCAGCATGCCGGACCGGACTCTGCCTTCTGATAACCTGGGAATTGAAGGAAGAGGGGGTGAGATGGAAGGAACTCGAAATCTGATATTGTGGAATCTATTCACCACATAGACAATGTTAAGATACAGGATGTGTTTCTGTGATTGGCATCAAGAAACAACGATGATGGTGTTCTCTGCTGAAATCAGCTTTGGGAAAAAAAAAAAAAAATCACATCCTGAGCTTCAGAATCCATTTTCTCTGTGCAGTCATAGAGCGGACAAGAAATTTGTGACCATAGATTACAGCCAGAAATCCTGCCCATGACCGAGCCCTTGCACATAGGTGGCATTTGGTGATCGCAAACCTTCAGTGCAAAAGAAATAGTTCAAGAGAGATCACAGACAAAGTAATAAGGTCCCCGACGCAGACTTGCTTTTTTCACCACCAAGATTCCAGCTCATTTTCTGCAATTTAAGTTTGTCATTGCAAAAGTCTCTGCCCATGAGGATGTGCACAGATTCCATGTGGAGTCTGTGAGCGTGTATCACGATTGTCCTGCCCATCTCTCAACAGGAAGAAAACATGTAAAAAAACCCAATCAACCCCAAAACACATTAGCCTACCAGAAAGTTACAGCCTTGTACCTGTGACTTTCCAAAGTGAGCAAAAACCTGGTGCTCCCCCTCCTGGCATCAGTTACACTCCTATAATGAACTTTTATCTGCTTGTCTCTATATTCAAAAGGTCTTGACATTTTTGGAAAACATGGGGCCCTAATAGTCAATAGCCAAGCTCCGTATGGTTCTGAGATTAAGATCTGTTCTTGGTTTTCTTCTCTTACTCCCAGTGCTCCCAGCTGCTTTTTGACCCATATCATGTAGTGGGATAGGTGTTGGATCCGGTGATCTGCTCTGCCCTCTTACTGGTTCTGCTCCACACGGCAAAAATCTCTGTTCATAAAAATACTCAAGGAAGTTCTCGGCAGCGCACCCCTGACAGCAGATCACTGACTGGATCACAGGATGACAGGCGTTTAGGCTGAAAAATCTGCACTCACAGTGGACCCCGAGACAGTGCTGTCAAGCAGTTTGGCAGTTCAAAGAGTGAGATTTTAGGTCAACAACTCTACCCGGCACCCCTCCCCTCTGATGTATTATGGTACCTGCACTGTTGATTACAAGTGACAGAAGCAGAGACTGCAAATCCCACAGTGCATTGGGATGTACATTCAACAACCAGGTTAGGCCAAACCTTTCCCTACATTTATTTATTTATTTATTTATTTATTTTGTATACCGACATTCGATCGAGATATCACATCGGTTTCCAGATAACTAAAGGAATAGGGTGGTAACAGCCCTATTTTACATTATAACATGGTATTAAATAGATATAAGAATATTTTACATTATAACATGGTAATAAATATAACAAGAATATTTTACATTATAACATGGTAATAAATATAACAAGTTGTAACAGAACTAACAGGAGTACATGGAACATTAGACTATAGTATATAACATATGTACATAAATGAACTCATTCACTTGGCAGCTCTGCTAATGTAGTCACTAAACCTCCCATCTATGTATGCAAATGTAGGTTGTACCTGTAAGAATTATTTTGTACATGAACTAAGGGAGTGAAATCATACTTCTAGGTATACACAGTATCAGCTCAGTCATTGCCATGGCAGGGACAACATACCTGTCAGGAAACTGCAAGACCCTTTAGTGGTGCCCTTCCTGCCAGACACAAAAGACGACATCAGAGGCTGAAAGCACTCAGAGACTTGGTATCTCACATGCACAGTGGATTCTCAACATAGAAATGAAAGTAGAAAAGGACCAAATGGTCCATCCAGCCTGCCCAGCGAGCTTATGATAGTATCTGCTGCGCCGTGCCTATCAGTTTCCCAGATCGTAAATATCAGGGCTCTCATTGGTTGCTGTTTGAATCCAATTCCCTGCTCCCCCCTTGCCGTTGAAGCAGAGAGCTATCAAGTAGTTGCATCAAAGTATCAGGCTTATTGGTTAAGGGTAGTGACCGCCACATCAGCAAATTACCCCCAGTTACCCCTGGGCTCTCTTTTCCTCATTTCCATGCTCTAGCCTTTAGGGATCCGCAGTGTTTATCCCATGTCCCTCTGAATTCCTTCCACCTCTTCTGGAACATGGCTGAGAAGTCATCAAGAAGACATGGGGACAAGTGGCTTAAGCATGGGAATCCGTGTGCTTATCTAACCAAATGGGTAGAGAACCATGAACACAGTCGGGCAGACTGGACAGGCCAATTGCTCTTTTTCTGCTAAGATTTTTTTTTTTTAATTCACTAAAACAAAAAAGTGAAAATAAATCAAATTACTAGCCCTGGAGATGAAGTTCCATATCAGGAACATTTACTTTAATTTGCCTAATTAAACTGAGGACTAAATGTGCTCAGAGTAGCCGATAGCTCAGATTCGGCCAGTCTGAGTCCTGCATCCACCCTATAGCGTTCCAGATTGCAAAGGTGCACATGAGCAGCAGTAAAACTCATGCTGTAGTTTAGACACGCACATTTCTTTATATTATTTAAGTAGTTCCCAGAGAATTCCCTAGGGGGGCACCCAAGTGTCTCAGGTGACCTCACCCTCAATATTTCAGGCAGATCTGCTCCACTCCAAGAGCTCAGGAATCATTAGGGAACTTCTTGGAGAACTGGTCTGCTACAGGATTGGGGATTACCAGGCTTTTTTTTTTTTTCAAGGGGTACCTGCCGGTACTGAGTATCAGCACCTTTTTCCTCCATCTGCTTGATTTGCCCTGTCGTCCCTCAAAAAAACCCAAGGCATCTTGCATGTGAGTACCAGCATCAATTTTTCCAGAAAGAGAGCACTAGGGATTAGTGCTCGCCCTGTGCACTTTGGCAGGCTGATCCCAGTCCTGGTTTTACCTGCACTGCAGACAAGGCAGACATGTTTTGTTTTAATCTCCTTAAGAAAAGCTAGGGGGGGGTTGCATGCATGCAGTGAGGCAAAACCAAGCTTGGTCCAGGCTGTAAAAATAATAGAGTCAGCTGGTAGCTCTCGTGCCCAGTGGTGCAAAATCTGCCTTTACAATCCAGGCAACTATTCTTCTGTAAATATTTCCCAGGATCTGTTCTACGGCCTGGCCAGCATTTGGGTAGGAGATGGGCCACGGAGCAGTGGGTGCAGCGGGAAGTGAAATTCAGTGCAGAGAGGGGGCGCTCTTCTCACCCATGGTGTTAATGGGCACAGTACTGCTGGGAGAGTCCTCTGATGGATAAGGGGTTAAACCTAGGGCATCTTATGCCAGAACAGGGAGGTTAATCCTGGTGTCACGATTACATTCCAACCCAGGCTGTAGAATCTGCCCTACAGAAATTCCTACATAGAAACAATATAATTGGACTGAATAATTACCCTTGCAATATCCATGTATCTCTGATTAAGCTCTGCACATAGTTTTGCACCTAAGCTCTATTCGAATACAATAATAATAATAATAATAATTTGATTTGTGGCTGTGCTAGAGCAAACACATACACCCTCAGAACTCTTCACTTTACAGCCCAACGCTGGTCTACATGGAGGAAATATTTGTTCTGTGCGATTACTGCATTTCTCTTTTGGGGCTTGTGATGGATTATTGTGCTCTCTATTAGGACATGACCAGTTGAGTCCTATGATGGAAAATACAGGAGTCTGAGTTCCCCAGAATAGCGCTCATTTCTCAAAAGTCCTGGGTCCTGGCACTGCATTTCGGTGAATCCCTAAATACGTTACAGCAAATAATCACTGTGCAGCATGCGCTAGTTTAATTAAATCATAGCTGGTAGCAAAGCCTACTGCATAGTATAATTACCACCAGAAAAGGAACCCAATTCACCAAAATGAGCTTTTGGGAGCGCACAGATGTTTTTATCCAGATCAGCAGCAGGTGAATTGCTCTTTCCAGGTTTGGTTCTTGCCTGCATCAGTGATGCACAAACCCTGGTGTGAGACCTGGCGTCTGCAGTACCCACCTTTTCTTCCAGCAAAGGAACACCAACAGGATAAGGGCAGACATCAGCAACAGGGAACCGGCTATGATCAGGATTTCCAGTAGAACGAGGCCTGCAAAAAGGGGAATAGCTCGAATTAGCGAAGCCCATCAGGGACAGAGATGCCCTCCCATAAACCCAGGATTATGCATTCTAGAGATGTGAATTGGGCTTCGGACGATTGAAAATATCGTCGATATTTTCAAAATCGTCAGAAATTGGGGGCTCCCCCAAAACGAGAGGAAAACCCCACGATATTGATCGTGGGGGTTCTCTTATCGTTTTGGGGGAGGGCGGGAAAAACGGCACACAAAAATAACCCATCGGGCCCGATGGAAAAAAACCCACATGTGAATCGGAACCGGAATCCGAACAGATTCCGGTTCACATCTCTAATGCATTCTGCTTAGAAGGGCCCAGCAAATATATAAATACGCAATATTAGTGTGCCCTTAGTATAATAAAGAACCTGGAAATAAATCAAGGCAGCCATGTTTGGGAGGTCTAGGGCTGAAATTCAGACTGGCCTCATAAAGCTGTACTAAAGAGAGCCTCAGAACAGGGCGATTTCTCTTTCAGCCAGCTGGCTTTCTGTGCTTTGTGAGCTAACTTACCCGGAAGAGGAGGTCATCAGACCAGCCCATTAAATACCCTGTTTCTTGCCTCTCTTGTCCCTTTTTGGAACTTATTCCTCAGAGTCATAAGAACATAAGTTGCCATACTGGGACAGACCAAGGGTCCATCAAGCCCAGCCTCCTGTTTCCAACAGAGGCCAATCCAGGCTACAAGTACCTGGCAAGTACCCAAACACTAAGTAGATCCCATGCTACTGATGCAATTAATAGCAGTGGCTATTCCCTTAGTCAACTTGATTAATAGCTGTTAATGGACTTCTCCTCCAAGAACTTATCCAAACCTTTTTTGAACCTAGCTACACTAACTGCACTAACCACATCCTCTGGCAACAAATTTCATAGCTTAATTGTGCGTTGAGTGAAAAATAATTTTCTCTGATTAGTTTTAAATGTGCTACTTGCTAACTTCATGGAGTGCCCCCTAGTCCTTCTATTATCTGAAAGAGTAAATAACTGATTCATATTTACCTGTTCAAGACCTCTCATGATCTTAAAAACCTCTGTCATATCCCCCTTCGGCCGTCTCTTATCCAAGCTGAACAGCCCTATCCTCTTCAGCCTTTCTTCATAGAGGAGCTTTATCATTTTGGTCGCCCTTCTCTGTACCTTCTCCAGTCCTATCTTATTTTACTTAATTTATTCTTCTCTGTTTTTCCCCCTTTTTATTGAAATAAAATGTCTACGGAATTGAATGGATCTCCCTAGTAGAATCTATCGGGTTCTCCCAAGTAACCTAGATTGACCACTGTTGGAGACAAGATGTTGGGCTCAATGGATCACTGGTCTGACCCACTATGGCACCTATATATATATATATACACACACACACACACATATATATATATATACACACACCTATATATATATATATATGTGTGTGTGTGTGTATATATATATGTGTGTGTGTGTGTGTGTATATATATATATATATACACACACACACACATATATATATATATATATATATATGTGTGTGTATATATATATATATGTGTGTGTGTGTGTATATATACATATATATATATATATATATATATATGTGTGTGTATATATACATATATATATATATATATATATATATGTGTGTGTATATATACATATATATATATATATATATATATATGTGTGTGTATATACATATATATATATATATATACACACACACACACACACACACACACACACACACACATATATATATATATATATATATATATATATTTTTATTTATTTTTTTTTTTTTTTAAACTTAAAGTTTATTTGCATATCCACACAATTTCCCAAACATTATCACAAGGCATGAATGTACTGAACTGCCAATATAATCAAACCCCCTCTTCCCTCCCCCTACCAGCTTCCTTCAACCACACAAACCCTTCTGTCGTTGCCAACGTTCAAAGGGCTGCCATAGTGACAAAATCGCGCATAATCTGTCTCTAATCGCTGTTCGTCTTTCCTAAGATAAACTCCCCACAGTCTCTCACACAACAAAGTCTAGACGACAGCTTTCTTTCAGTGTGCCGCTGTCACGCACCTGGCCGCAATGGTGCCTTGAACATTAAGGGGGGGGTCAATGTTTAAGACTGGGCTGGTTAAGTAACTTAGCCAGTTAGAACTTATCCAGCGGCACGGCTATGCCGCTCAATATATGCTTATGACTGAGCGCTTAGCCGTTTAAGTCTAAGTGGCTAAGTTTAGACCTGCTCTATGGCACATCTAGCTTAGCCGTATAATTTGTGTGGCCAAGTCCGAATATTGGCAGTTAGCCGCATCAGCCATGTGGCTACCTTGCTTCGCCCTGATCCACCCACTTTCTCCCATTTCTTATGTGGCTAACGTTTTAGCTGTATAAGGGATTTATATGGCTAAGCAGTGGCCACTGAACAGGAGCGCATATTCAGCAGCTGCTACTTACCCGCATAAATCCCACTCATCTGGATAAAAAGCGCTGAACGCGCTTTGAATATCGGGCCCTGGAGTTTACTAGATTTCCCAGGTGCACTCTCAGTTGAAATCCAAATAAAAATAACTTATATTTTTCAAAAATTTCAATAAATACAAAGTAAAAAAACAAACTTTGGATGTCAATCCAGCAGTTCACCCCCAGTTTCATGAATAAACTCAAACTAGTTTCTAAAATCTAGAAATAATGACACAGTCCCACCATATCTGTCCCATCGTACCCTCTTCCCCACACTTTCTCCAACATCTGTCAGGAACACAGTCCTAAATATGAGGCACTTGAGGAGTAAGGTCCCGTCTAAGATCTATCTTGCATGCATTCTCTCCCAGATTAGCTGAAATTGAGGATTTAGCGACCTGAATCCATATTTTATCTCATTCTTCCTCCTCTATAACATAATTCAAGTCCTGCTCCCAAACTGCCTGGTGAGGTAATTTCCTTGTGGAAAGGAAACCAAAACTTTTATAACTTTTTCATATAAGGCCTGCATCCCCTGAAGGGTGAACACACAATCCCTCAAAAAGCATGGATCCCACTTTCAAAGAATCAGCCCAACCTCATGCTCAGGGTAGTGCCTGACTTGAAAGAAGGCAAATCAATCATTCTTGGGTACAACCACGCCCATTCCCTAAATCCAGTCTTCTGCTGTTTTTGTTTGATGTGCATCGTTTGCAGATCCTCCCACCCCTGATTCAGACTGGTGGGACTAGACAAGCAGGAGGAACTTTGCAAAGGTGAGAAATATAAACCAGAACAAAAGAGGGGAGGTCCAACTGCAGACTAATAGGCCGATACAGAACAGAGCGCTCCGGCAGAGCACACTGTTAACCCGCGTTTGGCGATATTAAGTCAGAGGTCCCAAAGTAAAAAATAATTTAAAAAAAAAAAGTAAAATTGGCCCACGGCTCGCAGGTTGAAAACCGGACGCTCAATTTTGCCGGCGTCCGAACCCGTGGCTGTCAGCGGGTTTGAGAACCGACGCCGGCAAAATTGAGCGTCCGGTTGTCAAACTCGCTGACAGCCGCCACTCCTGTCAAAAAAGAGGTGCTAGGGATGCGCTAGTGTCCCTAGTGTCTCTTTTTACCGCGGGCCCTAATTTGAATATTTTGTTTTAGTGAATCGCGCTCTCCCACGAACTTTACTGTATCGGCCTGTAAATTATTTGGGATCCAGCTTTTGCCAGTGTCAATGCGTTCCAGCCGCCATCCTCGCTCGTTTTCTACCCGAGTTATTTCCACGTTCTTAAAAATCCGCCTTTTCTGCCCTGAACTTTCCAAAACATGAATGACTTTGCAAAACAAAAGAAAATTGGAGATTTGACCAAAATTAGTCATAAACAAAAGCTTATGGGTACAAAATGAGTAACACTGTTTTTGTAGTTAATTACTGAATGCAATTGTTAACATTTTAAGAAAACACAACCAACAATCCAAACGTTTACGAAGCATTTCTAACTTTGGTTGTGGTACCCTTTCCGACACTCTGTTATAAGCCACTTACCTGTTCTTTTGGGGCTTATGGCTACAGCTGGGATAGTTGTAGGGTGTCCTGTGGGGTGTCCTGTAGGGTTTCTGGTGGTACCAGCAATAACTTTTGGATTAATTAACACTGCAAACCACAAATTTAATGAAGAAACTTAGCTCATGAGATGTGAACCTTTCCTAGGTCATTTTGAAGCAAAATGATAGAAAGAAAAAAAAAAAAACGAACAACATTTTGTTTGTCGGTTCACACGCGTTATTTGCAAATGATGCACACTAAAAATAACAAAAAGAAAAATAAGACCAAAATGAATTACAAATCAAAATAAAATAAATAAAAGGGAAATTAAGTGATAAAATGAGACCACATTTTTTTGTTTTGGCAGGCACACCCGTCACAGGAGACCATTTCAAGCATGGCGGCAAAGCAGAGGGCTGCAGGGTACAAAATCTTTATGGATAAACAGCTTGAGCTACTCCTGTCCGGGTGCGCTGCAAGCTGACGGTGCATGTAGGGAAGAAACACTGGCTGCTCCGAAATCTTGACACTGGAATTCAAGGCTTGACCTGAGGGGCAAGTCACTTTATGGTAGATTTTTAAAGTGGTTTAGATCTGCTAACTTTGGAACCTGGCTGGCAGGACTCAACCTTCTGGAAAATGTAAAAAAAAAAAAAAAAAAAGTGCCAGCGTCTTCCACCAGGCCTGTGCCCTGTGCTTTTACCGCCCACATAAATAGCCGCCTCCATGGCATGGTGAGGAGAAAACTACATGCATGCATTCAGTTTTGAAACAGACACGTAGATTTTTCCTTACGTAATTCCATCCGCAGACTGGGCATGAGATACTTTTGTAACCCCCCCATAACCTTTGGTGAATTTTCAAAGAGAAACTATCTGGATAGACTTGGAACATTTGCTAAAACTAACACAGGTACCAAAGTATCTGTGTATCTTGCCACCAAGCATCTTACTGACAATTAACCCATTTATCTCCCTGGGCCTCAGTCCCTGCCTCTCTTCTTGCCAAGCAGTATTAAAATGGCCCATTTTATTGCTATTTCCCATAGAATTCATTAACTGAGGTGCACCATCCACATGTTCCTGGACCGCTTAGGCTACAGTCCTTAAAAAAAGCAGGTCTGCCCCTGCCCAGGCACCAAATCCAGCTCCCCAAATCCCCCCCAGATCAGCCTAATGCAATCAGTCACCCAAAAATAGAATATGGTGCTAGCTCTACCTCATCCCAAACTCCCCCCCCCCCAATACTACTTCCCAAAAAGAGACTCTCCAACCTGCCTCTCCCCATCATCCGAGGGGAGCTTCAGATCTGCGAGGCAGGAGGGTTGCCTGATCAATCCTGCCCCACCTGCGCCGGATTTCAAAATGGTGTCGGCTAAACAGAGGCTCCCTTTTGCCCCGCATGGTGTGTGTGTGGGGCCAAGGGGAGCCTTGGGCGAGATGGTGCCATTTTGCAGTAAATGTATTTTACATCAAGGAGGCCAGTGCAGAATTTTACATATGAGAGAGGGAGCCCTTCCCGCCTGACCCGTATGTAGATGAGTCTCTCACCAACACCACTGCTGCGAGCCGCCTGACAGCCTAGCAGAGCCACTTTCAGCGCTATCCTCTGATTCCAGCTCTGGGGCGCCACACGAAGGTACCGAGCCAAAATAGGAGGGATGAAGGCATTGTAAACCTCCAGGCGGGGTTCGGTGTTCCCCTCAAACACCTAAGCACAGGAGGAAGGAAAAAACAAAACAAAACATAGCAATGCAATTCCACGTGCAGTGAAAATGCCCTCTCCAGCTGCAAAAGCGATGATCCTCCCATCTAAGCAAAGAGAGAATATCTGGCGTAGGTAGCAATGCTATTGCAACAGGGCAGAGAATGCAGTTGCAGACTCACTGAATGGATGTAATCCAACCTAGGGTTTGGATCGCTCCTGCTACTGGAGAGAGAGGGTTGGAAGGAAGCAGCAGGTTTCTAGGGAACCCATAATCAAGGAGGCCTGAGAGAACGGAGATTGCTGTCCAGAGGCAAGACTCTGATTCTGACAGCATGAACATCTTCTCTTCTGCTAACACCCAACCCTTATGTGTGCTTCATATACTTTTCTGCTAAGAAGAAGATGTTCTTTTTTTTTTTTGCTGCCTAGCTGTATTGGTTTAGTACAGAAATTTGTATGACTGCTTGGCCTGAGCAAATCTTTGCAAACTGTGTGTGGTTTGGCCGAGCCTGGCAGCCTGAATCCACTCCCAGTCTCACTCTCTTACAGACATCCTTTATATAAGTGTTAATACCAATCAGGGGCTCCAAGTCCTGCTTTTACTGATAAGAGGACTCGCCATCATTCTTTCAATGAGAGCAGCTTAGTCCAAGGTAAGAGAGACTCGGATTCAGCACGAGAAAGTGATTAGAGCCTCATTAATACATAATATTAATCAAAGAGTTGGTAGAAAGCAATGCTTTCAAAAAGACAAACATTTGCTAAGGTTTGCCCCCACCGTCCCTTTATAAATCACTGAATCATGAATGAGGCTCTCAAAGAAACACAAATCTCTCTCTTAGTGATGAAGGTACCTGAAAGGCTTCCAGCACTTCCAGTGATGTGATGTGACCTTCCTAGAGGGAGACTTTAGGTCACTGTGCTTGCCCCCTCTCCTGATGCATTCTGTTATCTGTGCAGAGTTTTTTGAATGGACTACAAATCCCACAATGCCTGGGACAGAAGCTGGAAAAACCAGGATTGGCCTCATGTCTCCCTTCGGAAGCTGCGTCCTATCACATCCCTGCAGTGCATGGTCATGATATTAAGCGGGGTGAGCAGTTGTAGAAACGCTCAGCGCAGCCTCTTGGTTTTTCACAATGTGCTCTCCTGCCTCCCCCTCCCCCTACCCCCCGCTACTATAAGGCTCTCTGTTATCTCACCTTCTCATCCTTCCCAGCGCCAGACTTATAAACCTTCCAATTTATTCCATATCGGCTGGACAAAATCTTGTAGGACGTCACATAGAAATTATATTTAGCATCAGCAGATCCCTTGGTTATAATTCCTGTAAAGTAAACCCACGTTAGGGTCGCACACAGACACTGCGGGAACTATATAATTAGGACAGCACAATGAACACATAGTACTGCTCTCCCAGATGTTTATTCTTTAGAACAGAAGACAATATCAAAGCCCTTCAGGTTACAGAGCTGTCATCACAAAGCCATAAAGGTTTCAAACAGACATATGGTAAACGTTTGCAGGCCTTCAAAGGCAGTAGTGCGAAATGCACAGCTAGGGTCTGGGTATCGCGGGATTGTCTCGTTCTGGAATTTGATGTCTTTTTTTTTTTTTTGCTTCTTTTACGGCAAAGCTCTCCTGAGCTCGTCAGTCCATCCTTCCAAGCTGAGTCTTGATGACTTTTCACCCACTTTCATTTGTCACAGCTAAGACAAAATCACAATGAGGTCTTCGGATTTATCTAAAAGTCATTAGGCCAACAATTAAATGTCTAAAACCAGAAAACCAAACCAAAATATAGAACTAACTAAGCTTAATTTTTAGTTTATTCGTCAGGTTCTCATATACCAATAGTGAAATGTTTATACATTTTTTATTTTGGGTTTTTTTTTGTTTTTTTTTTTTAAGTATTGCCATGGATTTTTGGCTTTTTCTCTCTTTGGATTTCTCCAACAGTTCCCCACAAAGGCACAAAGCTCGCGGGTACAGACCTCATAGCTAATGTGTGCCATGTCCTTTGACAACTCCTCATAGACTTTGCACCTGCTTTATCCACAGGCAGATTTCTGCAGAAAAAAAAAAAATGCGTACGTTTGAAAATCCAAACCCACCCCCAACCACTAACCCGGGGATGCTTTCCTCTCAATCCGACTAGAAGCTTGCGTGCCATGGAAGTCCGTGCCTATGTTTGGCTGGACGGAGTGAGGGTCATGTTTGGTCCACCTACCGAAATGGGTAAACAGTTTTAGAAGTTGTTCTCCACCCAGAGTTGTGTCCAAGACACTGCTTCCCCCCTCTCCGTCCCCACCACTACGGGGGTAGCTGGGAGCAGTTTGATCTGTAACCCCTCTCTCCCCACCACGGGCAGTCTGCACCCAGGCATAGATAACAAAGGCAACTGCCTCGGCTACCATAGTTTGAAGATGCTAAATATCCAGGCCAAAGAGGAGCCTGCGTCTGCTTGCTTTAGGGCCATGTGCTGGCACAGGTTCAAAGAGGCACTGCCGTGACCCTCTGCCTACAGGCACCTACATTTTTAATGCGTGCACCAGGCATGCGCTACCAGACAAAACCCATGAGCTCCGCTCTCTGCCTGCATTCCTGTCAGCCTCCAGTCACTCGCCTCACAATCCCTTCATTTTTCTGTTCCCAGCTGGGCAGCACATTCTGTACCCATGACACACAGGGGGCTGACCTTTATGGATCTTGACCCCCCCCCCCCGCCAACCCCAGGACACGCTCCCACATCTAAGATGTTCATTCGGTTAGGACTAGGAGGTGACTGGGCTTCATAAGTGCAGGGGAGGGAGGGCTGTGACGCGTCCCAGCCACCCTCCTACAAACTGCAATAAACAGGCAGTAACGCAATTTTAACGTGTCAAAGGTAAATATTTTCATATCACTACAATGTATAGGATCCAGTTATCATCTCTCTCATTCAGTGACTTCTTGAGTGCCAAATGTCCGGTGGAGAGATGTGATGAACCATCCTGTGTATTAAAACTGCATTGTGTATGAGAACATAAGAACATAAGAAAATGCCATACTGGGTCAGACCAAGGGTCCATCAAGCCCAGCATCCTGTTTCCAACAGAGGCCAATCCAGGCCATAAGAACCTGGCAAGTACCCAAAAACTAAGTCTATTCCAGGACTGATTGTCTCAGAGGAGGGTCCCCACCGAAGAAAACTACTAGAGATGTGCTGTCACTTCACCTCTGCCATGCCACAATCTCAGACAACACTAAAGCACAATGTCCCACCTCCCGTTGTTTTCCCTGTGATACGAGCGCACAGGCAGACAGGCGGATGGACACCATCTCCCCATAAAGGCGTTTTTGCTACACTTCATGCAAGAACACCTACAAATGGCACAAAAACAACTTCATTTGTGTTTTGCTTTGGGTCGTTTCTAATCTGAAACACAAAACACATCACAAAATTTTGTTTTGTCTTTTTTTTAAAGTAGCACTGAATTAAAAAAATGAAATATAAACAATGTAAGAAAAAAAAAAAAACTTTAAAAGAAGAGAAGAAATGAAAACATTTTCACTGCATGCCCCTAAAAACCAATCCCAAGAGAAATCTACCAGAGACCTGCAAAAAATAAAAGTGACTCCTCAGATATCCATGTCAACAAAAGCCAGAAAGCTATCCAGTGATAGCCTTGCCCTGGACAGGACCCCACCAAGCACAAAGCCTGGCATCTTCCATGGGCGATGATGGCACTGTGTTTGCCAGCTGATACTTTCAGGATTCCTCCTGTTTAAGAGCGGTAAAGGGAAATCAGGAATTTAAGGTGATGGTAGTGATAGATATGGGAGCAGTGGCACGGATTTAAATTAAACAAGCGTTGCAAGAAATCAAGCCTTCTGATTTATCAGACAGCATCATGTGACCAAACACCAACCTCCTGTGATGCACAATGATCAATGCAACATGACCAACAGTATTGACCAATGGTAGCTAAGCTTTAACAGTGGCCAATGACATCACAATATGCTTTTGCCTCACAAAGAATGGATGAACAGAACAGCAAAAAAAAAGTCCTCCTTTTAAATTTTAGAAGGAAAAAAAAAATGGACAAACTGTTTTCACTTTTGAACCCATAATTTTTTTCTTCATGTTCCATTGGTCACTGTGCATTATAGTCACATGATGCTGTCTGGCAAATCACAAGGCTTGATTTTCTCGACGCTTGTTTTATTCGAATCCATGCCATAGCTCCCGTATCTACCATTACTATTCCCTGAGGGATTTAAAATCCTGCAGGTCTGACGACCTTTGACCTAGCCAGCTAACTTTATCTAGCTAAAGAGTTAGCTGGATAAGTCAGGGGTGGTCTGGGGCGGAGCTAGATATCACTAATTTTTTACATTATCAGGCTAACTTTAGGACTGTCAAAGACCACTTATAAAGTTGGATGAATAAACTTATCCGGCTGACGTTTACATAGCCGGGCACATTCAGGGGCGCACCCGCGCTTCTGAATATTCTAGCTAAGTTGATCAGATAAATTTATCAGACTAACTTTGCTGGTCCACTCTAGTGACTGAAAATTGACCCCTTTGAGGCCAATATTCAGAAAAGCAGCAAACTGATAACTTATCTGGCTAAAGTTAGCTGGATATTTAGAGATATTCAGTGGACTAAAAAATTTATCCGGACAGCGAGAGGAATTATTTAAACCACAGATTTATCCAGCAACATCCCAAACCTAGCTTGGCAAACCCTTTTGAAAGTGGACCTCGACATGTTTTCCTTTTTCCCAGGATACTAAATCAAGTGCAGCAAGCCCTCCAGTGGCGTATTAAGATATTTTCCATCTGAACAGCGCTGCATCTTCTTGTTGACAAGAAAGCATACAATTCACCTCAATGCTTTCCAGTACATATAGGGAAGGTAATTTTTACAATGCATTTTCACAGGAAACACAGTGTTTTACCAGCAGGACATGGGCTTTTTTATAATTGCCTGCCTGATATGTTGGTAAATGTCTGCATGTATGTCCTGTTCACACATACATTTACCTGCATTCCTGAGGACAAGGGTGGAGGGGTTCACACATACACAGCATACATGTACATTTTCACGGGAAATGCGTGTGGGCATTTTAGCAGGTGTAGCTGTGTGTAGATAGATTTGGTTTTCAAAGAGGACTTACACATATATTGGCCAGCTAACCTATGCTCAATGTTAGAAAATTATCCCCATAAAGCACACCACAAGCAATTCACCAGGTCTGACTGCTCTGACACTGCTAGTCCCGCCTAAGCATTCAGATGAGACATGTTAAGAAAAATTACAGCAAAGCCAACAGTCTATTAAAAGCACACTCATTAACGTTTGACAGCCAGAGATTTATGGAGATGTAAATTAGCTATATATTTTGAATATGTGGTTTTACAGCGTGACTTCAGTCTCTGGGTACCCAACCAAAGTCAGCTGTGTGAAACAATGGAAGACTGTGAGGGGAAACCTGTTCTGCAAGGGAGAGGTTAATACAGGAGGAGCACAGCCCCTAAGCAGCCCGAGGATTCTGGAGTGGGGACAGCAAGGCATGAGAGAGTGTGTGTGTGTGTGTGGGGGGGGGGGGGGGGGGGGCGTGCATTCACGCAGTGCTCCTTCATGAACTTGCACTGCAGGCCAGCCCACACGTGGGAGCCCAGGCGGATGAAAGGGGAGGACGGCAGCAGCCCGCGGGGACATTTGATTAGGGAAATTCCAACAGGCAACGCCAGGATTTGGCATCTGTTTCCTGGGGTTCGGCTGCAGGAATGCTGGTGGAGGATCCTTCTGCCAGCATGCACAGCACAGGGAAGAAAAAAGCCCGACCCTGAACTAGGAGAGGACACGAGTGAAAGAAAGCAGGAACTAGAGGAGTCATGGTAGAGTGCAGAGGGGCAGGGGGAGAGGGCAGTAGGCGTGTGAGTGTGTGTGTGAGGAAAGCTTGTGCTGCTGTTACCTGTGCTGCACCTGTTCTGGGGTGGGGCAGGTGTGCAGTGCTGCCGCCTGTATTGTACTGCTCTCTGAGTTAATGGACGTCACCAGTCACTAACCTCTCAAATATTCAGACTCCAAATCTTCACATGTAGCTGGCGCAAGAGACTCGAGAGGTGAGTGGCAGAGTGACAGCATTACAGCTCACAGTTTTCTCACCTGGGATTCTTTGTCCTATGTCTAACACATACCACGGCCTTTCCAGCCCCCGAGAAGAAATGGAAATCTGGAAAGACGTGCATGCAGGATGCTAAACCCTCTCCTCTCAGAAAGGAGAAAAGCTCTGATACTTACTGACCTGTGATGTTCTTCCGGCTTCCCAGGTCAATTTCCAGCCATTCAGCCACACGGCCGTGCCCGGCTACCCAAGAGCTGGGTGCCGTTTCCGCGACGAAGCTTGCTCTCTCTGGAGACCAGGTCACGTGCTGCCCTATGGGGTCAACACCCTGCCAGGACGAAGAAGCGTTGAAGTGGGCAACATCGAGGAGGTCACTGCAGACTGAAGGACAGGAGCAAAGGAAGAACCTGATCACAGCCCGAGTAGGCAGAGGGGTTTTTACTTTCTGAGAACTGGGGGGGGGGGGGGGGGGGAGGCAAGGCTGGCCTTGCCATTTTTGTGGGAAGGGGGCCATTAGGAGCGGCTCTGCCTTGATGTCTCTATTGGTGTAATATTTAAAGGGATCTTAGTTTCCAGTTTTTTTATTTTATTTTTCATGGGAATTTCAATGCTAAAGCCCAAAATGACTTTTCCACCGATTTTTCTCCTGTTTGTTATAACAAAGTCATTTTTCCATCGTTTGTTTTTTTTTTCGTTATAACTTTGAAATTCCCAGGAAAAATATAATCCAAACGGAAAATGAAGGTCCCTAAATACTTGCAATGTTGTTTTTCCATAGGTACAAACTTAGGCCCTTACTTACACCGCATTTTTCTCAGACACAGAGTGGGAGAAAAGCCTTAATAAATCAGGCCTTTATATTGTAAGCCCTTTGGGACAGGGACATACCTTCAGTACCTGATGCAATCCACTTTGAAGTGTCACGCAAGGCAGAACATAAATTAAAGCAAATATTATTAATATTTGTAGGTAGGGTTGTTACTGTTTCGAGTCTGTCAGTTTGCGAAAGGTTCTGCGTACATTTTTGGTAGGGTTTTGAATTAGTGCACAATGTCCCTGGTAGTGGAGGAAGTTTGTGTAGCTCTTACTGAGCCGTCACCAGATTCTGATTATTATTTTTCCATGGTAAGTGGCAAAGGGAAATATGCTTTTTCTGCTCTGTACCCTTTGTTGCTGGGGGGGGGAGATGAGATGAGAGAGAAAGAGAAACTGCTGGGGATGTTAACCCTGCCAAAAAAAAAAAAATTGGTTCTGGACTAAGTCACTGTTGGTAATTAAACAATATTGTTATGGGGGTTAAAATAGGATGCTAAAGTTTACATTAATAACTCATTTCCCTCGCTGCATGGTGCGCTGGTATAATTTCTCACACATGCCAGTCTTCTCCTCCCAACTGGCTTGCGACACTGGAGGACCAGAGTGGCCAACCCCGCATTTAAATCTTGGCGCACCACTTCAGAAAGGTTTCCTACCCCTGGCGTAGAAAATGCTCGTGAGTTTGCTGGATGCTGTTTAAGTAATGTGGCCCAAGGGGCATATGCCAGGGAACATGAGATAAGGCAGGAAGTTTCCTGTTCAGGGCAGCTGAAACCCCACTGTACTGCCTTCTGCACTGTAGGGACATTTAACGTCGCCTACTCGAAGCATCTGAACCCTTCAAAACAGGAACTGGAACACCCTATTCCCATTACATTTCCCTGACAGATGGTCAAAGATGGCTCTCCTCAAACTTTGAAAGGGCTCTAGACCAATGATGGTGAGCTCCCGTCCTCGAGTGCCACAAACAGGCCAGGTTTTCAGGATATCCACAATGAATATGCATGAGATCGATCTGCATACAATGGAGGCAGCACCTGCAAATCTCTCTCATGCATATTCATTGTGGATATCCTGAAAACTTGACCTGTTTGTGGCACACGAGGACCGGAGTTCACCATCTCTGCCCTAGACCCTTGTAGGGTGAAGTCTCTCACTCTGTCCGGTCTTAGGATGCTGTGCTTGCTCCCTCTCCTCTAGCAAAAGCACGAGGGTGCTCCATCTGCTCCGCTGCACAACACCCGGGGCCAGTATTTATGGACCCTGATTATTTTGGTTTGTTTGAGATATTCTACAGGGCGTTTTCTAGCTTGTGACATGTTAGCAAGCCAAACAGCTCACCTCTGTGGAACACCAGGCGTTTTTCAGATAAAGATCCCCTGTATTTTGAAAAAAAAAAAAAAAAAGTATAGGATATTACATGTAATGAGCAGGCACTGGTTCTGTACCACACTTTCCATGCAATTTGTATCCGCAAACCCGGATGGTAAGCCCTGTGAGGCAGAGACCTATAAACTTCTGCAGCTGTTTGTTACTTGGGCTGCAAAACTCACGCCTTGCTCTGCGTGTCAGTTCTCCCTACAGAAAAGCAATCTGCCTATCTATTACCACTGATACTATTAATAAGTAGCTATCAAAAAAAATACTATTACTATTAAACCAAACGCCGATCCTGATACTAAGTATTTCTGGGCTCCGGCTAAGTTATGCAGCTGAATAACCTTTGTAGTCATGCCACTGAATATCTGCGCACAAATTGCTACTTAGACGGTTAAGTTTAATCCAGCTAAATCAGGCCAGCTCTATGGCTAGTCTAACCTGGTGCTACTTGTCCGGTTAAGTTAACCAGATAAATAGCACCAACTTGATCCGCCTACCGCCCGTCACTTTTTATGCAGCTAAAAGATAGTTGGATAAGTGGCTTATCCAGATATCTAGCGGATAATCAGCAGACCGCTAGAAAGCCGAATAAGTCCTATTTATCCAGCTATCGAGTGCTGAACATGCTTTGAATGCACCACCCAATATTACTTTGAATGCACAGGGAAATGCTAGTTTGACATTGCGCCTTCTGCTCATAGGCTCTCAGGCCCAATGCCAGATTCACTACTTCATTTTATTTCTTAAAAGACCGTGCTGATCTTATTTCTAGTTTTCATGTTGCAAAACCCCCCCCCCCCCAAAAAAAAAAACAACCCCGTGAAGTTTGCAGCTTTAAATATCAAGCCCAACAAGGACTGTCAGTCTGTATTCTGATTAATAGAATTTGGTAGAGTGATTCGTCCAAGTAAGGTGTAAGGAGCAGCAGAGCAGGGCAGCTAGGACTCCAGTAACTGCAGTATGGCTACTTGATGTGATTTTTTTGGAACACAGATCCCAGCTAATGGGGCTTACAGGGGGCCACCTCTGGCTCAGAAGTCTGATGCTGCTCCCAGCAGGGGTCATGAAGCCATGAGAATAGCTTACGTTTTTGATTGGAGTCCATTGGCCCAGGCAGGTTCGTAGAGGGTGATGCCTTTTTCCTGGGATAGTGTGACCTGCCCTCCGACCTCGTCCGATATCACGCCAGCGTGGACGGCTGCTTTGCAAATGACAGAGGTCTGTGGAGTGGAAAGATGAGCCACAAAAAAAAAAAGAGAAAAAAATAAATCGTGGTTTAATGCAGAGGGCACATTAAACAAACAGAGCCAGGCATTAGGTAATTGGACAAGCATTCATCTGTGCCACGCACCACTTGGCCACCAGCAGGCAGATTCCTAAACCAAGCAGCCCTGCCAGGTGTAGACAGGGTCCTAGTCTGGTTACTTTATTTATCTAACATGCTTATATTCTGCCTCTATTGGAACTGCCGAGCTAAGTGGATTACATAGCGAACATAAACACAAAATCAACAGACAACATTCAGACTTGGAGGCAGATTAAGATCCTGCTTCCCACTCCTCTCAATCCAGACAGAATTTTCCACCAAGCTCCAGCACAGTCAATCAGGGTGGCCATAATGGGGCTTAGGCGTACATGGAGATCCGAGTGGCTGGCACATCCTGCTCGGAGCAGCAAACAAAGGGTTTCTCCAGGTCATGGGTAGTCACGAAGGTCTCTCGGCAGGGGAGCACAGGCAGAATAGCCAAAACATGCAATGCAGCTATCCAGAAACCTCGACCCTTTTAGGGCCTTGATGGCTGGATGTGAATAATGCTGAAAGTCTAGGTTGTAACACAAGATGGGGAATAACCAACTCATCCCTTTGAGAGCAATGGATAGGTCTAGTTTGCCAGACAACTAAACTATGCAGATTAAGCTGCTTCTTGGACCAAAAGTATACAGAGGTACAGCTGGTGAATATTCATTGTGGATATCCTGGAAACCAGGCTAGCTTGCAGCCCTTGGGGACTGGCATTGCCTGCTTCTGCTGTAGGGAAATCCTACAATTAGCTCAGCTCTGGTAGCAGGTAACAGCAGGGCATTCATCTGATGGAGAGGGCTTAGGAACTGAATTAAAGCCTGGGCCTTTTAAAAATCAAAGATGACGACAATGCCTAGATTGGCCTACTAGTGGAGGCCAGCACAGTAACAGTATTTAAATGTTCTTAGGACAGATACAGAGGGCAGTGGTAGGAAATGAATAAAAGACATGGCAGGGGAACTGGTATGTAACCAGAGAGGTAGACAAATGAGCTGACTGGATGGACCGACTAGTCCTTAATGTGCCGTCATCTGCAATATTACTATGATGTTCCAGGTGGTGAATGCAGATAACCAGCATTTCAGCCCTCTACTTTATTTGGCTCACTCACAAAGGACTGGTCTCTCTTCAAGGGCAAGTTGTAAGTCATTCAGCATTGGTCTTGAGAAGAGGCTGAAGTGAGGGGAAATGGACAGGAAAGTCAATTGTTAAGCAAATGCCTGCCTTGGCCATTCACTCTCTCCTGCAGGACTGCCCTCTTCCCCCGTCATATTCCATGCAAAGCGTGCTGAGCTGCACGTGACACTCTCTCGCAACCAATCAAAGGGACAGAAACCTGCACTAACGTCTCTGTATCCTTGGGCTGCTCCTCCCCAAATGTCACCGTCAACATCCTTGCAGCCAGCAGGGCAGAAAACACTGAAACACATGCCAGGAGAAAAACACATTATTTCAGCCTCCTCTCACTGCAAAGCATCCTAGCTTTACGGCCCCAGCACAGGGCTTCTCAGTAACGGAGCCCGAGGTTTGCAGAACCACCCCAGTACTTGTTTTGTCTGCGTGTCTTGGCTAGAATGGAAGCTTGCTGGAGTCAGGCCTGGGTTAGACACACTGGGGGCCTGGGGCAGAGATTAAGGAGTGGGCCCGGCCAGTGCCAGGCACCCTAAAGCTCTGCATCAAGAGGGAACCCCTTGCGGTGCTGGGATACCAGGCCATTGCCCTGCTTGCTCCCCCCCAGGCCCTGCATAGATGAGCATACATCTTGTAGTGCTATATAAAT
Source organism: Rhinatrema bivittatum (assembly GCF_901001135.1). Classification (NCBI taxonomy): domain Eukaryota; kingdom Metazoa; phylum Chordata; class Amphibia; order Gymnophiona; family Rhinatrematidae; genus Rhinatrema; species Rhinatrema bivittatum. The sequence goes on from NC_042625.1 coordinate 86,069,485, forward strand.
AAGTGAATTAGTTGTAGCAGTAGTATGCAGATTGACCCTGTTCTTGGACCAATTATATGCAAACAAAACTGATGAATATTCAATGGAGACATCTTAAATACCAGCTTGCTTGCAGTCCCCGATGACTGGAGTTGAGAACCCCCTGGTTTAATCTACAGCCCCTTTAGCTCTTCTGGCTCTCAATTTTTGATTCATTTTTTTCCCTTCTGACTCCATGCTCTTTTCCTTACCCCCCTTCCTTCCTCCCTCCCTCTATTGCCCATCCATCACAGTGTCAGACTCTGGTAGGGGGCTGCATACCACGACCCGCTTCAAAAGTCAGTCTGTGCGACAAGTTGGAGTTGGATCCTGAAATCAAACCCCAATCTCCCCCCCTAGCGCAGTTTGGGATCTCCCTCTACATTCCCTCGCTCTCACCTGCCCACTCCATACCTCATCCACCTCCCTTCAGCAGGCTGGAACAGAAAGATCTGAGTGAAGGCACAGAGCAGATAACCGGGGTGGGGGATGGGGGGAGAAAGCCCTTCCAGGAGATTAGGGGCAGTGAAGGAAATGGCCCCCACGGCACAACACGGCGTTCTTGAGGGTGCAGCGCCCAGCGTCGCGCAGGGGAATGGCAGGAGGCTGAACTATGGAGCTCTGAGGGCAGGCAGCGGTGGCGAAGAGAAGGATCCAGAGAGGATCTGCAAGAAGGAAGAGCAACACGCGGAAAGTATGCATGCTGACAGATCGTGCGAGCAGCAGGACTTCAGACCAAAAGGATAGGACACGCACAGCAAAGCGGAGGGGAGCGTCCCCTGGAGCAGCACTCGCGCGGCAGAGGTTTGAAATGAGGAGGCGGTGGAATCGACACGTCTCAAAAAGGTTCAGGTTATGGTGAGGCATGAAGAAAAAGAAATACCGGATTCAAATATTGCCCCCGAAATTGAGACAGGAGGATGATGGACAGATTAAAAAAAAAGGAGGAGAAGGGGTGAGAGAAGAAAAGCATAAAAAAAAAAAAACAACTTTCAAGCTTTCTGTCGTTATAAATCTCTTGCAGACCTACTTTTCTGTCTTCAGACCACCCTCACACCAACACCCAGCCTCTCACTTTGGACCCCAGCTCTGTTTATTCCTCCAAAGTACTTTGGCCTTATACAAATAGACATAAAACAACGAATAAGGCAGAATTTCCCTTGGAAGGTCTTCTCCACTGTTCTCCTCCTGCCCCCAACCAGCCTGCTCTCTTGAGAAGCCGTGTCTCGGAGATCTGGAAGTCCCATGTGCCACTGACCTTTCTCTTACCTTACTGCCTCACTTGAGTAATGGATGCCTTTAGCCGGACAGGACACCAAATCTACAGAAGGGATAAAATGAGAATGAACTAGTGCCAAGCATTAATTCAACCCTTTTCAACCATGTGCAAGGTAAGATGCAACCAAATCACAAGGCAGCCACCTGCAGAACTAGTTTCATGGTCATTAACAGGGTTTTTATTGCTTCTGCCCCCTTTATCCTTCTTCTAGCAAGACTAATTCTTGGCCCTGTACCTTTGTAGTATCCTTACAGGCCTTGGGTTGGAAGGGGAGGATCATAAGAATATAAGAACATAAGAATTGCTATGCTGGGTCAGACCAAAATTCATCAAGTCCTGCATGCTGTCTCCAACAGTGACCAATTCAGGTTGCAAGGACCTGGAAGATCCCGTAAAGTAGATTTGATTCCTGTTACTCACTCCTAGGGATAGTATTAGCTTCCATTAATCTACCAGGCTAATCATCTGTTATTGACTTTTCCTCTAGGAACTTGTCCAAACCTCCTGTAAACCCCACTATGCTAGTCGCCTTGGTCCTATCCTCTGGCAACAGATTCTACAGCTAAATCCTCAGTACTACTCCTGGGGCACCTCCGCAGCGGTTAAAATGTCTTCTCTGTTCTTAAGGCCCGGCATTATCGCCTCTGCAGCACAGTCATGAACTCACGTAATGCTGAGTCCCAGGAAGAACATAGGTTTGCTATGAATAATGCCCCTAAAAGAGATGACCCAGCAAACAGCTGCACTGCAGCATCCTCTAGCGATCCATCACCATACAATGTGCTACCTTCCCCTCACTACCACGGGTTATGGATGCATTCAGGTCACCGGGAGCAGGTCAAGCCAGTCCTGATCTTATTGCGTTGCATCTATGGACTTGGAATGCTGATTTCTCTAAGAAAATAAACAAGCCAAGTCAGAGACAGCTGGACGAAACCAGAAGTGACTCAACTTGTCCCCGGTGACTTGCATCCATCTGGGAACCCCTGGGTGCTGCCAGCTGTGGTTCTTTTCAGAAGCTCAGACCAGCCACATCTGCCAATTTTGATGCCCCCTGTACAAACCTCTGAGTCTGCTTTTGGCTCTGTTTCAGTCTGCCTGGTTCGTGTTTTAACCTAGAAGAGGAAATGACATGTGGAAATCTCGGCAGTCTGGCTTCCTGGCAGCCCACCCACTCACAGGATTCCTCACAGCCCACAAAGGGGTCCAGAGAAGAGGTGACTCATAAGAGTTTGTACTTCCAGCAGCATAGCAGTTATTGCTGGCAGCCTTCCCAAGAACAACCCCTAACCTTCTCCGGTCTGAATGTGGTAAGAGAAGACAAAGGATAACGCTTGGGCTGGGAAGCTATCAAAAGTAGACGCAGCCTAGAAAACATCAGAATCTGATTTCAGGCAACTCATTTGATCCCGGGGATGTGGCCAAGTGAGAAACGAAAGAGAAATGTCCATCTCCCAGCTGCAGCACAGCTGGAAGAGTGGATGCAACCATGGCGGGAAATGCTGATTCTGTAGCCTGGTCCCTTATTAGCAGGACCCTACTGCAAATAGGCGACTTGCAAGACTGCAGTGAGTGGAATTATACTGGGGACCAGTGGGGCTGGAGGTGAAAACAAGCCACTTCGTATCAGAAGGAGCTTTTCCAGAGAATTCTAGCAGGTTTAACAGAACATGTGGTCACGAGAGGTCAGAGAGAAAGCTCTAACTGAAAGAGCCTCCCATCAAAGCACCACTTCCCCCACCGACATGCCTTGTGTCTTTGGGCCAAGTCACTATCTCCTTTTGCCTCAATCACCCAGTAAAACTGTAAGCTCTTTGGGAGGGGGGGTTTATTGCACCTGAACATTGTGATAAGCCTTGTACCAGAGAGAGCTGTATTACAATGGAAGCCTTACACAAGAGACTGCATTATAAGAGACAGTCATATAGCAAAAATGTCCCAGTGCTCAGTAATTATACCCGGAGAGATTTACAGATGGGAGAAATTCATGGGAAGACAGAATGCGCAAGGCCCTTTTCTAAGCAGCTCGAATTCCAAATTCATTTCCTAGCTATTCACCAGATTAAAGCCATCTGCTTTCCAATGTTGTCCTTCTGCAAAGGCGAGGTGTATATGTGATTTTACTGAAGATCGGAGGAAGCGTCTCCAATACGCACTTCATGCCTGGGGCCTCCTCCGCCCTCCCTCTTTCCAAACACATCAAAAAAAAAAAAATATGCAAGGAAGCAGATGCTGCCAGCAATCCGTCAAGCTGAGCGAGGCAGGGGGCTGTTTCCATGGACCCTCATACCTACTCCCCTTCCTTCCTTGCCACTGATTGTAATAACGGTGATGAGTCTCAGCAGCACGCAGACCCTACTGAGGGCAGTGCCAGGATGAAGGCTGCCTTCTGGACGGTGAGCATCCTATATATATTGTTTCTATAGTCACCAAGAACCCCCACTGGGCCTCTCAAAACAAAAATGATGAGAAAGCATTCCAGAAGAAAATCCATTTCAGTCGTATCCGTGGTTGCTTTGTATTTTTTTGCAATTTTGGCAACATGCTGTGAATTTCTTCATCTCCCTACCCCCTTCTCTCCTCCCTTTCAGGTTTCAAGATATGAACGCACTTGGAAACAGCGATTCCAGCCTACTCGGAATAAAGCAACCCTGCTGGAATGTTTCGAGAACAGCAGCCAGGATCCCATGCCACCTCCTGGTTGGCATCGATTCCTTGATGAATCAACTGCTGCTGTCCACTTGGCTTCCAGCATGGCATGGCCATGGCAGAGCTGTGAAATGGGGGTGGGAATGCCGCTGGATCCTAGGAACGAATTACGCAATTGGATTAGTACACCCTAGATATACCTCAGATGCTGGCTGTTGTGACCTTTGATGATTTTTACCCAGTAGGCTAGTTAGGCTTAGCATTTTACCTCTAGGTTATTTCCATCATCTTTATATTGAGTCAAACTTGTAACTAACCTTTCAATGATGTTATCTAAAACTCACTGGTGATTTCGTTTCAGTTAACGAAATATACGGACAAAAGGGATGCATGGGGCATAGGGAGGACAATTACCAGAGTGATGTATGTGGGTAAATGTTTTAGTTGTGCTAATAGGCTGTCTGAAAATCACCCACCCTCACTGAGGCTGAAAGTTCATTTCACTGAGAGAAGGCGTTCCCAGGGTGGGCTTGGATCGGGGGAAGAAACATCCTCATGTCAATTTCATTTTCAGATCTTTATCTGTACTTTTCCAGCAAAAACTCTGCACCTGTGGAAGAAACAGGTGCAAACGACCATGCATATCTTGTATCCATGGTCAGCTTCGCAGCAAAGGTACATGAATGTACTTTAGCTTCGAAAAATTGGTGCAAAGCCCACAGATAAGAAGCGTGCATGTTCTCTGTCCCAACATGGACAGCTTGAATACTTGGCCTCATAATGTCCGCCTCTCCCACTCTATGGCGATAACTTCAAATGGAGATTATACAGAGCAGTGCCAAATGATATGAGGTATATGTATTGTTAAGAGGTGAACTGTGGCACCTGGGGAAGAAAAAGAAAATACCTGTCTCTCACTAAGGGTGCAGTCAGCATTCCAGTAATTCCATCTCTAAGCATCCTGGGAAATGGAGTCCTGCACTTTTTAGTGACAAAAAACCCCCCCCCAAAAACAACAAAACTACAACTCCCAGAATGCCCAAAGCTGGAAGTTTGCAAAAACAAGCCTGGTGAAAATGCCGCTGGAGTGCAGTGAATTAATCAGATCTGACCTGGGGAAGGCTTGCACTGGTGCTGGCTGGGCTGTGTCCACTCTGTAAATAAAAACATGCAGGACTTCTGTCTTCAGTCTTTCCTGCAAGACCACTCTGAAACCCAAGACCTTCGCTTGGGTCAGAATGTGGCCAGTGTTGCAGCTTCTTGCTCCACACTGACAAACCCCCCCTCCCCCTCCCAAGCATGCACTTCCCCTGAAGATAGACAGAAGTGCCTCCTGTATCTCTGCCTTTACCTGGATGATCACCGCCGGCATAAGAGAGCAGAAAGCCTCGGCCCGAGCGATGGATGGTACTGTTGAACAGGATCGTTGCAGCGCTGGAGTTAATGCTTAGAGTCCTATTTACCTGGTTCCAAGTTCCGCAGTAAGGCCCTGAGGAATGGAAGAAGGAAGGAAAAGTGAAGAACATGTTAAAAAAACATGGATGCAGGCAGTCTCTGTGGCCCTGGAACCCCACTCATTCTTTGCTCACTGCAGGCCAGCTCTGATGTTCAAGACACAACATGGATTACTGGCCGGCTGAGAGAAGGCGCTTACTTGACTGGACAACAGGATTTACACCCAAGGGGGTCTTGGACTGGTTTACCTTGAAGAGGGCTCCATGCTGCCCCTGGCACGGCAGGACACGTAGTCATGTTCCCTACGTCCCATTGCTCTTCTGTATCAGAGGCAGGGAGTGACAAAAACTTGGTTCCTGTGCGTTCCCGCTGGTTAGCAGAGGCAGGAACTCTGTTCTAGCTTATAATAGAAGGTCCTGTGGTTTCCTGCTGTATATTGGGGGCAAGGACTTGATTCTTGTGTTTTCCTATAATAAGGCTGCAGGTTCTGGGACAGGTTGCATAAATCTATGAAGTTAGCGGCCTCTTAAATAACTAGGTGTACGATTAATTTATTACATATATGTATAGTTTCTCCTTGGCAGCAATGGCTAGAAAACACTCCGGGGGTATCTTTAGCTGCGATGTATTACACTAATCCATCCTATTTTCTCTCCCGACAACACTAGGACTCTTGAGCCTTTCTTAGCAAATGAAAGCCAGCAGAATATCCCTGCTGGCTCTGCCCTGCAGGGCGCTCTTATCAGGTCCCCATCTCCCTACCTTTCTTGGGCTTCTCTAAAAGTCACAGCCAAGACCACTAACACAAACGGGCCAAGTCCGAGCCCTACACGCAGTTTCTGTATAATGCCACACTGAACCAGGAGACCCTGAGAAAGGCTCTTCATTTCCCTGTGCACAGACGGACTGTAAGCTTTCTGAGGCAGAGACACTATAACCATGAAAATCATCTTGTACACTGAGGGTGGCAGACAAATGTTATTACTGTGGAATTTCAGCCCCAGAAGCCCCCACTTGTTCCTAAATATGATGGAAGGTGAAGAGGAGGGGGAGAGGGAGGTGGGAGGCTGAGGGATAATGTGCCAGCAACTTAGCACCTCTGCATTATTTAGCAAACCCACCGGACCGCTCTCTCCATGCTACAGCCACCATGGCTCCTCAGTGCTCAGGTAGGTCAGAGTCAGACAGGGCAGCAAACCCTGAAGCATCTGATCATATATTGGCAGGGACGTGTTTAAATAAAGAAAAAAAAAACTGACAAGACTTGTTAGCATTTGTTATTTCCAACTGTTTTATGGCATCGGCAGCATAGGATCTACTTAGTGTTTGGGTAATTGCCAGGTTCTCGTGACCCGGCTTGGCCACTGTTGGAAACAGGATGCAATAAGGGGATCCAAACTGCCTGTGGCTGGAATATAATCTTCCACCTTCAGTCCAATGACCCAAAGCCAGCCCAGGTCAGTGAAGATGCTTACGGTGCTAGTTTGGTGCTGGTTCACCGTGGCCCAAGGCAAATGACTTGTTTCGTTTCCCGGTGAGCGGGTAACACGTCAGCAGGTGACCGGGAAGAGAAGTCAGTGCAGGAGCTCGTTTCCCAGGTCCAGTGGTCATTTTCAGACAGGTCACCAGCCTGGAACCTTTTTGAACTCGCTTCCATTTCCCACTGCAGCTGCACTGGAAGGCGAAGTTCACCGCTGGGGCTGGCCCTGCTACCATTTTCTTTTCAAATTACCACTGCCAGGCCTTAAGCAGCAGGGACATGCTGTAATTTAGAGGAATATAGGTAAGGGAGCCAGAACAGATCGAGTTTTTTCCTGCTGCTACTATTGCATTCCAGTATTTCAGCTCAGTCAGGAGCGGGACATTATAATCTCGACCGACCCCATCCATAAATCTAGCTGTTAGGCGCAAACACTCCACCATGCCAATTTGCCCAAGTTTCTGTTTGCAAAGGTTTCTCCCCCTAGAACTTGCAGGAAATTAAGTCCTTGGCCATAAAAAATAAGCAGTTTCAAAATTGTGCCAGCAAACCGACCTTCAGGCTTTTTTGCACAATTTTTTCTTTTTTGCTTTACCCTTGCTTGGTCCTTAAATCCGGCCCTGGGTCTATCGTCTCCACAAAGTATTTCTACTGCAAAAACGAATAGAGGAGAATACAGTAGCTACAGAAAAAGGTAGGTAACTCACTCAGCCCTACAGAATCTTAACAAGAGCATCAGCTGAGCAAGAATCTCTAAAAACCCTAGGAGGATTCTTTTTGCCGACCCTTCTCCGGGAGCTGCAAACCAGCTCTGTGTCCCGGGTGCATCTGGCAGGCAAACCAAAAGTGCGACAAACTCCCACAGCCTTCCCCGACTAACTTCTATTAGCAGCGTCTTAATTGCATCACATCGGAGGAAATGGAAGCGCTCATCAGGCTGGCGACATCGGGATCAGCGCTCCGGGTCTCCTCAGGGACAGCAAAGTAGGATGTTTTTCGTTTTTGGCCCTCCCAGAGTAGTTTTGCTTATCTGACATCTGCCACATTTATTAGTACTCGGTTTTCACATTGTGAAACAGGATGTGTAAACAGAGCATGCGGAGGCTGAGCCAATGCACAACTGCCACTGCCAAGCCCGTCAGGCATCTCGTCTGTATAAGTAGGCAGTGCTATAAATTATACTGATCACACAGACCCAGAGTCATTCTCCATCTAGGATGAATACGTAGTACTGCAAACAAAGCAGGGACAATGAGTCCCCAAAACACAGTTATAACACTCAAGCTTCAGGATGACTTAGCGTCCTACCAGGGGGCAACAGTTCTCTGGCTAGTGGAGATGTGTCAATGAAAGGCCCCCACACCTCACTCCCAATGTGCTCACCCCCCCCCCCCCCCATCCCTCTTCTGAGAGGGCTCCCGGGCCTCTTCAATCCATGGCCTCTCTGCTGGGACTGCCAACAAGGGGCGCCATTTAGTGATAAGTAGGAAGGTGGAATGGGAGCTGGATTCAGGTTACCAGTTCATTCCATGCAGGCCACCGGAGGGCTTTCAAGTGGTAAATGACATTTGATCACCGCCAACCTGATGCAGATTTGAATCTGTTACTTAAGAGGCAATGAGGGCTGTCCTGTATGAAATCTGAGACTCGGCAGACAAATCCCTGACCGAGAGCCATGAACAAGTCCAGTTTTCCTGGTAACCTACATACGCAAATTAACCAGACTCTTAGACCAATTGAATATGTAGGGCTACTGCCCTGAAAATCAGACCAGTCCACAACTTTCCAGGACTACGGTTGCCCACCCCGGCCAAAAAAACAAAACAAACAAAAACAGAAACAAAAATAATCAGATTACAATTCTGTTCCATTTCCAAAACATCATACTACATTTTTCCGATGCACTTGGCATAGGAAATACCCGCAGTAACGAGAAACAAAGACCCCTGGCATTTCAGTATCTTCTTCCTGCCCTTGGCCATCCCCTTGGAAGAGGGCAGCCCTGGCCAAACCTCTCCCCCTCCCCATCCTTTTTTGGAGAAGTGTAGCGCTATGTCCTACTGCTATGCAGGGCAGACAGCGTTTCAACTTGGGTAACTTGAGTGAAAGACGGTGAAGGCCCTCTTTAAAAAAAAAAGAGTAAAGTGTAAATGTCAGGATTGCTCTTCAGTGTATAAGAGGAACCTTCCATCCTACAGAAAAGAAAAGGGAAAAAAAAAAAAAAAGAAGATGTGGCAACTGCATCATAGAGTAACTCTCTCAACTTCTCCCACCTCAAAGACTAGTCTGCTCTGTCTTGCTAAGGTCATGCTTTGGATGTGCCTTAGTTGGCCTGCACTGGGGTGTAAGTAAAAGAAGCCAAGCTATGCAAGAGAAGGAACTTACGAAGCTCTGGCAGTCATCCAAAATATTTGGGAGCTGAGTGCCAAGCAGCTTCTTGAGTTCCAACATCTTCTTACATGGACAGTCTTCCAAACAAAGCATATTTCACCTCTCTCTGGCAGTGCAAATATTTCTACCTGACAGGGAGCTCTAGGGCAGTGGCGTGAATTCCTGATGCATAATAAAACTACAAAAAAAAAAAAAAAAGCGCCACCATGGCGGAGGTGTAAAACGTTCTCCCTGTTGCTCTATCAGTTTTGGTAGCGTCTTTACCATTGTTGGGCAATTTGTTTTCTGCTCCTTTAATAATGGCGAAACACAAGGTTAAGAGACAGCTGTTTCTCCAAGCATACTGCTGCCTGAGTGGGGTCCCAAGGATTGTTTCTTGAACAGTTGGCAAGAAGCTCCAGAGGAGGTCTGTTTGAGCCACCCACAGTGCCAGGACGTCCCGCAGAGTCTCCTGGCCCGGAACTCTCTGTGTCCTCAGAGTCGCGATCTGTTCCTTTGCATCCAGGTCCTTCCTTTCCTGTCGCCGTCTGATGACGTCACAGGAGGGGGAGACTGGGGGGGAGCTGATGGCTCGAAGCTCCTGTGGTCAATCGCCGAACAGGAGAATGTGACTCTGATTGAGGGCTTGCAGACAGTAGACCAAGAAGCTGAAGACGAGATGGTTCGATTAACATTCCATAACTTCATTGCAAGATAAAGACTTGAAAGGGCTACAGTCAGGATCAGGCCCTATGACTTTTGCGGTGCAACACCCAGAGCGATTCAACTTTGAAACGTGATGGGAAATCTCATTCTGGTCAAATTCAAAATATTTCAGTTTTGGAGGAAGGTGTTGCAACCATTGCAAAGAGACAAGAATCTGAAATTGTGGCTCTCGAGCCTGGAATGGATAGTTGTGAGAAGGAATACTTGGGATTTAAGGATACCCATGAAACCTTATTTAAAAGGAATTTGTCCTTGACAAATAAGATAGAAATGCTACAGAATACTGTGAGACCTAGGAACTTGCATCTCATAAATTCTCCAAAATTGAGACTAGTCTCCCCACAAGAAAAGTTTAAAAGATACTCGAGGGAGATATTGAGGGTTCCTGAAGATGTCACCAGTATCTCGGGCCTATTCTATTCTAGGGATGTACATTTGTTTCTTCCGTTTTGGCGGGTAATGCACATACCTTGCTGATCTTCTAGTACATGCAAATAAACAGATATTATGCATGCATTTATAATAATAAGTTATGTACAATACTAGAAAGATGGCGAGGTACGCACATACATCCCTATTACATTCCTCTGTTTAAGATAAAGGAAGCTGCCAAACAGCAAGCTGCTTCTTCTCAAATGGAGACTTTGGACTTGACTGGGTTTTTTTGGAACAGTCGAAGTCTGAACAAGCTATTCCGTCTACACTAATTACAAGCTTAGCCTTGGACTCAGCAAGAGATGTTTCCTTTTTAAACTGTAATGTAACAATCTAGGGATATGCAGAAAAGAAAAACAGTCAATTTCTGATTTTGGTCTGGCTCTGCTCTGAATCAGGGCTTTTTTTTTTTTTTTTAATGAGATATCCTTGCAAATTTATTATCAACTATCGTTTAGCAAAACATGATCTGCCACAGCTTCCAGCCTTCTTGAGTGATAAGGAAGAGATAAAATTGCCCCTAGCTGAATGGTATGCTGTAGGGGCCGGAGCTTGAGATCACTTATTAGGAATTCGGAAGATGAGTTTCTCTCACTTTCCTCCCCGGTTTTTTTCCTTTTTTATATAAATATTTCTTGGTTAACTACTGGTGTGCTCCCCTTAAAATTGTGTACTTTGTTTCTTTTTCCCTTATTTGTTTTTTTTGGTTGTTAAGTATGATTGAATACCAATAGTACTGGTCTGGATAGTTGTGTTTTATGATTTTTCTTGTAGTTGTTAATTCTTTGATTGGTATTGCAGTTTCCTGTATTTATGTTTTGAAATGCAATAAAGATTAAATTATAAAACAGCAAAAAAAGAATAAAATACAAGGATAAAATCGGGACCATTTCTAAGTAGTCAAATCAAACTTGGGTGCAAAAGAAAAGACAAAACAGATCATTCAGTGGGGACATGTTCAACAAGATCATAACGGCAAGCAGCCTTGGTGCCAACTCGATGGAAGGCCAATACAATGACCAGAGATCTAATAGGAAGAAGCCACACGGCCACCAGCGGACAGCGGGTCCCATACGCATTAATAAGGTCATCCTGAAGAAGATTCAGATCTAGCAATACCATGCCCTTATCCCCTCTCTTTAAATGTAATGCTTGTCCAAAGTGTTACCCTTCACTTACTGCAAGAACTAAAAGCTGTCTCTCTATACAAATAGCTATGGCGCACGTCTCCTACACGTTCATGTCAATGTGCCACAAGCACTGCCGACGGCGAGACGGCACTCTTGGAATGCCATTGGCTTCTTATTGTCTCCGCTGAGACTGTCAGGTTTACAGAGGGCTGAAAAGTGGAAGGAAGTCACCGACTTCACGCCGGGTCACTACGAGCTGCAGACGCAGGTCACCATCAGTTAAAGGGTTGCCAACCAGCTCCATTCCACCACCACCCCCCAAGACAGGATGGTTCCATTCCTGCCTTTCTTAGGGAAATCAGAATTTCAGGTCTATGAATGTAGGGGGGGTCCAACTATGACCAAATCAAGCTGTCCTTTAAAAAAAAAAAAAGGTCTGTTGGCAATACTAATTAATTGCCATAAGAACATAAGAACATAAGAAAATGCCATACTGGGTCAGACCAAGGGTCCATCAAGCCCAGCATCCTGTTTCCAACAGTGGCCAATCCAGGCCATAAGAACCTGGCAAGTACCCAAAAACTAAGTCTATTCCATGTAACCATTGCTAATGGCAGTGGCTATTCTCTAAGTGAACCTAATAGCAGGTAATGGACTTCTCCTCCAAGAACTTATCCAATCCTTTTTTAAACACAGCTATACTACCTGCACGAACCACATTCTCTGGCAACAAATTCCAGAGTTTAATTGTGCGTTGAGTAAAAAAGAACTTTCTCCGATTAGTTTTAAATGTGCCCCATGCTAACTTCATGGAGTGTCCCCTAGTCCTTCTACTATCTGAAAGAGTAAATAACCGATTCACATCTACCCGTTCTAGACCTCTCATGATTTTAAACACCTCTATCATATCCCCCCTCAGTCGTCTCTTCTCCAAGCTGAAAAGTCCTAATCTCTTTAGTCTTTCCTCATAGGGGAGTTGTTCCATTCCCCTTATCATTTTGGTAGCCCTTCTCTGTACCTTCTCCATCGCAATTATATCTTTTTTGAGATGCGGCGACCAGAATTGTACACAGTATTCAAGGTGCGGTCTCACCATGGAGCGATACAGAGGCATTATGACATTTTCCGTTTTATTCATCATTCCTTTTCTAATAATTCCCAACATTCTGTTTGCTTTTTTGACTGCCGCAGCACACTGAACCGACGATTTCAATGTGTTATCCACTATGACACCTAGATCTCTTTCTTGGGTTGTAGCACCTAATATGGAACCCAACATCGTGTAATTATAGCATGGGTTATTTTTCCCTATATGCATCACCTTGCACTTTTCCACATTAAATTTCATCTGCCATTTGGATGCCCAATTTTCCAGTCTCAACTAGGGCTGGGACTGGAACCGCTACCCTATAGCATGAGTACATAAGTGAGCATGGCAAACTTTCACGGACATTTGCCTTACTTGGTTTCCTCTGCTAGAGGCGAAGGATTCTGTATCCTCGTGCTGGTCCTAAGCTGCCCAGCCTCACTCTCCTCCTCGTCAGCCAACCCCTGAATACTTTAGCTCTGACCAGGCTCTGACGTGCCTGTCCCTGTTCCAAGCATCTAACCACTTCCAATGCATTTCAACAGCCTCCCGGGCCCTGTCTGTCACACACACACACACACACACTGCAATTTCCTGCCCAGCTTAGCCAAGAGTCATAGAGGTCAGCGGCAACAGAGTCTGCAGTTAAATAAATGGGAAAAAAAATTCCTTCTGTGTTACAGAACGAACAGCTGTGGGCTGGACTGGACCCATTTTAGCAGTGAGTGAATGACTTGAGTGAGCACTCACTTTCTCAGCCATTTCCAATCCCTACATAACTCTGTGACACAGTGAGATCCTTATCCAGTTCTCATATTCAGGCTTCCTTCCCAAAGCATTCTGGTCCAGGCAGTTTCCAATTCTCCAACAGAGGTACAATACTATTGGGACTGCAATGTGCTGGGCATTAGTGCGGTCACTTCACGTGGGTCAACACAAAGAGGCTGATCCAGTCAAGGTTTTGCCCCATTGCATGCATGGAGATGTAGTTCCTACTTTTCTTAGGGACATCGGAACCACATCTCCATGCATGCAATGGGACAAAACCAGGACAGGATCAGCCTCTTAGGGTTGACATGGATGAAGCAACAAACTTAGGGCGTCATTTACTAAATATTTTTCCCACAGACACAGAATGAGAGAAAAGCCTTAGTAAATCAGGCCCTTAATTTGAATAGGATTTAGAAACCCAAGATGGATTTAAATCTTATGTGGATATGGATTGGCTCATGAAGTGAGGTTGGCAGCACTGTTTTCTCCAGGCTGGTGGCACTGGCATCTTTTATCCTTTATTCCTTGAGTGAGCAAGTGATTTAATTTAGCTCTCGGAGTAACCTAGGACACACCTTGCTCTTCCCCAATTACAGAAGGACTTAGTCTTCCCAGTCTTTAGAACAGCAAGAACAGTGAACACACACAGGCAGCGTCTTACTCTGAGGGGCATGAAATAAACCAGGATGAAGGACAAGGGGCTACGTGCAAGCCCTGACTGTATGGTTACTAGGGGGTCTATAAGACTATCCCATCATGTTGTAGCAGGGTCTGAGACATATGCGGAGGATGATTTCTTCTTGGCCTTTTGGCTGAGATGGAGTACCTGTACAATACTGGGGATATTAATGCCCTGCCACCAACCGCAAAGGGGACACAATAGCCATAGTAGAAGGATTAAATCTCCTGTTAAAAAAAAGATTTATATAAATAATCTTAATGTATTTCTGGAGTAAAGTTTAACACTCGAAGCACAAGAGTCTTTCCACTGCTAGTCTTTTTCTGCTTTTCCCAAATAATAGGTTAGTTAGAGGGTCTAGTTTGAACAGTTTGGTTGGAACTCTATCAACACAAGATCCTTTACAGTCCGAGCACTGCCCCTCTCGCCGAACACGACTACATGGCAAGCATGCAAAAGCCCATCACCCACCCCAGCACCTACACGAGGGCCAAGGACTGCGTTTTCCAGGAAAGGAACTGATGAAAGGGCCAGAGGCAAACAACGGTGGCTTTGAGGAAGGAAACACAAAACATGAAACAGCTCCCAGCGCCCTTTGGCAGCGGCGAGGGACGGGAAGGTTCCTGCTGTGCAAGCAGAAGGGAAGGAATTCCAATGAAACGCGCGCGCGGCGATGCAATGCCTGTGCGGTTCTGGTGCGACTGTGCACTTATGCCGAGAGCCTCCATGTGTGCATACAGCGTGGAGAAATTCAAGCTGGGCTAAGCTGGCGGTGCAGTGTTCAGCACTCTGCAAGGCTTCACATAAGTTTTCAATTTAATTGTCTCTCCCTTCCCCCCCCCCGGCAGTAGAGTTTCAGTTCATTTTGAGCAACTGGTGATTACTAGGGAACGTGCTGGGGTCATCCCCCACTGTCTAATGGCAGTGCTGTGTGCTACCACGTGGGAGGACCTGGGTTGGATTCTCATGTCAGGCTTCGGCTCCTTGGGCCAGTGGGGGACTGCAGAAGCAGCATTCACAGCTCCACAAAAGGGGTGATCGAGGGAGTCCCCAGCCACTGTTCAACAGTGGCACCTACTGGCCAGAGTCAGGACGTGCATACATGCAGGCTAAGAGAGGGAGTTTCAGTCTGTGACCCTTGGCTGAAGACCATTTGCGCAATGGCTGAGCTAAATAAGAGGAGTAGGAGGAACTCCTCTCCTCCCCCCTTCCCAGGTTACAATGTGAAGACTCATAGCGCTGTAATGACAGTGGAAGCTGGAAGCCCTAGGGAGGAAATTGGGTGAAGAAAGTAAATTAAATAGGACATGAGATAAAGATGCGTGAAACAACTACACTAATCCAGATGATTCATGGGGGGCGGACACGACTCAAAGGTCAGGGCTAGATTAAGGGGTGATATTTCACTATTATCTAAGGGGAGGAGCCACTGGTTTTGGCTGGGGAAATGGAGCGGCAGCCGGTGGCAGGAGCATTGGTAGCAGTAGGCAAACAAAACCGTGCGACCGGTAGCAGAGAAGATAAAGTTAAAGTCACTTGTTCAAGCAATCGAAGACACTCACGATGCCACGTTCCATGCAATAGTTAATGCCGCTGCCCTTGAAAGTGACCCGGCCTTCTCAAACCTACCCCCCCCCCCCCCCGATGAAACGAGCATCCGCAACGAAACGCAAAGCCCGGGAGGAGGAACCTTGGAGGAGATGATGCCAGCGGACAGCAGGATGCGATTGCCTAATCATGTCGGCTCCCAAAGGATCCAGCCTAAGTGGCAACACCTGTCCACCGCCCAGTGACTAAATGTGGAAAGAGAGAGGTCCAACCTGCAGTCTGGAACCATCATTTACACAACATGACTTTAATCAGTGGACACATTTTAAGGCTCGCCGTGCTGAAGGGGGGCCCACTTTGGATCACGGGGGAAGGTCATTTTCAAAAAGGAGTTCCCCAATTAATTAGGGAAGTTCCCCAAGCCAACAGGCAGCACATTTGAAACAAATCAGAAAAGGTGTTTCTTCACCTAATGCACAATTAAACTGTGGAATTTGTTGCCGAAGGAGGTGGTGAAAGCAGTAAGCGTAGCTGGATTTAAAAAGTGATTAGACAAGCTACTGGAGGAAAAGTTGACTTGGGAAAGCCACTGCTTATTTGGGTTATGAGCAAGAAGGATCGGGTCTATTCTTTGTGACCCAGAGTGGCTACTGCCAGAGACAGAATGCTGGGCTGTATGAGCCTTTGATCCATTTCTTATGTCCTTAAGTAAATACCTGGGGTAGAAAATTACTCCCTCTCCCCCCCCCCCCCCCCCCCAGCAGGTAAATCTATCTGCAGAGTTTCACAAAGTGGCCAGACTTAGCCATGAGAAAGAGGGGTGGTCCAGGGGCCGGGGTGGGCAATAACTGGGGGATGGAAATTACAAGCAGGGGTTTGATTTTCAAATTCCCTCACAGTCCCACCTTGCACAAAAAAGCAGGTACAACGCCCATGGTCTAACACTGCCATCTCATTTTGCATGGGTCACCTTTTTCAGCCCCTGTTGACCTGGGCTGGATTTGAACTGGTGACCTAACGTGGAAGGCTCAGTAATGCGGAGACGATTCCCTGGGGCCAATCAGTCCCCCTACCAGTTCTACAGCGACTGCTTTCGTTCTATCATGTTTCCATAGAGCAAAGTCCATGAGGCATTTCCTGAAACAGTGAGTAAATTAGCCGCAGTGGAAGTGTAATAAGTGCTGCACATGGTCTTCATTTTATGCAGCTGGAATGCAAATATGAAAGTCTAAACAGATCAGTCTGGGGGCAGGGTTTTGAAGGGTTTCCGAAGAAACCACATCTAAATCAATAATGAAGTCCCTACACTGCGGTGAAATGCTGACTCATACAGACCTTGCTCCTTTCTCAGGGTCAATGTCAGTTTGTGGTGTACAGCATGGGGACAGGAAAGCCCCTCTTCTGTACAGTAGTAGCCTGTCACCGCCTGCATATCATTTACACAAACATCTGGCAGTGTATCTCCCCCTCCTTCCTGGGTTTTTTTTTCTCCTCTAGGTCGCAAAATGTCCCCACTTCTTCAAAAGGCCAACAAGCAAGAGGGGACAATAAGGGTGGAGGTGGTGAGGAACAAAGTCAAGTTCAATCCCTTGAGAACCATAGCTTGATGGGAACACCGTCTTACACCCTTACAGCTTGATGGGAACATCATCTCACACCCTTGCATATCCACCGCTGCTAAAGTTTAGCATACCGCAATACGCTAAAAAAAAGCTCTCTTTGATGCAGTCTACCAGGTTTTTGTTCTTTATATTCTGGTAGTAGTTTCAGCATACAAAGTGCTCGAACTCATTAAATGCATCACAGCCTCCAACAATGATCCTGAGTATCATCAGTACAACCCTGAATACTCTTTGACAATCTAAAAGTTGCAGACCTGGAGGCTATTGAGAACAAACAGCTGAAGGGCTGAGGAAGTGAAGGGGTGCAGTTACCGCATTGAGACACAAACAGCTACCTGATGCTGTATCACTGTCCCCACACAGCTAATCTCGCACTTACAAACTTATGACAAAAAAAACTGTAATAGGTAGACAAATGTGACTATCTCAGACAGTCCTCCTCCAGCGATGGAAATTCTGCTTGAAATACCAAGTCTGAGATAAGCAGAGGTCATCGGCTCCTCAGCTTTTCCCTCCCCAGTGCCTCATGCACTCTGCCAAGGCCATGCGGCCTCCGTTGCAGGAAACACTGAGTCAAACAGAATGCACCTTCCTTATAGGAAAAAGACAATGTATAAACAAAGCTAATACTGTTACCCTCAGTAAAACTACAGACAAAACAAAAAAGGTAAAACTATGGTGCTAATGATCAACATTTCCTTCTAAAGCAATATTCACCCATGAAGAATACATGTCCCCGACCAAGAGCATTGCAGCAACGTCAAGAGTGCTAGACTTCCCCAAAGATAACTAACACCAGGAAACTCCTACCCTGAAGGCAAAGGGACTTGCCTCAAGGTCACAAGGATTGTCTCCCTGTGCTTCTGTCACTGAGTGTCTCTCTGCAAGGTCAGGCACCGGCAAGCAAAGCAACTCACCCCCAGGGTCAGAGAGAGGGATAGAGAGAGAGAGAGAGAGAGAGAGAGAGAGAGTGAGAGTCAATAGCAGAGGAGAATTCTGAACTTAGGCACCCAGGACTTATTCTGAATCACAATCCAATGCTCTCACCACCACGGAAGTAAACACGTACACACGTGCTTCTGTTTGCACACGCGCACACATACTCGCGAACCTCTCATCTCGGACAGATAGTCAATTACAGGAACAGCAGGTTACAGATTAGAACAGGAGGGTCCCCCAAATTAATACTTTGGAAAGGGGGTGGAGGGCTCTGAAATTTTCAGATTCACCATAAAGTTTTCAATTTCTGTTCACTGGAGCTAGTCTTTCGTCCGTTGTAAGGAGGTTCTGACTCCAATTAAATACGGCTGCTGGAAACAGAGCCAGAGCCAAAGGCAATTTTGCTATTCACTCATTATGGGGAGGCAGTTTTGTAACACTGCCAGCTAATTTATGCGTAGCCATGCACATAACTCACACCAATTTACTTAGTGGACTTGAGCACATAAGCCCACTTGGAAAATTATCCTGGCAAAACTTACGAGCACGAGATTTACACCCGCTATTTGGTGAACGTGCTTTTACGCAGGGTATTTATGTGCACGCTTTTTAAAATCAAAAGCACGCAAGGGAATTCCCAACACAAGTACGTGCATACAGTAAGCGTGTGCATGTAATTTTACGCACGTGTCAGGCACATAATTTGCTAAAGAGCCGTTTCTGTGGGCAAAGCACAAATTTACCCGCAGACGTCCCTTTGTGCGAGGATTGTGGACTCTTGTTGCTGTGGGGAGGTTGGCTCAACCCACACGGAAGACCCTGTAGGTCCTCCCCAACAGCTGGCAGGACTGGGCTGGCAGGAAACTGGTCTGGAGCTTCACCTCTACACCCTTAGCTTGAGCCCTCGGGTTCTGGGGGCCAGCAGGACTTAGGTGTGAGTCTCATGGAAGTTGGGAAAGACGCTAGTCTTGGTTAGGGTCAGAGGCAGGTGGCAGACGAGGATGGTTGAGGTCCAGGCTGAAGTCAGAGGCAGGCGGCAAGCGAAAGTAGTCAGAGTCCAGGTGAGGTCAATGGCAAGCAGTAGGCAAGGATGGTCAGGCTGTGGTCGAATCTGGTAGTCAGTCCGAGGACAGGCGAGGAAGACACTGGGAGGACAAACACAACAGGAAAGGAGAACGAGTCAGGCTGGGCTTGGAAATGGAACGCAGGATCAGGCACCCAGGATCAGGAACACTGGATGCAGCAACACACTTCTGCAAGGATGCAGGCCACCCATTGCCGAGGCACTGAGGGAGTGTCTGGGGAGGCTCTTTATAGGGCTAGATGTCCGACATCATCCACGGGCGCCGCAAGCATTTTCCCACCGCAGGCCCTTTAAATTAGGCTGACTCTGGCACACCAAGAGGTGAAGGAAGCGGCAGTGTCCTACCTGAAGGAAAGGAGTTGCGATGTCCTGCTGCATGGCCGGTCAAGTGGGCTGGGTCAGTGCGCTGGCTCACAGGGGCGTCCTGTGAGCCGGCAAACGTAATATTTTGAAAATGACCATCCCAATTCTGTAATTATTTTAAAGAGGAAAATTTAAAAAAATGCTCTTTATCTACCCCCCCTGGAGGCTGAGAAAACTTGTTTTTTTGGCATGAAAAATCAACGATAGTTTTGGGTTTAATAATTTTGGCGTAGATTTGTGTTTTCTCCCTTCATGCTAAGGCTTAAATCCATGGGAGCCCTCTGCAAGGACAAGCCTTTAATCAGCGGTTACTTTTGTGAGGAAACAAGATGCAGATTATGCCCCGTGGAATCGCTGTGCTCTCAGCCTGACCAAGGAAGTCAGACTTAAATAAAAAACCCACAAGATGTTGCATCAGGCAAGATCAGACACAGCTGTACTCAGAGAAGCTTTGAACCGAAGCCAGGCTGCCGAGGATGCTCTGAGCCAGCCCAGGCTTTGTCTCTCATCTTTGAGGACCCTGAGATGGGTGGTAGCTTTGCCACCTGGCTCCATGTCATAAGGACCAGGCCAGTCCAGTCCTGGCTTTAACCCAGTGCATGCCTGGATTTATAGTTCCTATTTGTGTAGCTGATTCAATGGAGCAATCAAAACTACAAGTCCATACATGCAATAGGATAAAAACAGGAGTGGATTAAAATGTTCCTCAGGACATGGAGCCAGGTGGCCACTGGAATGGGTTGTCTGGCTCTGGGCATTCCTAGAGAGTGCTGGACTACGTATCCTTTCTTCCGTTTGATCTTTCGCTTTTCTGATTTCTTTCTTAGTCTCCCTCAGCTTCACCAGTTAATCTTCCCTGTGTTTCTCTTTTTGGGATCATTTATACTTTTTGAACGCTGTTCTTTTTGCCTTTGTCAGCCACCTCCTTTGAGAACCAGATTGGTTTCTTTTTCCTTGAGCTTTTATTTACTTTTCTAACTTATAGATGTGTTTCCTTTGTAATAGCTCCTTTTAACTTGGCCACTGTTGTTCCACCTCACCCATTTTCTCCCAGTCTTCCAATTCTTCCTCCAGGTACGTCCCCATTTTGACAAAGTCAAAATGGGGGCACTCCATGAAGTTAGCATGGGGCACATTTAAGACTAATCGGAGAAAGTTCTTTTTTACGCAACGCACAATTAAACTCTGGAATTTGTTGCCAGAGGATGTGGTTAGTGCAGTTAGTATAGCTGTGTTTAAAAAAGGATTGGATAAGTTCTTGGAAGAGAAGTCCATTACCTGCTATTAAGTTCACTTAGAGAATAGCCACTGCCATTAGCAATGGTTACATGGACTAGACTTAGTTTTTGGGTACTTGCCAGGTTCTTATGGCCTGGATTGGCCACTGTTGGAAACAGGATGCTGGGCTTGATGGACCCTTGGTCTGACCCAGTATGGCATTTTCTTATGTTCTTAAGTCCTTATTTGTGAAATTCAAAACTCTGGTCTTTGGTGACTTCTCTGGTTCCTGTTTGCGATATTAAACCACACTGTCTGATGATCACTGGTGCTCAGGTGAGCACCTACCTGGACATTACAGGTAGGTGCTCACCCTGGTGGGTTCCATTACCATTTGTTTGAGCACAGCCCCTTGAAGGACAGCCACCATCTCTCTACTTCTGGTAGATTCTGCAGAAGGGATTCTCCAGTCCACATCCGTCAGATTAAAATCGCCATCTTTTGGACATCTTTGATTCTTTTTGAGAAGGAGTCCTGTAGATCACACCAGTAAAAAAAAATGGAAGCACCTTCTTTTTTTAGGACGGCCCATAATACTTCTTCTCTACCCCACATCCCTTGCAATTCAGTTGCTTGGATATTGTTTTTGACATAAAGAGCTACTTCTCTCCCTTTTCTGTCCTCTCTGTCCTTCCTTAACAAGTTATAGCCTGGGATGGCCGTATCCCAATCATGAGAATCTGTGAACCATGTCCCCAGAACAGCAACAATGTCCAAGTCTGTCTCCACCATTAGGGCCTGCAGATCTGGGATTTTGTTGATCAGGATACGAGCATTTGTGATCCACCTAGTCACATTTTCTGCTTTTTTATTTTTTTTTTATTTTTATATTTGTGACAAGATGAACAAGCAATGTCAACTACACGACTCCAATAGTCACATTTTCCAAATTTCCAGTTACATACATATGTTCCAGAACTACAAAACGGTTTCAGTGTATGTTATTTCCAGCCAGACTCTTTGCCGGAAAAAACAATAAAGAACAAAGTCCAGAACAAACTTTACAACTGAACAACCTCCCATATTCCCCCCTCCCCTCCCAGAACATCTAATGCTCCCCCCTCCCCCCTCCAGGACATCGGGCTGATAAACAAAAGAATTAAAGAAATAAATAACCTAGGACTGCAACAAAGAAAGACAGTTAGAGAAATACTCTAGTACAGTTCAAGATATAGGTAAATCATTAAGCAGCAAACTTCTGACAGAAGGAGAAACAGAGTTCAGATACGTCTCCCATCGGTTCACAAATTGTATACAGGGGCGAAACCATTCCACTTTAAAGATATATTTATCCAAGAGACAGGTCTGATGGATAAGGTTACGTAATTGCGTTAGAGTCGGCGGCTCCGGGGCCAACCACTTTTGTAAAATGCATTTTTTGGCTAATAGAATTACCAAGCGGAACCACCATTTCGTAGTTGTCTTAGCAAAAAAGATGCCTCGACTATCATCCCAAAGAAACACATTGACATGAAACGCAAAACGCATGGCACAGAGTCTTTGAAGATAAACATGCACTTGTTCCCAAAAGAACCTAATGTTAGGGCAGGACCAAAATTGATGACCCAAGGTGCTCCTAGGGGCTTCCACACTTTAAACAGCTACCTGTACCACCCTTCCCCATCTTACACGCCTGCGCAGAGGCCACATAAAATCGATGCAAAAACTTAAATTGGAGTTCCTGTAAAGGGGTCGGGACAGAGAAAAAATGGGACCTGGAAAAACACTTTCCATAATAGGGTGTCGTGAGGGAAGTTCCCAGTTCTCGATTCCACCCAGTAACCACTCTGTCCCATAAAGGTAAGACCCGAGAGTCCTCCAATAATTTATACCAAAACGA
Organism: Rhinatrema bivittatum; assembly: GCF_901001135.1. NCBI lineage: Eukaryota > Metazoa > Chordata > Amphibia > Gymnophiona > Rhinatrematidae > Rhinatrema > Rhinatrema bivittatum. The sequence continues at coordinate 86,092,238 of NC_042625.1, forward strand.
AAGCCTATGGCGCGTTGGGTCCACCATATCTAAATAATCTGACAAAAACTCCCAAGCAGATTGATGTGGATCCGGTAAGTGTAAAGCGTGGATGTAGTGTCTAACCTGCAGGTATTTCTGCTTTTTTTAAACTCATTGCTTTTGTTATTCTCACTTCCCATTTCCTGTATTTCTTGGGGGGTGACCTGTCAATTTCACTGGCCACCTCCTGCCACTCTTGCTCCCTAATTTAAATGCCTGCTAATGTATCATCTGGATTTCTCACTTACCATCCTCTTTCCTGCCACAGACAAATGTACAATCTTTTACTGCTGCCTCTAAATATATCCAAAACTACTTTTTTTTACACCAGGTTTTGAGCCAGGAATTGAAATTATCTATATGGCATAGCTTTTCCTTTCCTTTTCCATGAACAGGTAAGTAATACTTCTGAAAAGGCAATAGTTTGTGCCATGTGTAATCCTCTTCCCTAGATTTCTGAAGTTGTTCTGTGCTTTATGGATTCCATTTCTAGCGAGGTCATTGGTCCCCAGATGGATGACAACATTGATATCAGAGTCCCTACTTTCTTCCACAATTGCTTTGACTCTCTGGTTGGTACTTCTACTGGCTGAGGTTCCTGGAAGGCATTTAACAGTTGTGACCCCATCAAAGGGCGTTCCCAAATTGGTTCTTCTGCTGACCGAGTTTCCTAGCATAAGAAGCTTTCTTTTATGACATTTGATCCTGTTGGGGCATTTCCGGGTGCGTTGGATGACTACCTCCCTTTCAGACAAGACTTCATATTCTATTACTGGGGCTTTTCCATTTTCCAGTGCAGACAGGACGACATAAGGGTAACAGTGGGGAGAGTCTGCGTCTCTTCATCACAGGCCTTATTCTGCCAGAACCCACTGTAATCCAGTTATTCCTGGCATTCTGACTCCTGTGTGGGAGCTGGGAGAGATATTCTGGATGCTGCAGGGAAGAGGAGGAGTTTTGGAACCTGGATTATTTCTCTTTCAGGTGCATTAGCTCCTTATTCATGGCAGACGCTGAAGGCAAATTGGACAGTCTTGGGACATAAGCACCACAATTGTTGCACTGAATAAAGAACATTTTGTTAATAATGATTAATAAACAAGTTGTTAAATTGCTACTTAGGTCCTTTATTATTCACTTAACCTAAGTCCTTGGAAGAACTGTTGAAGAAGGAAACACTAGGGGGAGGGAGGGAAGACACAGCCTCTCTTTTGATTTGTAGCTCTCCCTAGATTTTATTATTTCCTTGGTTCAATACCCCTTGCTGTGCAATGATTACACACCACACCCACAAGTCTGCTTGGTACAGCCCTGTATTTCTCTTAAAAACACACAGGGAATTAAAATAAGAACTAGCAAAGATAATACCACCTAGGCAACAAGACAAAGTAAGCAGCAGCAAAAATAAAGCATTACCTGATGGAGAAGATGTTTTTTGTTTTTTTTTTGGGGGGGGGGAGAGGGGAGTTAATTAATTAATCAGCCCCATACTAGCCAAAAAGCAACAGCAGAATAAAACAATATTCCAGCCACACACAAGAAAAGAATAAAAATAGAAATAAAGCAATATATATTGGGAAAAATAAAGAAAAAAAGCTTTATATTAAATTAGAGTTTTCAAACTTAGCCAATTAGGAGTCAGGAAAGCAGCTCAGCCCTCAGCCAGAACCCTGATACTTTGATCTGTGATATCAAATATTAATAGCTGCTTAATGTTTAGTTCAACTATTGAGTATGTCAATGCTTTTTAAAATCCGCCAGTTATAGCATTTAGGAAACTGATCTCTTCTGAAATGCTGTGCATCTGATGCATCACTATTGCAAAAGTATAAAATAGAAACAATTCCTAGTCCAGGAGTTGTGAGTACTAGTTCAACAGCACTTCCAGTCCCAGTCACCCTGAGAAGCATTAACCTCAGCCTGGAATCCAACAATGCTCTCTCCCACCGAGTAACACAAAAGACTAGCCTAGAAGTAGGCAATGCCGGGCCAGGAGTACCACAAACAGGTCTGATTTTCAGGTTATCCACAATAAACATGCATGAAGTATATTTGCATGCACTGCCTCCATTGTATGCAAATATCTCTCATGCATATTCATTGTGGATGCCCTGAACACCAGACCTGCTTATGGCACTCCAGGACTGGAGTTGCCTACCCCTGCACTAGCCACCAGACTCAATAAAAACACCACCAGTGAAAGATCTGTCGGATTTTGAGTCTTTCCTGGACATTTCTTCAGGTCTATAAGCACCACATCCCACAATCTGCCTTTGCCCTCAGGCTGCCCTATTCACTTTACAGCCCAGACACACAGTCCATTAATGTGAAAGCTGGAGGCACTTACCGTAGCGGAGTCCAGGGGAAGGAGTGGAGATCTGTAAGAAACTGGAGATGCAGCCCTCAGAATACTCGATGTCAAGGTCACCGAAGGTCAGCAGCAGAGCATTGCCCTTGGACACCTGGATGCTCCACTCACACAGCGTCCAGTTTGGGTATGTTCCCGGGTAGTTCTTGGAAGCCAGGGTCCCGCTCTGTGGACTCAGGACTGTGTGGCCACAACCGTCACCTGCAATGGAGCCAGCAGTAATGACAATGGGCCACCGGACTCAGTCCCAGAACAGATCGTCAGTGGCTGGGGCTGGATTTAGGCATCGGTAACACAGGCACATGTTTAGGGTGTCAAATTCTGAAGGCACCTGAAAACTGGGGCTCCCTAATTTCCAAGGGAAAATCCGCCTACCTGCCTATGGGCACCACCATTTTAAATCTGGTCCTGTCAATGGTTAGACCAGGGGCTTCCCCAAACCTCACCAGTCAGGTTTTCTGGATATCCGCAGTGAATATGCATGTGGGGTGTATTTGCATAAATGTCATGCATATTCACTGCGGATATCCTAAAAACCTGGAAGGCTATGGGGTCTCCAGGGCAGGAAATATCAGGCAACAGTGGGCCTGGCACACAAGAAAGTGACCCGGGACTGTGGAAATGTCTCACTGTACATAAAACACAGAAAGGACCGAATGGATGAATGCTTGGACTTCAAGGGTAAAAGTCAGAAACCCATGGGCTCCAATCCTGTCTCTGTCAGCAAATCTTTCTGTGACCTTAGGCAAGCTGCACTATTTTCAGTTTTTGGATTACTGGGCAGTTGGGGGGGGGGGGATTTTGAAAGGGTTTGTGAGTTAGGCACTGAAAACAGCTCCTTTGAAAAACTCACCAGGGCACCTAAATTTAGTAGCCTAAAAATTGGGCAGCAAAAGGGGTGGAGTTCGGCATTCGGCACTGATGTTCATCTATAAGCACCTAATTTAAATGCCTCAGTTTAGGGAATTCATTTCAGGTCTCAATGTACATGTCTAAATATAGGTGAATTTTCAGCCAACAATTTAGGTTCGTAAGTTTGGCAGAAAATCTCCCTAAATGTAGGCAGCTAATTTACGCACTGAGCATTTTTGAAAATTGTCTAGTAACACAAGTGCACACATTTTTAGAAGTCGTCTGCTTCAGCGATAAAATGTACAATTTTTATTGATGTTGATATGCTGAATTCAAATATGACAATTAAAGCAGCTGATTGGCTGTTTCCATGATACTTAAGTTATTACATCTATTGCATAGTGTGTTAGATCTTTTCTTGTATTTATGGTTGCATAATATTTCACCTGTCCTGCTTAGGTAACACTTTAAATGTAAATCAGCAAAAGGATTACAGAAATAAAATTTACTATGAAACAAAAGGCCCAAAACTATTATGTATACAGTAAATATGCACATAGTTCAGTCCTTATTCAGTGGCTACTCGGCTCAATTCTTGCACTGAGTAAATACCCGATACCATTTTTCCATTGCTGCAATGTCCTGGTGAAATCACTCACATTGCTCATTGCTCTGCAATTTGGAGGAGAAAAGTCTAGATGAGAGTGCAAAAGATATTACAAAAACCTTGGCTGCAACATCTTGAGGAGGTTTTCCCACCAACTCCTTGCACTTGTCGGCCTTGTTATGTCCGAGAAAATCTGTAAGCACCAAGTGGAAGGCTTTCCACACCATATTTTTCCTTATATACAATGCAGGGTTAAATGCCATCATCTCGAAGAAGTTCACGACTCCGAGGGCCAAAGACACCTTCATTTATCTTAGCTTCACTTAACCTTGGAAATGTACCACCAAGGTACCTGACGGCTGCTTTAATTTTGTCCATGGCCTTGACAAAGTTCCTCATCAGAGCCAGCTTGATGTGTAAGGGGCCTAACAAAATCTTCCTTGGTTCCACAAGTGCTGGAGGCTGAACACTTTTCCTCCCATCATCCATGACTTCTAAGGAATATCAATGCAATTCATATCAAATGGGCTTCAAATTGCATCATTCACTGTTATGCCCAAAAAGCAAGTAGTAGCCTAGAAACATAGAAGTGACGGCAGAAGAAGACCAAACGGCCCATCCAGTCTGCCCAGCAAGCTTTCACACCTATTTGTTTTCATACTTATCTGTTACTCTGACTGCTGAGGTCAGGGCCCTTATTGGTAACTTTTTGGTTGCAATTCCCTTCCACCCCCACCACTGATGCAGACAGCAGTGCTGGAGCTGCATCTAAGTGAAGTATCTAGCTAATTGGTTTGGGGTAGTAACTGCCGTAATAAGCAAGCTACTCCTGTTTGTTTACCCTGCCTGTGCAATTCAATCCTTGTTGGTTGTCTGAATATAAATCCTCTTTACTTCATCCCCCCCCCTGTTGTTGAAGCAGTGAGCTGCGCTGGATATGTATTCCAAGTGAAGTATCATGCTTAATTGATTCGGGGTAGTAGCCGCCGTAACAAGCAAGCTATACCCATGCTTATTTGTTTACCCAGACTATGTAATTCATTCCTTGTTGGTTGATGCTGAATATAAATCATCTTTTCTTCATTCTCTCTGCCGTTGAAGCAGAGAGCTATGCTGGATGTGCATTGAAAGTGAAGTATCAGGCTTATTTGGTTTGGAGTAGTAACCGCCGTAACAAGCAAGCTACTCCCCTGCTTTTTTGTGGATGCAAATCCTTTTTTCCACATTTCCTCTTGCCATTGAAGCATAGAGCAATGTTGGAGTTGCATTAACTGTGTGTATGTTTATTGAATAAGGATATTAATCTCCAGGTAGTAGCCGTCATTCCCTCAAGCAAGCCACCCCCTTGCCTCTTCTCTTCATTCACATCCTCTAGACTTTATGGATCCACAGTGTTTATCCCACACCCCTTTGAAGTCCTTCACAGTTCTGGATGCCTCCGGAAGGGCATTCCAGGCATCCACCACCCTCTCCGTTAAGAAATACTTCCTGACATTGGTTCTGAGTCTTCCTCCCTGGAGTTTTAAATCGTGACCCCTGGTTCTGCTGATTTTTTTGCAACAGAAAAGGTTTGTCGTTGTCTTTGGATCATTAAAACCTTTCAAGTATCTGAAAGTCTGTATCATATCACCCCTGCTCCTCCTTTCCTCCAGGGTGTACATATTTAGATTCTTCAATCTCTCCTCATAAGTCATTCGATGAAGACCCTCCACCTTTTTGGTGGTTAGAGCAGTGGGCTACGAACCAGGAGACCAGGGTTTGAATCCTGCTGTCACTCCTTCTGACCTTGGGCAAGTCACTTTGCCCACCATTGCCTCAGGTACAAACTTAGGGCCAGATTTTCATATCTACGCGCAGGCGTAGATTTGTGCGTGCAATCCGGCGCGCACAAATCTACGCCCAATTTTATAACATGCACATACAGCTGCACACATGTTATAAAATCTGGGGTCAGCACGCGCAAGGGGTGCACCGAGCCCTAGGGGAGCCCCAATGGCTTTCCCCATTCCCTCCGCTGCCCCCACCTTCCCCTATCTAACCCACCCCCCAGCCCTACCTAAATCCCCCCCCTTACCTTTATTCTTTTATTTACGCCTGCCTCTGGGCAGGCGTAGGTTGCGTGCGCCGACCAAGTGCCGGTGCGAGATCCCTCAGCACGGCCGCTGTGCCGGAGGCCTCGGTCCTGCCCCCGCCCCTTTTTTTCAAGCCCCGGGACATACGCGCGTGTCCCGGAGCTTGCGCACATCGCCGGGCCTATGCAAAATAGGCTCGGTGCGCGCAGGAGGGGTTTAAAAGGTTTACGCGCATATATTATGAGCGTAACCCTTTTAAAATCCACCCCTTAGATTGTAAGCCCTCTGGGGATAGGGAAATACCTACAGTACCTGAATGTAATCCACTCTGAAGTGCTGAAAAAAGTGTGAAAAGTGGAATATAAAATAAATAAAAAGTATTGTCCAAACCCAGTCATAAATGGATTCAGTCAAAGATGCATATTGGTCATTTCTGATTTAATTTGAGATCCTTATCCTCCGCAATTTCCCAAGTCAAAGGTCGTACTGATCCAATAGCACATCCAGGGCAGGGCCAACATTTACGCATGGAAATGCCGATTTTAATCCTGGCGAACGCAGCGCGCATTGGGCTGTTACCTGCGCATTTTTACTTCTCTTGTTCAGGTATAAGTCAAAATAAAACTCTTTATAACCAAAAACTGACTGGGTGAGGGGAAGCACAGGCTGAAGAACCAGAGGGTCTGGATGACCTAAAGACAGGCTGGGCGAATGTGTGGACTAAGTGGTCAAAATGGTTCTTTCCTTGGCCTGCATGTTTTAAATACACTCACTTGTGTAAAAGCCGACAAGTCCTAAGGAAACATACGTGAATAATGTTTCCTCACGTAATTGCTTAAGATTAAGGGCGCACATACATAATTTAAAATTCCAACATATGTATGCTTGTGCCCACATAATTGTGTGTATGTGGGCTCGTGCGCTCGTTCGCTTTCAAGTTACCATCCCTGGTTAATTTTTTTTAAATTAGCCTAATAAAGGGTAGCACAGCCTGAAAAAAAACAAACCCCAAGGGAGCAAAAGTCATGCATCTGTATGGATTTTGCAGTTCAGGCTGCAGGTTTCCATTATACAAGGGCCAATAAAACAATTTTTCCTGCACCCTCTACAAAACCTGCTTCAACAGCCCCACTTCCAGCACTTTTCAGCATGACTCTATTGAAAATGACCTTCGACAGGGTGAATTCCAGGCCCGTGGATGGTCTTCACCCCAAACATGGTCCTGGTCATCCTGCCTCCGGAAGGACAGCCAGAATCGCCACATAAGACCTTTCCTATGTTAAAAAGCACTCTCCAGATGCACGCCAGGAGGAGCAGAATGAATTCTGAATTGCTCTAAACATGTTTCAAGCTGCACCTTAGGGTTGCTGCCTGGCTCCATGTCCTAAGGAACAAGTTAATCCAGCCCTGGCTTTACTCCAATGCATGCAGGGACTTGTAGTGCATTGTTCCATTTCTTAGGTAGATCAATGGAACAATCAGAACTACAGGTCCCTGCATGCAGTAGGGCAAAACCAGGACTGGATTAGCATGTCCCTGATGACATGGGACCAAGGGCTAACCCTCCTGTACCTGCAAATTGCCTTTTCAGTGCCTTCCTCCCCTCTTTGTACACACTCTCTCTCCGAAGAGCGTGCACTCTGCTCTAACCGCACGCGCAAATCTCCATTCTCTAAGCACAAAAGCCCTCTTACAGTGGCTCCATTGTGAGGGCAGAGCTGAATGAGAGCCCCTTTCTTTCCCCTCCACTGAATCGTGGCTCGGCTAGCTCAGCCACCGCTTGCCAAACAGCCAGGCCTTGCATTCATCAGGTGTGAGCTTGCTCTCTCTCAAACATACCCAGCACGTCTGGCCTTACATCTATGTCCTCGCCTTTGCATTCAGAGATAGCAAGAATCTGCCCAAAAATCCCAAAACCTAAGGCTTTAGCTGAGCTGGTTCCAAAAGACCAAAAACAATTTTCAGCTTTGGTCAGCCACAGGATGCTTTCTTTTCCTATGCCTGAGTGCCAAGGAGGGAAGCTCCCATTGCTCTAGAGTCCCTCGTCCCCATCCCTAGACTCACAGGAGCAGCTCAGCATTGGACGGGAGGGAGTGGAATTAGGAGATACTTTTCTCCACTGAGAAGAAAGGAGGGAAGAACGAAACAAGTCAAAATGAGCAACTGGGGGAAGGTGCAAAGGAGGGCAGCAGGAGGATGGCGGAAAGTGGAGCGAGAAAGGAAAGAGAGGAAGAACAAAGCAAGAGCGATCGAAAGAGTGCGCCTAGGACAAGTGGGGAAACTGGAGAAGACAAAAAGGTCTAGACGGCCAGCCTTTCAGGTAGGAATGGAATAAGCTCTTCTCCCTGATCAGCTCTCCTCTGGACACGTGCACGCATGCAGGGGGGCAAATGTTCAACCCGCCCACCTTAGGTCAAAGTTCGTGGGTACTTTTGGTATCCAGATAGAAGATCCAGGCGTGCGTTCATGCGCCATGGGCGCAAAGTGCCCGCCCCTGCTTTTTCCATGGACGCATGCATTACTTTCCTCCCCCAAACTAAACTGCTCCGGGAACCCCCTCCTCTACCTATGGCTAAAAGCACTCGTGGGGTGGAACAAAGTAGCACATTTTCCGCCAAACCCAGGGAGGGCAAATTTCGGACAGGCCCAATTTGCACACCTAAATCACTATTTACCTACGTGAAAAGCTTTGAACATTGCTCTTATTTATTCCGCTTGGCAATTTGCTGTTTTATGCTCTATTATTTTACGACTTTTGCCTTCTTCTCCTCCTCGATAAATGACGCTGTAGGCCTCGGACACCAGATAAAGGCATTAAGAAAAATGGTTGGGAGGAATGAGAGGCAAGGATGAAAAAGAAAAAAAGAGTGAAAGGTGGATACAGAAAGATTCTGCCTTTTGGTTAAGAGTAACCGCATCATGATTTTACCTAAAGACCCAAACTGTATAGGCCACCTTTTATTATTAACTCAACCTTTCTATTAGCATCTGTTACTCTATGATTTTGTGGTGCGCTGTATTTGTTTTAAATCTGTAGATTTTAGTTTAGCTTTGATCCGGTTTTATGTTTTTTTATATTTTATGTGCCATTTTGTTAGTCACTTTGGGTATTTCCCTTAGGAATGATGGTCTAGAAATATAAAAATATATGGACATGTTTTATTACTGAACAGTGAGAAGACGCAGCACCGGATCTTAGCAAGGATTTTAAAGTTTCTGTCCATTCGGCTCCTGTCACCTCAAGCCAAGGGCCCCGGTCTAAACAGGAGAGGCATCACGCCCTGTCCTGGAAACGGCTGGAACAGTGCGGTCAGCATGCACTCGCAGAAATGCAAGCCAGCGTCCTAAAGACAGAGCAAAGAGACCAGAGGACATTTAAATACAGACACTTTTCTCTGTTATAACACTGGGATCTAATATTTTTTAAATCAGAGTATTTTTAGGGTAGGGTTCTGGAATTACTGAATTTCACAAATATACAATCCAACCAAAATCTTAATTGGAAGTTACGGAACAGGACGAGTAGGGACCTTTGTTTTCAGTTTAATTTTTTTTTCCTGGGAATTTATCAGTGTTTAATGGAAAAAAAAAAACAACCCAGGAGAAAAATCAGTGAAAAAAATGAGTAATTCTCCTAAGAATTAAATCATCACCAGGAAGCACTAGGCAGTGTCTAATGCAAGACTGCTGTTTGCCAGAAGGGGTAGGCTGCCCCCACTCATTGCATCCATGGTCTGCTTTCAGTAACATAGTAAACGGCAGCAGATCATCTCAGAAAAACTGGTGCCACAATTTTAGAGATGCAATGGGGTAAACCCAGGACTGCTCAGTCTTACCCTTATGACACGGAGCTATCTGGTCATCTTATGTGACAAGGGATGTACACAAAGGGTACAGAAGGACACAAGAATAAATCATCTGCAAGCAAAGACAATGCAGAGGGGGAAAAAAAATGTTCCCACTGGAAGAGAAAAGGTTTTCAGCATATGGAGCTTACTTTCTGCTGTGCTTTGGAAAAACAGATACATAGTCGCATGTGCCAAAATGCACAGGTGTGATGCAGATGGCAAGATAGCCGCCTACACATACAAAGCCAAGAGACGCTCTACCAGCCAACCAATGTACAGGAATTCCAAGGGGGTTCTCATCTTTCTGCAGCTCGCTCCCACGCAGCTTAACTACCGCTCACATGTTCAGTTGTGGCCACTTGGATTTTTCTCTACTATATTTCTCTGAATTGAAAAAAACAAAAATATATTTTTTTGACAGATTTTCCCAGTTTGTAACCAGGCTTCTCCTGTTGCACTGTGGGACACGCATTCCTATTGGCTAATCAGCAAGGATGAAGAGAAGGAGCCTGGGGAGGTTAAGGATGTTCTGGACACAAAGGAAGAAGTATGGCATCCTCTATAGCCTTAGTAACAATGAACCAGAAAAAAAAATAAATTTCAGAAGTTGAGAAAATGTCTTCAGGTAGTGAGCAAAGAATAAAGCACTGGGTAACTTGCACAGAGCAGCCGGTACCACAATGTGCTTCTAAGGCGGCATTGGGGTGCATAGATGATCCCAGCACTTTTTGTGTTTGGTCTGTAGGTGCACTTCTGGGAACCGTGTGACCCCTGGATTTTGGGTGGCTAAGGCATGTCCTTTGAAACCACCAGGGAAGAGCTTGCAGGGCAGGGTATTTGCCCAGAGGCACGTAGGAACCCATTTTGCAGGAGAGAGGTTACCAGTGTAGGGACACATGCACAGATGCAGGCAGGATCTTCCCAGTTGTCCATGCAGTTAACCCCGAGTGGGTGTTAAGGGTCGGCTAAAGTATTATGTGACACAAGGCCTCACAATAATCCGAAAAGCCACCAGCACCAGCATGGCCATTTCTTAAAGATCCAGCCTCTTAGATTCCCGTGGCCTTTCTGGTCTGCTCTCCACCATCAGCAGCAGCTCCAGAAATGTTTGTATGGGGGCTAAGTGCCTTTCCCTTAAACCAAAGTGGTTCAGCCATGGAAACATGGTACTTTTTTTGCTTTATAGTGCCACTTAACCAGATATTTCTGAAGGCCGGTTAGGTTTAAAGTTATTCAGTTAATGTTAGCCGGATAACTTTAATCAGGGATATTCAGAGGGACATTTATTCCACTGACTATCTGCGACAAACTATCCGGCTAACTTTAGCTGGATAACTTGTACACTCGCCAGCTTGCTGAATATGGACCTCTCAGTAATTTAATAATGGACAAGATATTCAAATCTGAGTCACTTTCAGATGTTATTAGTGCAGCATGAGATGAAGTTTCAAAGCCTCTGTTTCCTCTCCTCCAGCTTGATCCAAGGTGCACAGAATTCATTTTCTGTTACCATTTAAAGGCAGATCTGTCAGCCTGTTGCTGTTCTTAATAAGTTTTTCAAATGACAAGGGAACGAGGGGGGTGAGTGGTTCCTGGAAGAACTGGAAGACAGCGTTCTCTGTCGGTAGAAAAACCCGAGCTTTTTACAGCTGTTTCCTTCATTCCTAGACTACAGTATTTCCTGTTCTTGTAACTACAGTCCCCCTTCCCACTCCCCCACTGCTTTGCTAGTGTTATCAACCCTTTGTGAGCCTCCAGAATGAAATCTACCAGTTCTGCAGCTTCTTCAGAATCTGCTCCTCGCCTGATGCCACTCTGCAGCATTAGGGGCCACGTCTCACCTTTCTGGCTCCCTATTGCAACTGAGCCATGCAAACAGTATTAATATCTGGGGAATGGAGACTTTTCAGAACAAGGGCATGGCCATAATAAAAAGGCGGCCACATTTTATTCCAAATGTATAAAGATAAAAGAAAAGAAATCTAAAAATGTAAATACAAGACCCAAAGAGGAAGCAACTGAACGCAAGATGGTTTAGCTCTCTTGTTTCTGAAGAGACAATAGTGTTGAATATTTTTCAGTCTTCGCTTTTAGCCATTAAGAATATAAGGGACAGACTGACTAAAGTTTTTCCCATTCTGCATCAGGGAAAAATAACTTGAACATCAGGATGCTGTTTTGTTGTTGCTTGTCAGATGCACATAAATCACGCATAGAACTGGGGAACCGAAGAGCAAACTAAGGGAAAGCTTTACAAAATTCCTTGTGTGTGACCAGAGCAACAAATATACATGCTTTATACAATGAATGGGTACAAAACAGAAAAAAATAAAATAAAATAGATTACGATTAAAAACAAAAGGCCTGGGAATAGTAAAAGCAGAACCAAGAGAAAGAACCGGAACCAAAATGGCAGGCACATCAGCCCCAAAATTATAATTCTACTTCTGCCCAACAATTCAAACCTTGCTATGGCATTCCACACTCCTCTAATCCTCATTATTAGGGAGGGCTAGACTGGACAGGGTAGGACCATCCTGTGTCTCAGCAGCAGCTCTCTTTGGCTGAGCTGGCAGGAAAGACCCTGTCTCCTGTAGCCTAGTTTCCCTCCCCTTACCACTCCACTCTGTAACCAGTACTTACAATTTTGGAAAGTCTATCACATTTTATGTAAGTTAAAGAAAACGTAAAAAAAAATTGTATATATATATCTTATTTGGTGAACTGCTAAAATATTCGGTCTGTAAAATCTCTTGCCCCATCTCCCATGTCATCACCAAGGCCCGTGCAATAGTATTTAGCACCCTAGGTGACCTTTCGGTCATGCAGCCCAACTCCAGCATGGTGCTCCCTCCTATGGGCAGCTGTGGCTCCAGCTCAATGCCCCCTTCTTTGACAGTATTAGATCTTGTACAGCACCCTCTATGCCTCATACTGGCAGGATTGTGCCACCCCCAAAATGTTGACGCTCTAGGCAATTGCTTAGTTTTCCTAATAGAAGCAGGGGTTCTAATCATCACCCTTCCCATTATCTTTAACAGATCGGACTTCAATATCCTCTTCCCTCTACTTCTGCCCTGCCCCGCTTCACTAGTAACATTGTAGAAAGAGATTGACATCGTAGAACAAATAATAGAGCCCCCCCCTGTGGGTCAGGGTGACCTACTCCTATCAGAATTGTTCAATAGGCAGAGCCCGTATTTAGCAACAATCGCTGCCGCCCTGTTTACCCAAACTTATTTTCCTAATCACTTTTCTGCTTTCGGTGCACAAAACCACTTAAAGCAACTAAAGAATCATTAGAATTAAAAAATGCACGTATGCATAAATACATACTGTATATCTGTACTTGAAGGCTCTGTTTTCAAAAGCTATTGTACGGGACATTTTGGGGTTTGTCAAGTTGATGAGGTGGAAGGAGCGGATGGTGTCTGACATGAGGAACACTGAACTAAACGATTTTGTCTGTGCAAGAGGGAAGGAAAAACTAGGAAATTAAAAAAAAAAAGTCAAATTCCAAGGATGACAAAATATAACATTCTAAACAAACAGTTTTTTGTAACTGTGGGAAAGTTTTCCAAATTTAAAAGCAAACGTGACTTCCAACCTGCGACACTATTTCTGTCAATACCGGTCTATTTTTTCTAATTTTCCTCTATTTAAAAGAAAAGCCAATATTCCCTAATTTGGCCATAACTGCTTTTTTTTGTTTTGAATCCTAACTGTAGAAAGCTGCCAGCGAGCACCCTGCGCATTCCCCGCACTGCACAGCTGGCAGCGCCGCTGCCGGAGCTCCTACAGATGTTCCGCAGCGCCTTCTCGCTAGTTGACAGCGGGCGCTAACCGCGCTCGCAGCTGGTTGCCTCGACCGCAGAGGCAGAAGAGCTTCCCCTCCCCTCTCCCGGGACGGAGCCGCACTCACCCTTCTGTCCGCTCGCCGGACCCAGCAGGACCAGCAAAGCCCGGAGCAGGAGCAGGGCAGGGCACGAGCGCGCAGCCGCTCTCCCCTTTGCCCTTCTCATCCTCTCTCTCTCTCTCTGTGCCTCCGCTGCCGGCCGCGGCGCCCTCCTGCTATAATATTCCACCCGCGGCCCGCCCCCAGCACGCGCCCGTTCGCTGCAGCCGGGGCTCTTCCCTGCGCATTGGTCCTCCCGCGCTGCCCATCAAAACAGCAGGACTGTATACGGCAGCACTAACCTCCAGTCCCAGGCCGTGATTGACCCAGGCTTCCCCCCCCCCCCGCTTCTCTGGCCGCGAGGGGAAAACTTGGGTAAATTAAAAGTGCACTGGCTCTGACGTTTGTGGCAGGGATCCTCCTCTGCTGAGCTCATTGTCACCATTTCAGTCCTCACAGTGCGGCTCCGGCTAGTACTTGTGTTCGCTTTCTGTTTGATCCGAAGTAAAACTAAAACTTTAACTTTCATCTGTTCATTAATCTCCACTTATTTTCATTAGGATTCAATTGTTATGAACCACTTAATAAACGTTTAGGAAACAACAAAAACAATAAACAAATGGGCTGAGAAAGAATGTAAAAGTGTAAATTCTAAAGACAGCTATAGAACAGGGTATGTAATGTGTTCTGTAAAACAAATAATCATAACAATATTCTATGGCATTTGAGCTAGTGTGTAGATTTCATCATTTATATGTTCCTGCTTACATAACTATTAATTGCCTTCTGCTGCACAAGCATAGACACTTCAGACTTGCCTGAGACAATAGTGAAGTTTCTTTTTGTATTCTTGCTTTGCTACCACGCTCAGGTGTGCATATTAATGTAAACTTCTTTCTCTCCACTTTTTAATTCTCATTTTGGGGATCAAATCAAGGAGTTGCCTTCCCTCTATTGTCACTTGGCCTTTGCCAGTGTTGTTGCAGGGTTGGATTTATGACTATGGTGCCCCTAGCCAGAGCATAAGAGCTTTCACACCAGAAATCTGAGAACAGCAGGGGGAATCTCAATTTTTGGCCACTTTCAGAATTTGGCACCTTAGGCATCGTACCTAAGTTGCCTGTGCCTATGGTCCTGGGTGCAGCAGTGTTGTAAATGCTTTTTTTAGGAGGGACTAAGGTAAACCTGCCTGAAAGTGATATAAGGAAGAGAAAATAACTGACATAAATATGTTTTTGCCATAAATTTGCAAACATTACTGCAGTACTGTGCTCCTATCTGTTTCCATACTGAGTATCAAAGACCTGCTACTGGAACATGGGCTCCTGCTCTACACTCTGCCGAAGCTGGAAAACTGCCCAGGAAGGAGCCAACAGCTCCTAGTATGCGCCAAGAGAATAATATTTATTGAAGATACCATCTCCTCCCAATGTTTTGGTGCTAAACACCCACAGAGAGCTTTTCTCATTAGCCAAGAGCATTTATAAGGCATTCAAATACTGCTTTCCAAACACAAACTGGGTAGTCTAATTTAGCTCATAATTACAGGTAAATAGTTACTTTATTACTCCATACAAGAAAAATCATATAGAGAAAAAAATGAAATCACTGCTTGCAGAGGTGTCACTGACAGACAAGTACCGTACAGGATTGAGGACACCAAAAATAATGAGAAACATTCAAAGCATTAAGCTGAAACATGCTGCACTAACAGAAAGAAACCTTAAATTCGTTTATTCCTGTAATAGATTGAAAATAAAAGCAGAAGCACAAAAACTGCAGAGATATGAAGAGAACAAATGATAACATCTAAATAAAACAGAACCTGAACAATGCTATAGGGAACTGGAAAAGAACATAAGTGCAGTTAAAACACCACCAAACCAGGTTAAGAAAAGCCCACCCTAATGGCCTACTCAACTTCTGGTTCAAACATTTAACATCTCTTCATCAAAAATCAATTGATCAGCTGGCCAGAACTAACACCATAATGGCTAATAAAGAAAGATATTAATCGAGTCTCCAAAGGGAGATTGAAGTATCGTCTCCAAAAACTATTAACCAATAACTTGCCTACCTACAATTCACATGTTATTCACTGTGGTAGATGCACAGAGAAAATATGATCACATAGACTATAACAACATCATGGCGACAAAACTAATGGGCAACAAGAGATGAGCATATGGAACCAAAGACCAGTTGATGTTGAATAAAGCCAGCATGGCCACCACTGGCCTGATTAAAAAGAACTTTCAAGTGCACCTCAATATGTTGCTTGTACATATTACATGCTTTGAATGCCAGAAGGAAGCTCTCTTTGGCACAAGAACAGCTCTAGCAGTAAATTTGACTGAGATCACTCCCTACATACCCTGACTCAGGAATGAGGTTCATTCTTGAAAAGTATGTGCAAAACAAATCCATTTGGAGCTACCACCCCATGTGATGAGCGCCATCTCATTCACTCCACGTTGGATAAGGTTTAAATAGGCGCTAATCCCCATATTGCATTAGGGGGTGGATTAGCGCCTATTTAACCCGTGACCGACAGCATATTAAACAGTACGCTCATGTGAGCGCACTGTATTGCATCGGCCCCCTAGTTAGCTTACAGGGTTGTCATTTACAGCGTCTCAAACGTCCTGAACTGAGCATAAAAGATTTTGCTTAATCATCTAATGCCCAATGATCATTTTGAAAAATTCCAAGATCCAGACAGCAGCAGCAGCCAGTTATTCAAATCTTAAATTTTATCCTATTATTAAATATTTTACAGCACTTTCTTCTGTAGCTTTTATATGATCTTGCTTGATTCTTCCATTACTGCCTCTCTTTTTGGAAGTTTCTTTGCTCTACTTCTACGAAAATTGGTGATGCTTTCTTATACCTGCATATACATGCCATACTGGTAGGTTCACACCCTCTTTCACCTTCATAAACAAGCGATAGTTGAAAAATCATCTCTCTCTCCACTATTTTTTTTTCTGTTTTTTTTAACTTGATACTGCAAAAGCCTGAAAAGAGGTCTGGAAAATATGGCTCTTGCATCTCTACATCTCAGAGATTTTTGTTATGTATTATCAGTTCTTAAATTATTTATTTATGGGTTTTATATACCGACATTCATCAGGGATATCATATCGGTTTACAGTAAACGAAAAACTACGCTTAAGATGCGCTTGACAAGTATCATAAAACAGGTACATGCAAAGCCATTAACATTAGCTTCTCAACTTTGTTTTCAGTGATGCTGCCAAAAATGTACATGCCTGTTTGGTAAAGCTTAAAGAGTTCTCAGCTCAGGGCTTCAGGGGACAGCAACAATATATTCAACAGATGTATTGGCCTGGATAAGAAGCAGTATCTTACAAGCGGTCAAGCTTCCACGGCTGGCAGCTGGGATATATCCTTAGCAGTGAAGACCAGGATAACTGAGCAGAATGGATGGGCCAATTGGTTTTCTTTAGTTGCCACCACCTACTGTGTTACCATGTTACCCTGGGAGTCCAATTCTGAATGCCCTATCAAATACTCATCACGTGAGCCTTAGCAATCACTTAAACTTCCTGTGCTAAAATTCAAAAAGTGTTAAGCTTGTTGAGGGACTGAATTACTAAGTCATTCTATAAATCGGCCACTATACCACATGTAAATGGACAATTTTAACCCAGCTTACTTTACAGCGAATGGGGCCTATTTACTCAAGTGTATTAACAATGCGCATTATCATGCATTAATGCATAGTAGTGCCTTTAGTAAATCAGCCCCCAAATTAACAGTGGCACCTATTCATGATAATGCTCAATTTTTCCACAATGTGGAAGTGAGCCCTTACCACAGTAAGGGTAAGGAACCAACACAATGTTTTTCTAAAACAGTCTGAAATTTAGGAAATATGCATTTCCCCAGGAACTAAGAAAACAATCTACCGTCTCTTTCTCCTTCCTCTTTTCAGAGCCAGGTAAAAAGCACCCAATTGGTGGTCCAGAGCTTGATATAAACAAAGATGTCTCAAAAGGCAAAAAATGTTAAGAAGAGAGATCCTAGTTAATTCAACAACTGGTGTAGAAATATGTGCGTTAGCATCAGTAACAAGAAAATCAGATAACTGTTATTGACTAAACAGCACAAATAATCATAATTTCCCTCCTAGACACCAGAGATGTAGACACTGTTAGTGCCAGTTAACTCCTGTTAAGAAGGTTGCACCTCAGCCCCTCAGAGATCCCCGTGGGAAGACTGGAAGGTGTGCTCTCTGTGCTTATGAAAGCATGCCTTGTTGTGTTATCGTGCAGTGTACTTCTTTGTGATTGACATTTAAAAAAAAAAAGATGTGCGAGTGTTGCAAAAATGTATTGCACTGTGTGTGCTAGCAAAGCAAACACATAGGAACTGCATTGCTACAGTGTTCATAATATGTGCTGTAAGCATCCCTAATAAAAATGCGGGAACATGTTAAAAATAAAGGGGGAATGAAGGATTAAAATCAAAGGATTCTCTTATCTGAAAAGGGAGGAAATTGCCAGGACTTACAGACAGAAACCATTTGTGGGAACCGTGATTCTTGGGCCAGGCCTTATACAGCTTTCAATCTGTCAGCATTCTCAGCGGCAGACTGTGCACGTTTCGGAATCCCAAACAAGAAGCCCCCATAACAGAACGCTTCTCTAATTAATGACTTGCTAGAGGATTTAAATCCCATGATTTTTTTGCATCTCTGAAACCTGGCTGAATGACAAAGATAACGTGCTCTTAAACCAAATTTCTCATCCTAACTATGATACATTTGATTTTGCTAGACCTAAACAAAAAGGTGGGGACTTATTAATAATAGTAAAAAAAGAACTTAAGCTAGTACCTTACAAAGTAGAGATTAACCCTCCCTATGAGGTGGTAATTCTAAAATCTCAACTAAACATAGGACTGGTCTGTTTTCCTCCAGATATACTACAAAAAGATTGCTCACCACTGATAAAAACACCTTAATCAATACTTCTCACTCTATACTGCCCTGGTCTAATCACCAATTAATAAGGACGGAAATAACCTTCCTCAACCCAGCTCATAAGAATAGTTAATAATCATTCTTTTACCTTCAGGAAAGACAGACACGGAAGTACTTAACATAGAAGTGACGGCAGAAAAGAACCTAATGACCCAGTCTGCTCAGCAAGCTTCCATAGTTATCAGTTTCCCATACTTATCAGTTACTCAGACTGCCAAGGTCAGAGCTCTTGTTGGTTTCTGTTTGAGTTAAATGTCCTTTCACCCCCTGCCGTTGAAGCAGAGAACAATCAGGTCGATCCAGTAAAGTGTGCTCCGTCGGAGCGCACTGTCACCCTGCTCTGGACGCGTGTTTTCCCTTACCCCTTATTCAGTAAGGGGAGGAAAACACGCGGCCCACCCGCGGCACCTAATAGCGCCCTCAACATGCAAATGCATGTTGATGGCCCTATTAGGTATTCCCGAGCGATCCAGTAAGTAAAATGTGCAGCCAAGCCGCACATTTTACTCTAAGAAATTAGCACCGCCCAAAGGTCGGCGCTAATTTCTTCCGGCGCCAGGGAAGTGCACAGAAAAGCAGTAAAAACTGCTTTTCTGTGCACCCTCCGACTTAATATCATAGCGATATTAAGTCGGAGGTCCCCAAAAGTAAAAAAAAGTAAAAAAAAAAATAAAAAAATTTTGAATTCGGCCCGCGGCTGTCGGGCCGAAAACCGGACGCTCAATTTTGCCGGCGTCCGGTTTCCGAGCCCGTGGCTGTCAGCGGGCTCGAGAACCGACGCCGGCAAAATTGAGCGTCGGCTGTCAAACCCGCTGACAGCCGCCGCTCCAGGCCAAAAGGAGGCGCTAGGGACGCGCTAGTGTCCCTAGCGCCTCCTTTTCCTCGTTTGCACCGCGTCGCCTAATTTAAATACTGGATCGCGCGCACCGGCGAGGGGCCGGTGCGCGCGTCGGGAGAGCGGGCGTTAGTCCGCTCTCCCACGGACTTTACTGGATCGGGCTGAATGTTGGAGTTGCATCAGAAGTGTAGTATTAGGCTTTTTGGTTAAGGGCAGTAACCGCCATATCAAGCAAGTTACCCCCATGCTTATTTATTTTCCCAGACTGTAGTTCAATGTCCTTGTTGGTTGTTGTCTGAATCCAATTCCTCTTTTCACCCTGCCATTGAAACAACAAGCAATGATGGCATCACATCAACAGTATGAAGGCTTATTTGTTAAGGATAGTATCTGCCACATCAGCAGGTTACCCCCATGCCTCTTACTACATTCCCATTCCCCTTGCCTTTAGGGATCAGTGTTTATCCCATGCCCTTTTGAAATCTTTCACAGTTTTTGTCTTCATCACCTCCTCTGGAAGGGCATTCCAGGCATCCACCACCCTCTTGCAGAATCAATAGAAAATAAGTTCCCTGAACTAAATCAAGCCAATCCCTCCTCTGCATTTGATTCCAGCTCTTACTGGCTGAGTACGGAGACTGTCTCTGGCTGTAGGGGAAGAGAGCTTTGGCTGTCACTGCAGCACTCAGCTTCCTGCACCCGCTGCCTTTCAGCTGCTTAAGCAGCAAAGCCCACGCCGAGAACCAGCTACCGGACCAAGGCACACTTCTGAGGGATCTCGGAAATCGCCTCAGGAATTCTCAACTAGGGGAGGGACCTTTAGGCATCACTGCAGGAGAGCGGGGCTCAATTTTTTCTCCAATTTAAATGTAGAATTTCTCCTTCCAAAAAGTACAGCAATCCCCATAGGGAGAGATACATCCATCTGCTGGAGATGGAGAAATACTGAAGAGCTGTGGTCACAGCAGGGGAGCATAACCCATTGGTCCTGAGTCCATCTGGCTACACGCTAGGAAAAACAGATATACTTTTGGTTACTCTTTATTTCCATACACTCCTGTGGACTAAAGTGGTACATTATCCAGGTTGTACTACCTTTAATTGGACCAAAATAAGAAATTCCCTAGCCAGTGGAACACTTAATTCGCTGACTGGCTGATGAGAAAAATCTGGGGGATAACTGTCTGTATCCAGAGAGAATCCAGCAAGATGTGTAATAGCAGTACAGAGAGGGCCATATTCAGGGTACTTATTCACTCTCCACAAGCTGGACACAGGGAAACATCAACATGGAAAACACAATGCTGCTTGTCAATACCTGCCAGGAAATGAATGTGATAATGACTGAAGACAGATGATTATTCCCCATGAGTCCCTCTGTGTGTTGTAATACCCAATGATTTCCTTAAGCACATAATACTTTGGTTTTATTAAGTTTTATTCTAACGTTTTCATTGTATTTATGCTCTATATTTTTATTTTGTGCTACAAACTTATTTTTGATGCATTGTCCATGCTGTTTCTTTTGTTGTTCGCCACTCTGCAGCCCGCTGGGGAGGGACGGTATATAAGTTTGAAAAATAAATAAAAGAAATGTCCAAAGATAATATAAATAAGTCTTTAACATCATCTTAGTGTCATCTTTGCATGACTTTCATTTTAATCCAACCAAAGGCCTCATATTTTGTAAAGGAATAAAATAACTACTGTTTTGCCCAAACATGGATCATCAGCAATGTTAACTATGACAAACAACTAAGTATGCCTGCTTAACCAGGGATGGCTCCAAGGCCTGAAATTTTTCTCCATTTTTTATTAGTAGTAACCTATTCATTACATGGAGTGATACAGCAAAGAGCACAAGGTACTGACAATCATCATTTCCATAATAACCAGATTCCCCTTTGACATTGTCACAAGGCTACCAACACTAGTTTACTACAAGTAGAAACTCTTGGAAAAACACTTAAGTAATTTTTTTTTTTTTATTTCACCCTATGCTGACTTCTAATTCACCCCAGGAAGGAATTTCCCAATCTACTCTCTCCGACCAGAGGCACAGAGAGCAGATCCTCTTGCCCATGCTGACCACAGGAGTCTGAGTACACTTCATGGCAACCATTTTTACAGTGGTCACTATAACAGTTGCTGCAAAGATCTTTTTGTTGTGTCCTTTTTTTTTTTTTTTAGACCAGATGTCATATTTGAAAAATACTTTTTCAGTGAAACTACCTATGGCTTTTACCCTTTCAAAAGGCACCTCAAAGGCGCGCAGAGCTATTGTTGGTGCTCTAACAGAGCAACCACACAAAGATGGTGAGTTTGTATTAGTAATATAGAAAAAGGGATATCCCATATTTTGTATAATATGAAAATTAAATAATTCATAATTATAAACCGTCACACTCTCAGTTACACTGAAAATGAACACATTCCAGGCCATTTGAGAGTAATTGTAAGTGGCTTTCATGTTTCGAATCTCCTCACCATGTCTCAAAAAAAAATAAAGAAACAAGGGCGTGCATATTCATGGAGAAATTGTTTAATTATTTGTCCCATTAGCATGTCTGCCACAGGTCCAAGCAAATCAGAGTACATGGTGACAGCTCCTACAGCATGCAGATGGAGAGAACATGACTATTTTAGTTTGGTTTAGTTTATTGTTGTTTATATACCGATGACTCAGACTAACCATCACACCGGTTTACAAGTTAGGGTACAAGAAATACAATAGTTCATAAAAGAGTAACAGCTAAAAATTACACAGTATAAAATCATAAATAGCTGTTAAGAACATAATATAAGCTTCTACTTAGAACTGTAAAATTAACTATAAAATGTATACAATCATTTAAAACTAATGTAAAATATTTAAAATATTGGTAGCCTTTGCAATATGAAAAAAAATATTGTAAAAAGTATTGTGCTGTTTAATTATTGCATCATGCTTTTATCTGAATTTTCATTCTCCATAAATGCACACTTAAATAGCCATGTCTTTAAGTTTGATTTAAATTGTTTCTTATCTGTAGTCAATCTCAGGTATGTTGGAAGGGAGTTCCAAAGCTTTGTTCCTGCAACAGACAAAGCACGTTCTCTTACATTGCTTAACCTGGCCGATCTAACAGTAGGGACTGACAAGAGACCTTTGTCAGCCTAAATGTCATTTATTTATTTAAAAGTGTTTGCTACCGCTTTTACAATTGAAAATTAATCAAAACAGTTCACAATATTAAAACATACATAATTTGTGTAAAACAATAAAAGGCATAAAACATAAGACTAAAAACAGTAATGACACAAACACAATGCTACTACAAAATTAATACAAAAGGTGCCAATAGGTGAGAAGGTCAGGATGGAAGCAACAGCAATAATTAAGAACCAGTACTAGCAAGAGAATTGAAAGTTTTCTGAACTAAATGTGTTTTTAGTGATTTCTTAAATTGTTGTTTAGATGGTATAAGACAAAGAAAATCTGGCAGTGAATTCCACAGGATAGGGCCTGCTACAGAAAAGTCTCTATTGCGTGTTATATGTAATCTGGCAAGACTGACAGATGGTATAGCCAAGAGATTTTTTGAGAAGGATCTTAGCTGTCTCGCTGGTTTGTATATTCGAAGTAACAGTGCCAAGATGAGGAAGTATTGTGGATAATGGACAAAACCTTGTATTGGACTGAATTGGACTGGGGGGGGGGGGGGGAACTGGGAATGTGCCGATCACGTCACCGCGTGTATTTTTCTAAAATTCTTCCCTACACACGCAACTGGTCACCCACCCCCACATGCGCACGTGGATATTAAAATCCGGCGCGCATGTGCATGCAGAAATAAATAAAAATATCCCAAAACATCAGAAGATTAAAATGAGGAAAAACAGTAGCGTCCTTATCCATTCTAAAGTTCTTCCACTCCTTTCTTACCTTTTGCACTGTCATCCTTAGCCAACAAATCCTCACCAGTGGGGTGGGACAATTAAGATGTGGCCTCTAGCACCAGTAGATGTGTTGGAAAACATCTCCAATCCAAAAATATCAAAAAGGGATTCCAACCTTCCCAAGACCTTAAACCGTAATCCAGTTATCCAAAGTTGAGACTCTGGATTTTTTCTTCTCCAAAGTCCCTGAAAATCCTCTCCACCCTTGCTTGAGGACACTTGGGCAAAAAGGTATTGAATTTCAATCTTCAGGGAGGCAACCTTTCCCTTCGGATCTGAAAAATACAAACCATAAGAACATAAAAAAATTGCCATGCTGGGTCAGACCAAGGGTCCATCAAGAGGCCATCAGAGGCCAAACCAGGCCATAAGAACCTGGCAAGTACCCAAACACTAACCATCTTCAATAGCAAAAATCTTCTCCTTCCACCCCCTGCATAAGATACAGGGGGGATCTGTAGCTCCCCTATATCTTTGCTCAAGATCAGGGAGTGATCTCTCACTATTCTCCTTCTATGTTGGGATCCTGGGAAAGATCTTCTTTTCAATACATTAACCCTCTCAGATGCTCCAAAACCTGGGTGGAATCTTTAGCTGCTTTCCAGTAGCTCCTTCAGCTGCACCCAACCCTCTGACTCACTGGCATGCTCCTAGGGCCTATAAACCCCTCAGAAGACTCTTTCCCAATAAAGTGGGGTTTAAGCAATGGGAGGAATACTAAAACTAACACTCCTACCATTGCCCCAGCTTAGGAAAATATAGTTTGTGGAAAAAATTAGTGATGGGCTGAGACCCCCATCACAGTAGTAACCGCTGCTCTGTGCAATTATACACATGCTTTCTGTAAAGTAGTAACTGCTGCTCTATGCAGGTTACCCCCATGCCGTCTGTTAAGGATAGTAACTGCCTCCCCATGCAAGTTACCCCCATGCCTTCTGTTAAGGGCAAGGGGTAACCTTAAGGCCCATGAGTATCTTCCGGCTGCCAGTAAATTCACTGGTGGTTGGCAACCCTGGCTATCTCTCTTCTAACTCCCTCCAGTGGAGATAAAGTTGCCAACGCTGTCCTTCAATGCAGGGTGGAGAAGTGGGGAAGGAAAGGGGTGTCTGAGGATGGCGCTACAGACAGACAAGACAGCGATAGTCAGGGTCAGGAGACCAGGGAGAGTCTAGTGGAGCTTACACTCTCACTTCCCTCTCCTCCACAAAAACATTTTTAAGACAGTTAGTAAGAGTTGGGCTGCCTGTAAAAATAAATAAATAAAAGAAACCTAAAATAGTTAGTAAAAATGTTTCTCACAAACCAGCGACCATGCTGGGGAGCTGATTTGGGGACATAGGCTAGAAAATCACAAAAAAAAAAATAGAGCAAGAATTCTACGTTACCACAATCCTCATCCAATGCGGTTTTCGCTGTTATCATAAAAGGTGAGTGAATATGACAGGTACTCTTACTACAAAATAATTCTCTATATATTTTTAAGATAACTGAATTATGAATGTATATGAAAGATGTTCAAATGTACAGTAGCTAAGATCACAAGTTTTAAACTTGTGCTAAATCGGCCCCTTTATGCAGGTCAGCATGAAAAGCGTTTCTTTTTTTTTTACTCATGTTGGCATCCCATAGTCTAAAATCCTTATCGTTCCAGGAAAAACCAACGGGACAAAGGCAGATCCGAGCCCGGCCCCAGAAACCTGCTCCGTCCCCACAGGTACCGGGGTGCACTTAAAGAACAAGTGGGGTGGGGAGCCGCAGCTTTAAGGCGTGTGCACAGGCAGCCGGAAGCGCAGGAGCTGGGAGGACGTCACTGCGCCTGCTCTGTAATCCCCAACCTCCCCCTTTCCCCCTCCCATCCCCCACCTTGGAAGCCCGGACTCGCCCGCTGCTTACGGTAAGGAGTGTGAGGGAGGACGGGACACCAGCACAAGTACGAGTATTGGGCAGCCAGACATCCCGGGAATCGTCTTTCTCCCTCTCTTCCCCCATGAGCACCCGCGCCTCGGTCAGTCAGTGAAGCAGCGGTGACTAGGCCCTCGCCTGCAGCCTCCTCCCTGTCCGGCCGCGGCCAGCGCTCCGTGCCGTACGTGCCGCCGTACCCGGGGGAGCGGACGTCGCGGCGTCTGTGTGAAAGAGGGAGGAGGAGGAGGGGGGGGCCTTGCCCGCCCGCAGGCTGCACGTGAGCATAGAGAGAGAGAAGCGTGCGCGCACCACAGGAATGCTTTGACTTGGGGAGGCAGGGAGAAGGTTGGCGCGGGACGTGGTGAGGAGGGGGGGGGGCAGGCTAGGAGCGCGCGCGCCTGTTTGTATAATAGCGCGAGGCAATGAACGAGTTTCTGCTCGCGCACTGGTTTCCCCCCTCTTCCTTCTTCCCCCATCTCTTCTCCAGTGGGACAGAACGAGGGGCTCGTGCCCATCCTCAGCTTGAGCCAGAGCTAGAACGCTGGTGGGCGAGGGAGGGTGACAGGCGCCAAAATCATGCTCGCGCTCCTTTCAGTCAGTGCGCTTCGCTTCCCGCCCTCTGCCACCTGCCTTCCTTGCTCCTTCAGCAGTGCTGCTGTTTGTGTCGGCGCCAAAAACTCAAATTTTCAATTTTAGAACACACAAAAAAAAAATCCTCACTGTGTTTGATCAAAGCCTCCATAAAGTCGCAGGATACGAGGCCATGCCCTATTGTGGGTTGGTAACTGATTAAAAAGAGAGGAAAGGGAAAGTAGGATTAAGTGGCCAGTTTTTACAAGTGGACATTGGTGGAGTGGCCCAGGGTTCTCTTCTGGGACATTTTACCTAAATGAGATGGAAAAGGCAGTAGTGAGGTGGTGGAATCTGTCCATGACTGAAAATTATTCAAAGCTATTAAAACATGATTACATTCAGGCCGATACAGTACAGTGCACTCTGGCGGAGCGCACTATTAACCCGCATTTGGATGCATGTTTTCGACGCACTAGCTTTACCCCTTATTCAGTAAGGGGTAATAACGCGTCAAAAACATGCGTCCAACAACCCCCCCCCCCCCCCGCCCTGAAACTAATAGCGTCCGCAACATGCAAATGCATGTTGATGGCCCTGTTAGTTATTCCCGCGCGATTCAGAAATTAACGCCTGCCCAAAGGTAGGCGTTAATTTCTGCTGGCATCGGGAAAGTGTACAGAAAAGCAGTAAAAACTGCTTTTCTGTACACCCTCCGACTTAATATCATGGCGATATTAAGTCTGAGGTCCCAAAAGTAAAAAATAATTAAAAAAAAAAAAAAAAAAGTAAAATCAGCCCGCAGGTTGGAAACCGGACGCTCAATTTTGCCGGCATCCGGTTTCCAAACCCGTGGCTGTCAGTGGGTTTTAGAACAGACGCTGGCAAAATTGAGCGTCTCGGCTGTCAATCTCGCTGACAGCCGCCGCTCCTCTCAAAAAAGAGGCGCTAGGGACGCGCTAGTGTCCCTAGCACCTCTTTTTACCGTGGGCCCTCATTTGCATGCGAGCCGATACTAAATCGCGCACACAGAAGTGTGGCCTGTGCGCGCGCCGGGAGAGCAGGTGCTCTGCAACTTTTACTGTATTGTCCCGATTGTGAGGAACTATAGGTGAAGTGGGCATCAATGTGGCAGATGAAATGTAACGTGGAAAGTGATGCACATGGGACTATTTTTCTCTAACCATAGATACTCAGAGCTGGGGTCTGTATTAGGAGTCACCACCCAGGAAAAGGGTGGTGTCATTTGTGGGCAGTATGGTGAAATATTAAGTGTGCTGCGGCAGCGATCAACAAACGCAAATAGAATGTTAGAAATGATACGAAAAGGGATGAAGACTACAACGGAATATCATATTACTGAACTGCGTGCAATTCTGGTCAATCTATCTTAAGACAGAAAAAGGAGAAGGACAGCAAAAATAATAAAGGGGATGGAACTGCTTACTTATGAAGTAAGGCTACACACATAAGAGTTCTGCTTGGAAAAAGAGACAAATGAGAACAGATATGATAGAGGTTTATAAAGTCATGAGTGGTGTGGAACAGATAAATAGGGTTAAGAACATAAGAAGTTGTCATACCTGAGTCAGTCAAACCCAGCATCCTGTTTCCAACAGTGGCCAATCCAGGATGCAAGTATTCAGACACTAAGTAGATCCCATGCTACTGATGCCAGTAATAGTGGCTATTTCCTAAGTCAACTTGATTAAAGCCTCTCATGAGGGACTTTGTAAAATGCCTTCTGAAAATCCAAATATACTACATCTATGGGTTCACCTTTATCTACATGTTTATTAACCCCTTCAAAAAAATTTAGCAGATTTGTGAGGCAAGACTTCCCTTGGGAAATACCATGCTGGCTGTGTTCCATTAATCCATGGCTTTCTATATGTTCTGTGATTTTGATCTTTAGAATAGTTTTCACTATTTTTCTCGGCACTGAAGTCAGACTCGCCGGTCTCTAGTTTCCTGGATCACCCTGGAGTCCTTTTTAAATATTGGAGTTACTTACATTGGTCACTCTCCAGTCTTCAGGTACAATGGATGATTTTAATGATAGGTTACACATTTTATTAATCTGAAATTTCATTTTTGAGTTCTTTCAGAGCCCTAGGGTGTATACCACCCGGTCCAGGTGATTTGCTACTCTTTAGTTTGTCAATCTGGCCTACTACATCTTCCAGGTTCACAGTGATTTCAGTTCATCCGAATCATCACCCTTGAAAATCATTTAGAATTCATTTAGTCTTTCCGCAATGGCCTTATCTTCCCTAAGAGCCCCTTTAAACCCTCGGTCATTTAACAATCCAATCAACTCACTCGCATGTTTCCTGCTTCTGATATATATAAACATTTTTATTATGAGGTTTTGCCTCTACGGCCAACTTCATTTCAAATTCTATCTTAGTCTGTCTTATCCATGTTGTACATTTAGCTTAACAATACTTATGCTTTTTCCTATTTTCTTCAGATGGATCCTTCTTCCAATTTTTGAAGGATGCTTTTTTTGGCTAAAATAGCCTCTTTCACCTCATCTTTTACCCATGCTGATAATCGTTTGGCCTTCCACCTTTCTTAATGCATCTGGGTTGCACTTCTAAGATGGTATTTTTAAATAATGTCCATGCCTGTTGTACACCTCTTTGCAGCTGCACCTTTTCAGTTTTTTTCTAATTATTTTCCTCATTTTATCAAAGTTTCCCTTTTGAAAATGTAGTGTTAGAGCTGTAGATTTACATGTTGTCCCCCTTCCAGTCATTAGTTCAAATTTGATCATGTTATGATCATGATTGCCAAGTGGCCCCATAACTGTTAGCTCTCTTACCAAATCCTGCGTTCCATTAAGAATTAGATCTAAAATAGCGCCCTCTCATCGATTACTGAACCAATTGCTCCATGAAGCATTCATTTATTACATCCAGGAACTTTGTCTCTAGCATGTCCTGATGTTACATTTACCCAGTCAATATTGGGGTAATTGAAATCTCCCATTATTACTGCACTGCCAAATTGGTTAGCTTTCCTGATTTCTCTTAGCATTTCATCGTCCGTCTCATCATTTTGGCCAGTAGTATTCTCCTATCAATTTACTCTTGCCAACACGCATGGGATTTCTACCCATATAGATTCTACAGTGCAGTTAGTCTCTTGTATGATCTTTATCCTGTTGGACTCTATACCCTCCAGGACATAAAGCGCCACACCCCCACCAAGTTGATCCTCCCTATCATTGCGCTATAATTTGTACCCTGATTTAGCACTGTCCCATTGGTTATCCTCCTTACACTAGGTCTCTGAGATGCCAATTATGTCCATCTCATTTACTGCTGTACACTCTATCCCATCTTACTTCTTAGACTTCTGGCATTGGCATACAGACATTTCAAAGTGTGTGTTTTGTTTTTATTAACAATCTTCTTTTCAGTTGATATGGATAATTTTGAATTCTTTAGCTCAAGTGATTCTTTACTTATAGGCACATGGACTATGTTTGCTTTTATTGAAACCTCTCTGTTGAGATATCCATGAAACCGGAGAGTTAGGGCATCCTTTGAAGATACCTCCCTCCGAACCATGTACTGCTGAGCAACTGTTGGCTTTCCCCCTTGTTCTAGTTTAAAAGTTGCTCTTTCTCCTTTTTAAAAGTTAGTGCCAGCAACCTGGTTTCATTCTGGTTAAAGTGGAGCCCATCCTTTTGGGAAAAGTCTTCTCCTTCCCCAAAAGGTTGCCCAGTTCCTTACGAAACTGAATCCCTCTTCCCTGCACCATTGTCTCTTCCATGCATTCAGCCTGCCTTTTGGATCCTGCATGTGGAACAGGGAGCATTTCAGAAAATGCCACTCTGAAGGTTCTGAATTTCAGCTTTCTTCCTAAATTTGGCTTCCAGAACCTCCTACATTTTCTTATGTCATTGGTGCCCACATATACCACGACAGCCTGCTCCTCCCTAGCACTATCTATAATCCTATCTAGGTGATGTGTGAGGTCCGCCACCTTCGTACCAAGCAGGCAGGTTACCAGGCAGTCCTGCCACCCACCTATCTAACATTTCTAATAATTGAATCACCAACTTTGAGGCTGACCTAACCCTTCCCTCGTGGGCAGTAGCCCTGGGAGATTTGTCTGGGGAGGAGAACGCATGACCTGGAGAGCAGGATATCTTCCTGCTACACCAGAGTGATGCTCTCCAACCAGGAGACCTTTCTGATCCAAGGCAGCACCAGAGTTGCCAGACTGGATTTGGGGCTTGGCTATTATGTCCCTGAAGGTCTCATCAATGTACCTCTCTGTCTGCCACTCTAGCCTCCAGAGATCGGACTCATTCTCTGAGAGCCAGGAGCTCTTTGTACCGGGTGCATCGGCAGGTAAAAAAAAAAATCATGGATTCTTACATGCAATCATACAGGTTATATATCCTTTCAAATAATAATTAGCACTTGTGAGCACTCAATGAAACTAGTAGGTAGCAATTTAAAACCAATTGGAGTAAGTAGTTTTTCTCTTGATGTACAAGCTGTGGAACTTGTTGCTGGAAGATATGGTCAAGGAATGTAGCGTAGTTTGGTTTGAAAGGAGTTTAGACAAATTTTGTGTAGGAAAAGTCCATAAGCAATAATTAGCCAGCTGTGAGCAGCAAGCATTGGATCTGTTCTTTGGGTATTGTTGGGTACATCCTAATTCACCTTGAATCATGCTGTCCCACCTTCAACCAGACCTACCTGTGGATCCGATCCACTATAACACCATTCTCGAACCCTTGATCTGCCTATCCAGTCCTCAATCTGATCATAGAGTAACACCAGTCTTCTAGCTATGAACCTTTCTTATAAAATTAGTCTCTTCTTTCTTCACCACCAGCAATCCCTTTCACCGGGAAAGCATCTAGCCACCTCAACTATTATATTCTCTTCTTGCGGCGGCCTGACAGGGTTTGACAATCAAATATCTGAAAATAGAAATAAAAAGCTCCAGAACTTAGGTGGCCTCTCCCTCTGTCACTGTCACCATCATCTAGTCGTTATAATGTTTGTTCCTGGTTCTATCTCTTGCTTTTTGGTTCTTTCAATAGTTCTGGTTTGTTGTTTGAGGTCCAGTTCTGTTTATTGTACATTGCTTTGAGAGATTTAAGGTGATCCATAAGTGTTCCTAAATAAATAATGAGCCAGACTGGCCGCTGCTTGACTCAATGGACCTATGGACAAATCTTAAAGGTCTTCTTAAATAGCACAGTCTTGTGGCCAAGGTTTATGAGTCCTAGCAATGTCAAGGGCTTGCCAGCAAAATAAGTGTCCATTTCAGAAGACTGAAATCTCTGAGATTACCAATTGTCAGTACATTTACTTCCAGTAAGTAAAAAAAAAAAAAAATCCATGCAAATAATTTCATGTCAGTCCTATGTTTCGTTTTTCATCTACACAAGACTTGATTCATCGCCCCTCTGCCTTCATAGAGGTGCTACTGCATGTGCCTTATCATGTATACTTCTGGCACCAATATGGCTGTAACTATAAAAGTGTCGTGAAGCAGTATCATGTCTACATTGTTCGACTACCGTTTCCCTAAACCATACAATTAATCTTCATATCCGCTTTCACCTCTCCCTCTCAGCGACCTTCACACTCCACCTGCATCTCTTTGGAACAATGTAGACATACAAAGGTAAACAGGGTAATTCTTATTGATAACAGGCCTGCATCTGAACATCAGTATGGTGAAGCAGATAAGTAATGACACAAGTAAAGAAATGTATGATAACACAGAAAGCATATAAAATGAGCCCTAAAGCCGACACAGGCACCACAGTGTACATTTAACCCAGGACTTGACAGAGTTCTACTGGTTCTTTAGCCCAGCCAGGGGGAAGATTTTAATTCTCCAGGAGCCATTTGGAGCTGTTCAAAACCTGTGGGGTACGATCAATAATTTTGGTGCAACATTGGGCCTCCAATTCGTCCTGGATCACTTGACAAATTCCCTATTTTTCAGCTAATAAAAAGTATAGGGCCAAGTGGTTATCCATAGCAAACTGCCAAGTAATGCTAAGGACCGCAGACTATCCTGGGTCACATTTTTTATAACCTCTACCACGGTCTGTAGATGCAATACTGCTGTGGACAAGCGACCAACAGAATATATATTAGAATAAGGAAACCATGCAGCACCCATCAGATGGTGTCACTTTTCCACTGTAATAGGCAAGAAATTCAGGGCAGCCTGCATGTACTGTTGGTCTATAGCCAAGGAAGGGCCAAAAAGATCAGGAGAGCATTTAGAACGTCGAGGTTTGTGTGGGAAGGCCGATATCGGCAGGTATACTTGCCCCACCAAAAAAACGGGAAGGGTGGAACAGACAATCTCCGGGCAGCATGAAAAATACACTGGAGTTGGTGTATGCTTAGTAGTATTAAAGACAATGGCTACCACCCTATACATCAGAGCAATGTGTTCCTCCTGAGATGCCAATGCCACAAGGCAAGAGGAGTCATTACGGGGCGAGGGGTCAGCAGCATCATCGGTCAGTTCAAAGGGGGCTGACTGACTAATGATTGAAATATTGTCAGCTGCACCCTCATATGCCATCTGGTTCTCTGACTCACTGGGGTGAGGTAGAGTAAAATTGTTACCGAAAGCAGTCAGGGAGGAAGTGAACTCACGCAAGGTAATGGTTACATTACAAGGAATATTAGTGGTACCCACAGACATAACCAAGGTATTAGGAACATGTTTTTCTGGTTTAGGTTTATACACACAAACAGTACAAGCAACAGGGGGGGCGGCAGATAACGTGGCATGCATTTGGGCTTGAGATGGGATGAGCAAGAGGACACAGAAAGGAGGCAGGGGCGCATGAAATGTGCAATTGGCCATAGCAAAGGGCTGATTTGACGTTAACGGGTAAGGTTCTCCAACTGCCCATGGCATTCAGTGGCACAGCAAATGGGGATTAGAGTACTTTGAGATTTTGAGAAAGGAAAGGGCAGACTGCAAAATCAAATTAGGGGAGGATGTGGAACGTCTAGCTCGGTGGTAGATATACCCGTTATGATCATAGCATGTGTACTGAGTATAAGTTTCAAAAACTAAGCATGTGAAATGGAATAATAAGGTACCTAAAATCCCTAAGACAATAAGAGAGCCCAGTCCAAATAAGAGTCCTTTGACAAGGGGCTTCATTCTGCTGCTTCCAAGCGATGAACAGGAAGGTATACAGATGTGGTGTGGCCTTCAAGCAGTGTCGATGCAGTTTCATCCAGGACCCAAGGCCAAGATCTCGCCCTTTATCCAGTTGGACGTTGGCAAGGAAAAGCATGCCCAACACCTTCTGTCCTTCCCAGAGTGACCCTGTAGGAACGATGTCCAGGGTGGGGGGTGGTGGTGGTAATGGTTTATTTCCTAGTGTGTAGCAGATGGACTCAGGACCAATGGGTATAGTGTACTCCTGATAGCAGTTGGAGAGGATCAGATTTCAATCTGATGTCAGCCCTAGTACATATACCCCTGCAGGAAGTGCAGCTCTTCAGTATTTTCCGTCTCCATAGCAGTTCGGGACTCTTATGCACGCTAGCATAGCATTAGAGTAATTTAGCAAAGAAAACAAAAAGAAGAAGAATTCTTACCTCTACAGACGAGCCCCGCTGTCCTGTGGTGACACCCATTGGGTCCCTCCCCCAGTTGAGAATTCCCGAGGTGATTTCCTCGATCCTTCGGAGGTAAGCTTCGGTCTGGCGGCCGACCCTCGGCGGGGACCTAGCCCCCGACATCAGGTGAGACTGAGAGGCAGCGGGTGAAACTTCGGTGCGGTGGTGAAGGTATTTTCCCTCTCCCCCCGCAGCCGGCGACCGCCTGGAACGAGACTGGGAAGCGCCGAGATAAGGTAAGGTAGAAATCTATTTAAAGTCTACGGTCTCTGAAGCTCGAGGAGTCGCACAGGTCGCCAGCCGGGACCAGTGCCACCAGGTTGATCCGCCCTAGCAGGGCTAGACCCCAGTCAGATCCGAGGGTCCTCCCACGTGGAGACCCTCCGAGGTGGTCGCCATATTATCCGCATGGTCGCCGACACCATTTTAATCTGTTCGCTGCCCTGTCTGCCGTCGCGAGCCATGCACACAAATACCTTGTGCGCACGAGCGACGTGCATAGTCGCGCGCTTACTGTGCCGGGCGCATAACTTCGATCTGTGCGGACAACACGCACATCTCCCTGAGCATGTACCAAACCTACGCGCACAACTCCGACGCACTGGAGCGCACAAATGTATTTTACACGCACAAGTCATGGCACCACCGGAAAAGAAGCTCAAGGCTCAGGGCCTTTGCCCAACATGCCACATTAGAGCTGCACAGCATGAGGAGGCCACGGCCCTGTATATACAGTGCGAGGAGGCCCTGGGGGATTCAGCCCATGGTCATCCCCAGCCGGTACCGGGTTCCAGCTTCTCGAACAGTACGCCGGACCTAGCGTCTCAGATGGCCTATCTTCACCAACCTGGATCCTGCTCACCACGGATGCCAGCCTACGAGGATGGGGAGCACACTGCCAGGAGCTAACCGCCCAGGGGCAATGGAACAAAAAAAGAGTCTGGATAGAACATCAATCGCCTAGAAGCCCGGGCAGTCAGATTAGCCTGCCTACGGTTCGGTCACAGACTCCAAGACAAATCAGTCAGAGTAATGTCGGACAACGCCACAACAGTGGCCTACATCAACTGTCAGGGAGGAACCAGAAGCCAACAGGTGTCTCTGGAAATAGACCCCCTAATGTCATGGGCGGAAGCAAACCTTCAAGAGATCTCTGCCGTCCACATCGCGGGGAAAGACAACGTCGCTGCGGATTACCTCAGTAGAGAAAGTCTAGACCCAGGAAATGGAGGCTGTCGACAACAGCATTCCAATTGATAGTAAACCGCTGGAGAACACTAACCATGGACCTCCTGGCAAACCGGTCCAACGCCCAAGTGCCCAGCTTCTTCAGCAGCAGGCGGGAACCCCAGTCCCAGGGAATTGATACCCTGGTACATACCTGGCCACAGGAAACTCTATTATACACCTTCCCACTGTGGCCCCTATTGGGCGCAATCATCCACAAGATAGAACACCACAGGGGACCAGTACGTCTAGTGGCCCCGGACTGGCCAAGAAGACCGTGGTATGCAGTCATGCAAAGGCTGTTGTCAGGGATCCCCCTCCCGCTACCTCCACATAGAGACCTGCTCCAACAAGGACCGATCCTCCACGAGGATCCAGCTCGATTCTCTTACGGTCTGGCCATTGAGAGGACTCCCCTGAGAAAGAGCAGATACTCAGGGGAAGTAATTGACACCCTGCTCCGAGCACGCAAGTTCTCCACATCCCTAACATACATAAGGATTTGGAGAGTATTCGAAGCCTGGTGTGAGGACCGCGACATCGTTCCACGCTCAGTCAAAATTCCTGCAACTTTGGAATTCCTGCAGAATGGACTACAGAAAGGATTGTGTCTCAACTCCATCAAGGTACAGGTAGCCGCATTGTCATGCTACGGAACCAAGAGCGGCAGTATAGCCTCTCACCCGGATGTCTCCCACTTTCTGAAAGGAGTCTAGCAGATCTGATCACCCCTAAAGTGGCCGGTGCCTCTTTGGAACCTCAACCTGATCCTATATTTTTTAGCAGGAGCCTCCTTCAGACCTCTTCGCGGCCTGTCTCTCCGACTATTAACACTGAAGACAGCCTTCCTGGTGGCAGTCTGTTCGGCCCGTCGTATCTCCGAGCTACAAGCACTGTCCTGCAAGGAGCTGTTCCTCAGACTCGCCCCGGGAACCATCCAGTTATGCATGGTCCCGTCCTTCCTCCCCAAAGTGGTTTCTCACTTCCATCTCAACCAAACCATCTTGCTACTATTGCCAGATGAGCATAAGAATTCGGAAGAGTCTCGCAGTCTACGCCACCTCAACGTCGGCAGACTCCTAGTCCGATACGTGGAAAGGTCGGAACCGTACGAAAGACGGACCATCTATTTGTCCTTCACAGTGGGAAGAAGCAAGGGGAAGCGGCCTCGCGAGCAACCATAGCCCGCTGGATCAAAGAAGTCATCAAGGCAGCCTACATAGAAGCAGGCAAGCCATTGCCTTTACAAGTCAAGGCCCATTCCACTAGAGCCCAGGCAGTGTCCTGGGCGGAAACCAAGATGCTGTCACCCGCTGAGATCTGTCAGGCGGCGACATGGTCCTCCATCCACACCTTCTCTAGGTTTTACCACTTGGATGTTCCGGTTCGAGAAGACACAGCATTTGCAAGAGCAGTACTAAGTGGGCCACGGGCAACCTCCCACCCGGTTCAGGAGTAGCTTCTATACATCCCATTGGTCCTGAGTCCATCCGCTACACGCTAAGAAATGGAGAAATTACTTACCTGATAATTTCATTTTCCTTAGTGTAGACAGATGGACTTAGCATCCCACCCATGGCTGCCGTTATTCATGGAATCCTTGAATGACCTCCCCGAGAGTGAGTGATTCATGGGTAAGCCATACTTTCCTCCAGCTAGGACACCCATCCTACCAGGTGTTGACATTTCTTGGTTGAGGGCACTGGTGGTCTCCAGCTATAACCAATTCAACCAGTTCAAATTGATCAAGTTATTCAAATTATTCAGTTATACATATATCCACAATTGCTTTTCGAGGAGAAGGATATACCCTTCCTGCAGGGGTATATGTACTAGGGCTGACGTCAGATTGAAATCTGATCCGTCTCCAACTGCTATCAGGAGTACACTATACCCATTGGTCTTGAGTCCATCTGTTTACACTAAGGAACACGAAATTATCAGGTAAGTAATTTCTCCAATCTGTTGGTTAGAATGTAACACATTAAGCAATGAGGGTCTAGCATTAAGATTTGACTCCACCCTAGTCGGATTAGCAACCCGCCCCATGTACATATCAATACCCTGAATACGCAGCTGTTGTTTTTAATAGGTAAACGTGGTCATAAATTCATTTTAAACGTTTGATACTTGGGTGCATGCCACCTGCTCCTGTTCAAAAGGGCCACAGCCGATAATCCTGTTGCGGTCCTGAAAACAGTGTTTCGTTTTCATGGCTATCCTCTGGAGATCCAGTCAGAAAATGTGTCTCACTTTACAAGAGGCCAGAAGGAATGTTGCTGAATCCAGTATTATATCACGGCCCTGAGTCTGGCTTATCGCGGTAGCAGCCCTTATGTGGAGCCGTGTGCCGGGGCTCCTTTAATTTTGGTTCAATTAACGGAAATCTCGTTGGCAGACAAATGTGCCAGGAGTGGAAAGATGGCAGAGACGTGTATCCAGATTGAAGGTGTGTGAGGGGTTCTTACCCATCCTGGTCTGCTAGAGGATATAAGACTGGATGTGAGGGAAAAAAGCAAGTTTGCTTACCGTAAACGGTGTTTCCGTAGATAGCAGGATGAATTAGCCGTGCTGTCTGGGAGCGTCGCAACCGGGACAGTAGGCGGAGTTTTCTCAGAAAGTACAGAGTTTCGAACTCTGTATGACTGCACGGTGAGGTTCCCGCACGATTGCCGTTTTACCTCAGTCTCTTGTAACCAAGCAAGGTTTTGCTTATTTGTAGGCTGTCTAGGGAGGTGGGCTGGGAACGCATGGCTAATTCATCCTGCTATCTACGGAAACACCATTTACGGTAAGCAAACTTGCTTTTTCCTATCGATAGCAGGCTGAATTAGCCATACTGTCTGGGAGTCCCAAGTTCCCAGGTGGTGTCCAGGTATTATGTTCTTTTAGGTAAGGACACAACCCTTCAACAAAAGGTAGACAGTCTTATTTAGGTGCAAGGGTTGACAGAATTGCCGAACCCATGGCTGCATCAGAAGAGGTTTGCTGTTCGAGACAGTAGTGTGATGTGAAAGTATGGAGAGAAGACCAAGTTGCTGCTTTGCAAATGTCTATCAGCGGAACGTTCTTCAAATGTGCAACAGACGCCGCTGTTGCTCTAATTTGGTGTGCTTTTGGTCTTGTGTCCAATGGCATATCATGCTTATTGTAGCCGAACGTTATACATTGGGACAACCAACTAGACAGAGTTCTCTTCGAGATGGGTTGGTTTGGAGAATTTGGATAAAAGGTGAGACCGCACCTTGAATACTGTGTACAATTCTGGTCGCCGCATCTCAAAAAAGATATAGTTGCGATGGAGAAGGTACAGAGAAGGGCAACCAAAATGATAAAGGGGATGGAACAGCTCCCCTATGAGGAAAGGCTGAAGAGGTTAGGGCTGTTCAGCTTGGAGAAGAGACGGCTGAGGGGGGATATGATAGAGGTCTTTAAGATCATGAGAGGTCTTGAACGAGTAGATGTGACTCGGTTATTTACACTTTCGAATAATAGAAGGACTAGGGGGCATTCCATGAAGTTAGCAAGTAACACATTTAAGACTAATCGGAGAAAATTCTTTTTCACTCAACGCACAATAAAGCTCTGGAATTTGTTGCCAGAGAAGGTAGTTAGTGCAGTTAGTGGAGCTGGGTTCAAAAAAGGTTTGGATAAGTTCTTGGAGGAGAAGTCCATTAATGGCTATTAATCAATTATACTTAGGGAATAGCCACTGCTATTAATTGCATCAGTAGCATGGGTTCTTCTTAGTGTTTGGGTAATTGCCAGGTTCTTGTGGCCTGGTTTTTGGCCTCTGTTGGAAACAGGATGCTGGGCTTGATGGACCCTTGGTCTGTCCCAGCGTGGCAATTTCTTATGTTCTTATGTTCTTAAACAGCTGAGATGGCCTGGATTCAGAATGTGTTCTTTGCTTGTAATAAGCCAGCGCTCTCTTCCAGTCTAGGGAATGGAGAAGTCTATCCCTGTCATTCGCATGAGGCTTAGGCTTGAAGATTGGAAGTGTAATGGACTGGTTGATGTGAAAAGCAGATACCACTTTAGGAAGGAAGGCAGAATGAGGCCGAAGTGTGACTTTATTATGATAAA
Source organism: Rhinatrema bivittatum (assembly GCF_901001135.1). Taxonomy (NCBI): domain Eukaryota; kingdom Metazoa; phylum Chordata; class Amphibia; order Gymnophiona; family Rhinatrematidae; genus Rhinatrema; species Rhinatrema bivittatum. Next base: position 86,131,111 of record NC_042625.1, read on the forward strand.
ATTCTAAGTAAGGGGCGTAATGAACCAAGGCCTGAAGTTCACTTACTCTCTTTGCTGATGTTACGGCAACCAGGAATATTGGTTTCCAGGTAAGGTATTTGACATGGCAGGAATCAAGAGGTTCAAAAGGAGGTAGCATTAATTGTTCCAGGACAATATTGAGATTCCCTGGTATAGGTGGTTTTGTGACTGGTGGTCGAAGATGTAGTATGCCACACATAAATCTGGAGATTAAAGGGTGGTTGGAAATGGGAAGTCCATTGTGAGAATGATGGAAAGCTGATATGCACACGAACTGAAGCGGATGCCAAACCAGCTACGAAAAGTGTGGAGGTACTCCAGGAGATGTCTTACTGTTGTAGAGTAAGGGTCCAGCCTTTTCGGTTTGCACCATTCCGAGAAACGATGCCACTTTCCGGCATAGTTATGCCTGGTGGAAGGTTTTCTGGATGCAATGAGAATGTCCTCCAATTGAGATGGAAGTCCTAGATGGTTTAATACGTGCCATTCAACCTCCATGCAGTCAGGTGGAGGGATCGATGCATCGGATGAAGGATGGATCCCCCTTCCTGAGTTAACAGTTGGGGATGGTTTTCTAGTAGAATCGGTGGACGAATGGATAGTCGCATGAGATACGCATACCATGGCTGCCTTGGCCAGGACGGGGCTATGAGGATCATGTCCGCTGCATCTCGGATGCATTTTTGTAGTGTTCTGGATATTAGTGGAATAGGAGGGTAAGCGTAGAGTAGGCCCTCCGTCCATGGAATGAGGAAAGCATCTGGAGCGCAATGAAGTTTGCTTGGGTAGATGGAGCAAAATATTTGTGTTTGACGGTTGCTCTCTGTGGCAAAAAGGTCTATGGTTGGAAATCCCCACTGTTGGAAAAGGCTTGATGCCACGTCCCGATTCAAGGTCCATTCATGTGGATGGAAAATTCTGTTGAGGCGATTCTGCTGAGGCGATTCCTTGTTTACATAGAACATGCCTCCTTTTTCATGCGTCATGATGTAATGCCTTATCTGGTGATGCAGCTTTTCCTGATGCACTGTCTGATGCGCCGTGCTTCGATGCGCCATAACTTACACTGTGCGTCTGTGCACCGATGCGTCATGCGCCGTATGCTTTGGCCGTTTTGACTTCCCATGCTCCGAATGTTGCAGGAGCGAGAGGGCACAGAGCCCTGTGACCCGAACGGCGCATGAGGGGACTTCTTCTTTAGAGGAGTCAAAGCCTCGAAATCCTTCAGCGGCCCTGGTGGTGGTACTGACCTGGCTGAAGCACCTTCCAGTGACGCTGACCTCCTGGCTTGAGTTTTCCTCTGTTTCTTCGCCGGGCCTGGCAAAGAGTGAGGCGACGTTAAACACGCAATTTTTTCAGCGCGTTGTCTTCGGGCCCAGGGCGACATCCGACCACAGTCTCGACATGAGGCTTGGTCGTGCTCTGGGCCCAAACAGATATAACAATAATTACGTCCATCTGTGATGGACATAATTTTCCCGCATTGGCAGTATTTGAAACCTGATGGCTTAGGAGCCAAGAAAAACCGGGAAAAAAATTGAAAAAAGAGAAAAAATGTCTTCAGAGACAAGGAGAGAAAAAACCCCGTGTGCAGTCCTCGCAGAAAAAAAGAGACTGAGGTAAAACGGCAATCGCGCGGGAACCTCACCATGCAGCCGTACAGAGTTCAAAACTCTGTACTTTCTGAGAAAACTCCGCCGACCTACCCGGTCGTGACGCACCCAAACAGCATGGCTAATTCAGCCTGCTATCGATGGGGAAAAACCTTTTCCTGACTGAAAGAGTATGAAGGGCTGTCATTTGATCTTGACTGAGGGCTGGAGGGTCTGTGGCCTACGCTGATTTAAGTTAAATGGAGAGTTGGCATGAGAGTGATTTTCCCCCCCCCCCCCTCTCCCCCAACTGAAGCTCCACGAGGCATTAGGACACCTTGCACCCCTTTTTGGCAGGGTGAGAGACTGGGATATTGCACCCCGAGTGGGATTCAAACAATTTATGTGGTTGAATACTTTTGAAAAAAATATAGGCACTTCTGGGGTGAAAAGTCTGGTAACTAATTTTGATGCCTAATCTATTTGACAGCTTCCAAAGGTGAAAGGGAAGGAGGCAATGTTATTACTAGCCAGTTAAAGCTGGATAAACTGAGGCACAAAGAACTAACATCTGCCCAAGTTCATACAGTGTCAGTGGGGTGGTAAGGTTTCAATCCACTTATCTTGGCTCATTGCTCACTTCTGTAATCACTAGCCCACACCTGTGTCCTTGTTCAGGGGTGGTGGGAACAGTTAATCTATAATAACATTGCTAGCAAATAGCAGATATTCCAGTTTGGCAATTCCCTAATGACAATTTTTGTTAGTTCTTTTTTTTTTTTTTCAAACAGATAATTATAATGGGGCTAATTCTGATACCAATGAGGGAAGTGTCATTTAGATGTTCAAAGGCAAATGATATAGGGGGGGAAGAGTTGACCTAAGCTGAAAACAGAAGTTCTGCAGAAGGTTCTGTGGATAACGGTACTTCCCTTGTTTTGCTGCAGCCGGCCTGACATTGGCCTTTGACACCTCCTTCCATGTGAGAAAATGGCGAATGCTGAAGTTAGCGTCCCTGTGGGGGATGTGGTGGTTGTCCCCAGTGAAGGAAACGAAGGTGAGAACCCCGAAGACACCAAAACCCAAGTGATCTTACAGCTGCAGCCAGTGCAAACTGGGTGAGTTAGTGCTCCACATATATTCTTTATTACTCTGGGGGCAGGGTTCCAGGCACCTTAAGTCTAGAGTGAGCAGAAAGGTCTGTACGGACTTTCCAGCTATTTTTTTTAGAACCAAGCAGTCAGGTATTTGCTCTATTCTGGTCTTCAAGAGGCTAAGTATGTTTGGCCGAGTGCCCTACATCGGGATGAAGTTGATTAGGGCGCTCTGAATCATGCAGTCAAATGGGCAAGGTGTCTGTCTACATATTCACATAGCCAGATGCCACCAGAGATAGCTCAGCTTTGCCCTGGGTGAACATTTCTTATGCAGGACTCTCCTCTTTGGGCTTGCCATGGCCCCTTGAGTTTTTACTGCAATGTGTTGATGCCCCTTTTTGAAACTGAAAACATAGGTTTTTTTTGTAGCTATATGATGACCTGACTGAAATGTTGCAGAGCTCGCAACAGTGCGATATACGTGTTGCAAGAGCATGAATGGGTTACCAAGTGGGAGAAGAGCTCTTTTGGCCCTACTGTCAGATCTTTCTCTCACTTGGGAGTGAGATTCTGTACCTGCCTAGGGATGGTCAAGATTCAGGAGGACAAGATTTGCTGTTTTTACGAAAATAAGGGGAAGGGATGTTCAAAAGTCACATGATTTAATTCTGCCTCAAGCTCTAGTCTGGTCTGTTTGAGAGGCAGTGCTCATCTGTTCTGATTGCTGCAAGGAGATTTTATTGTAGGATAATTTCTGGGTTGTATACGTTTTTTTGTTGATCAGTGGAAACTTTTACAACAGTATCTATGAAGAGGCCTTGCAGACCAGTGCAGCCATGGTGTCTGTGGGAACGCACACCTTGAAAATAGAGGAAAGCATAGGTAAGTGCTCTTTTGCTGCTTCTTAAAGAGCCAGGTTTCCCCAGCTAATCTGACTTCTCATCAGGGAGAATGTGCCGATGGCTCTTTTTTTTTTTTTTTTTTTTTTTTTTTTTTAAAAGGAAGAAGAGGTTTTTTTTATAAGGCATAATATTGTGTTTCTCTTCCAGTCAGATTTCCTACCTGTGTGGCAAATGTCTTAGGTCGTAAGAAACCACTGCCTTCACACACTGCTAGAGGACTGTAAAACAGCTCTTTATTCTGAACATACGTTATATCAATAGCACTATTTTACCAGAATGGATAAATAGTGATTTATGCATGTAGACTGGCTATCTGAAAACTGCCCTCCTTCAGTATGGTTACAAATGTGCATGATGGTCCGTAATGAACGTACTTTTAGCTGCATTTAGAGGAGGCGTTTCCTGGGGTGTGTTTTCAGCGGGATTGGAAAATAATACAAATAGATTTAATTTAAGTCTACATGCAATATTTTCCATTGAAAATGTACCCACAAAAAGCAGGTGCAACAGACTGTTGGTATTTTATGCCCACAGCAGGTTTCAACACGAAAGTATGCATCTACCCTCCCCTAGAAAATGTGCGAAGTCCTCGTGACCTTTAGCAGCTTTGCCTTCATCCAGCATCCACTGTCCCTGGTTCAGAATGTGAACCAGATGTGCATTTTGGGAAAAAGATTAGACAATTCAAATGCAAAAGGATTTAAGGGGCTCAACATGCCTTGGAGCCGAAGTATTTGGATGTCCTGCTCAAGTGGTACCAGCCCACGAGGACCTTTAAAATCCTCTTAGCAATCCTTATTTTTAAGCTCCGTCTGACCAGCTGATGGAAACCAGTGGCAAGCTTTTGATTGTTCTACTGGTACAGAGTAAGATTCCAATGGTGCTCTGCTTGGAAACAAATTACATTACATTCATCCAAAAAATTAAATCTTGGATTTTTCCATCAAGTATATGGTTAAGCCATTAATCCATTTTTAGATTTTATTGTTGCATGTTATGATGATAGGATGTTTATTTTAATGTACAGTACAATTGTATTTTATGTTAGTTTCTGTAATTCACCCTGAGTATATACTAAAAGGGTGTAAAAATGACTATGATTAATAAATACATTCAGAGTTTGCATCAAAGTGGACAGAAAAGAAAATACCCCCCATTAATGTTGAAAGAACCTATACATTTATTAATCTTCTAATAGGTGTTTCTTTTTAAGTTTAAAAACTGCAAATGCAAAATGGTGTTTTGGGATGAGGAAAGAGAATTATTAGCCAGACCAACAATTTGATTGACTGAATGTCCTTTCATACTTTATACATGTCATATTATGCATGGAATACTGCAAACTACAGAAATCTTAGCTTGTTCTGCTATAAATTAGGTAGAAAAGCAAAATTTAAAATATTTGGTTGGTTATTCAGATTTTAATATTGTTTCCCATTATGTAGAACCGTAACGTTGGCTTATCTGACGCTCTGGAACTTGCATGTGCCACAGTGTTCCCTCAGGGTGGGTGGTTCATTGTTACCCTTGCCCCTTTTCTCGTTCTGGTTGCAGATCCCAGCATGGTTGAAACAAACGAGGAAATAGAAATTGCCTATCCCATTACATGTGGTGAGAGCAAAGCTATCCTCCTCTGGAAGAAATTTGTTTGCCCGGGAATTAATGTGAAATGCGTTAAGGTAAGTGTAGATGGATGCGATGTACGGCATGCCCAAGAAGCTAACGTTTTGCTATTCATCAATGATGCTTACACCGTGTAGTGTTGTACAGCTCCAGAACTTTGTACTCTGTTCATTATCCTTCCTGATGACTTGTCATGTGATTGTTTTTATTATTTTCTTTAGTTCAATGACCAGCTGATCAGTCCCAAACACTTTGTACACTTGGCTGGCAAATCCACGCTGAAGGACTGGAAGAGAGCCATCCGTCTGGGGGGGATCATGTTAAGGTAGAGGATTCTGCATCTGCATGTCAGCAGTTCTTGCTCTCTGTACTTCAGTGGTTCTCATCTCCCACCCTCCTGGCCCCCAGGCAAGCCTGGTTTTCAGGATATCCACAATGAATATAGAGAAGATGCATTTTTTTTTCATAAGAATCACTGTTTAATTTGCATATCCTGGTTATCAAGAAAACCTCACCCGACTGGGAAGTCATAAGGACCAGAATGGAGAACCACTGGTCTAGATTTTACAAAGATGAGGCACCTTTTTTTTTTTGTGCCCATTCAGTACCTGACCCCACTGCTGAGCTTCAGCTAACGCCCATTTCCTGTATGTACCCAGATCAGTTCAGACTCCTGGATTTTGCCTCCCTGCCAGCAGATGGAGAAAGTTTTACTGACACTGTTACTTAAACACGTGTTCTGCCTGCACTTCCTCAGTATTTCTCTGTTTCCAGCAGATGGTAGATGGTACAAAACCTGCAGTTCTGCAGTCCGGGCAGTTTTTTGTTTTTGAGCCTTCCTCCCAGGGCATTTTTGAATCCTGGTGGGTTCTTCCCTGTCTGGTTGAGGTGGACGAGCTGAGGGTTGATGATCCTTTAATACGCTCAGTCCTTGCGCCCGTGGGGTGTAAATCTGGTGGTCCAGATCCCTCCCCTTCATGGGGCCACTCAAGCGACTGCAGGCTCGGGTATTTTTTTCTTCTGAGGCATTCTACATTTTGTTCTTGAGCCTCTCTTTCCAGCCTTGCGGGGAGTTTTAATTAAGTTTTCCTATCATGTAGCAGATGGACTCAGGACCAGTGGGTATAGTGTACTCCTGATAGCAGTTGGAGACAGATCAGATTTCAATCTGACGTCAGCCCTAGTACATTTACCCCTGCAGGAAGTGCAGCTCTTCAGTGTTTTCCGTCTCCATAGCAGTTAGGGACTCTATGCACGCTAGCACAATGTGCGAGTAATTTTACCAAAGAAAAACAAATTAAGAAGAAATCTTACCTCTACAGACGAGCCCCGCTCTCCTGCGGTGACACCTGCTGGGTCCCTCCCCCAGTTGAGATTTCCCGAGGTGATTTCCGCGATCCCTTGGAGTTACGCCTCGGTCCGGCGGCCAAACCTTGGCAGGGACCCAGCCCCCGACATCCGGTGAGGCTGAGAGGCAGCGGGCGCAACCTCGAGCGCAGCGGTGAAGGTATTTTCCCTCTCCCCCCGCAGCCGGAGACCGCCCGGAACGAGACCGGGAAGCGCCGAGACAAGGTAAGGTAGAAATCTATTTAAAAGTCTCCAGGTCTCCGAAGCTCGAGGAGACGCACAGGTTGATCGGCCCTAGCAGGGCTAGACCCCGGTCAGATCCGAGGGTCTTCCCACGTGGAGACCCTCCGAGGTGGTCGCCATATTGTCCACGTGATCGCCGTCACCATTTTGGCTCTGTTCGCCGCCCTGTCTGCCGTTTCGAGCCGTGCGCATAACGTCGCGCACACAAGTACCGGGCGCCCAAGCGAAGCGCATAGCCACACGCTTACTGTACTGGGCGCATAATTTCGACCTGCGCGCACATCTCCCTGCGCGCACCAAACCCACATGCACACCGGAGCGCACAACTGTATTGTACGCGCACAAACCATGGCACCACCTGAAAATAAACTCAAAGCTCAGGGCCTTTGCCACATTAGAGCTGCACAGCATGAGAAGGCCATGGCCCTGTGTATACAGTGCGAAGAGGTCCTAGGGGACCCAACTCATGGCCCTCCTCAGCCGGTACCGGACCCCAGTCTCTTGAGCAGTACGCCAGACCTAGCATTACACAGCAGGACCCCCCCTCAAACAGGGCTCCCAAGGGACACGGCGCCCCATAGTCTAGACCCAGCTTCTATCTCCTGGGTAGAATTCTTCAAAGGTCTGCATACCTTCGTCCACATGCAACCGCGGCCTCCCATAATGCGGCCACAGGCTCCACCAGAGGACCTCAACATGCCGGGACCCTCTATGCCCAGGGAAGTGATCCCACCGCCCAGAAGCCCCACCTTCGGGGACACAGACATCTCAGATGAGGAGTCAGAACCCCTGGAGGAAGGGGAACTCCCTCTGGGGACAGAACCCCATCGAACCATGAGACGCTTCTTCACCAAGGACGAGCTTCCAGACCTGGTCCACACAGCTTAAAAGAGCTTGCCATCCCAGGCACAAGTGCCTCGGGGGAACCTAAGACGAACCCATTATTAGAGGGACTCCGTCAGACCTCCCGCCATTTCCCACTATTAGAAGCCGTCCAGCAGCTAATTGACCTGGAATGGAATGCCCCAGAAACTACATTGAAAGGGGGCCGGGCTCTGGCAGCCATGTACCCTCTGGAACCAGCTGCCAAAGATCTCCTGGCATGTCCGAAAGTGGATGCCATGGTCTGCGCGATCTCGAAGCGCACTACTATCCCGATGGAGGGAGGAGCAGCACTCAAGGATGCTCAAGACAGACATCTGGAATCTATCCTCAAACAGTACTTTGACGTCTCCGCTATGTCTTTACAGTTCGTGGCCTGCTGTGCCTTGGTGACACTTGCCTGCTTATCACAGACCAGGAACAACACTCCTGGCGAGGCCCTGGAACCAGCTGTATCATTCCTCGTGGACGCTGCTTTGGATCTGGTATGCACAGCAGCTAGAGGAGTCTCATCCGCCGTGGCAGCCAGAAGACAAATCTGGCTCTGAAACTGGTCAGCCAACACATCCTCCAAAACGAGACTCACAAGGATGCCTTTGAAGGGAACACTCCTGTTCGGAAGCAAAATAGAGAAGCTAGCCAACAAATGGGGCGAGTCCCCACTACCGCGGCTACCGGAGGACAGGAATAAGAGAAACCAGCAATCCTTTCCCTGGACCTCCAGGGGCAGAGGATCACAGCGCTTCAACCCATATAGAAGCTCATATTAAGCGGCCTGCCCCGCAGGCCAGAGCCAGTCCTTTCGGAACAAACACAATAAAATGGGAGCCAGCTCGGGCCCAGGCCCCAGCCGCACCCCACAATGAAAATCAGCCGACCCATCCAAAGGAAGAAGCCATAGGGGGCAGACTTGCCCTATTTGAGATAACTTCGGATAAGTGGGTCCTAGCCATCATTCGAGAGGGATATTACCTGGATTTCCTCCACCTCCCTCCGGACAAGTTTGTGGAATCTCCCTGCCACGACCCTTCCAAGAGAATGGCAGTGGAAGCTACGCTGACCAGATTACTAGCCTTAGAGGCTATAACACCGGTGCCTCCACAACAAATAAATACTGACCATTATTCCATCTATTTTATCATCCCCAAGAAAGAAGGAACGTTCAGACCTAACCTGGACCTCAAGGCGGTCAACCGTCACCTGAAGATTCCTTGCTTCCGCATGGAAACCCTACACTCGGTAATAAGGGTGATACAACCGGGAGAGTTTCTTACCTCCCTGGATCTGTTGGATGCCTACCTACACATTCCGATCCATCAAGAGCATCAGCGTTTTCTATGCTTCTCAATCCTGGACCGTAACTACCAGTTCCAGGCACTACCTTTCGGGTTAGCCACTGCACCCCGGACGTTCACCAAGATCATAGTGGTGGTGGCAGCAACACTGAGAAAGGAAGGAATCCACGTGCACCCTTATCTAGGCGATTGGCTGATCAGAGCGAAATCCCCAGAGGAAAGCCACCAGGCAACCAACAGAGTCAAAACTCTACTGGAGAGCCTCGGGTGGGTGGTCAACACAAACAAGAGCTGCCTGTAGCCCTCCCAATCTCTAGAATACTTGGGAGTCCGGTTCGACACCAAACAAGACAAGGTCATTCTGACACCTACAAGGAGATCAAAACTGATGACCCAGTTACGAACCTTGTTGAGCGAACTTTGCCCCACAGCATGGGATTACCTACAAGTTCTCGGCCTCATGGCATCCACACTGGAAGTAGTCCCATAGGCATGAGCTCACATGAAACCCCCCTACAATGCTCACTACTATCACGATGGAATCCACTGTCCCAGAACTACACCGTATGGCTTCAGCTCCCAGTCAGAGTTCGGGCCCAACTACGATGGTGTCTACAAGAAGCCCATCTGAGCCAGGGAACGAGACTATCCTCACCAATCTTCAGTGGCTGACATTGTCTTTTCTGCAAGATGGTTTGGTCAAAGAGTTGTCTCTGAGCTTGCATAAGGTTCAGGTGGCAACTCTGGGTTGTCTTCGAGGCAGAATACAGGGCTCTACTTTATTGGCTCATCCAGATGTGGTTCGGTTCCTTCGGGGATGAAGAACTTATGTCCACCGGTGCGGAAAGTTTGTCCATCCTTGAATCTTAATCTTATCCTCAGAGGTTTGTGTGAGGCTCCTTTTGAACCGCTCAGAAGAGCTACTCTTAAGGTCTTGACTCTTAAGGTTGTTTTTCTGGTGGCCATATTTTCGGCTCGGAGAATTTGAGTTGCAGGCTTTATCTTGCCATGCTCCATTCCTTCAGATTTTGGACTTGGAGGGGGGGGGGGGGGGGGTAGGGTGTCATTGCAGACAGTACTTTCCTTTTTACCTAAGGTGGTGTCCGCATTTTATGTGAATCTGACAGTGGAGCTTCCTGCTTTTCCTGAGGTGGACGCCTCCGTTCCTCACGAGATGGAACTCAAGTTGTTAGATGTGAGGAGAGCATTGTTGAGATATCTCAAGGTGACTAATGATTTCAGACGGTCAGATCATCTTTGTTCTGTGGAGCAAACTGAAAAGAGGTTTGAAGGCATCTAAGTCAACTATTGCACAATGGCTTAAGGAAGCTATTGGATCCACTTACATTACTAAAGGTCATCCGGTTCCTGAGGGATTGCGTACTCATTCTAAGCGTTCTCAGGTGGCTTCATGGGCGGAGGCTCAACTAGTTTCTCCACAAGAGATTTGCAGAGCAGCAACATGGAAGTCGATGCATACTTTTGCAAGGCATTATCGACTGGATGTGGGGGACATGAGTGTCCCATCTTTTGGCGAAAGTTTTCTGTGAGTGGGACTCTCTAGGTCCCACCCTGCGTAGAGAGCTTTTGGTACATCCCAGCAGTCTGGACTGTTCTGGGTACGTACAGGAAAAGGAAAATTGGTTCTTACCTGCTAATTTTCATTCCTGTAGTACTACAGATCAGTCCAGAACCCGCCCAATCGGTACAGGGGGAAAGTCGTCCGCTCATGCTGTTTTATAGTATAGAATACAGGATTGTTTAAAAAAAATATTTAAAAGAGAGTTTAAGGTTTTGAAAGTTTTCGATAGATTTTTGGTTGCTTGGTTTTTTGCTTGGGTACAGATTAATACTGAGAGAACTTGCAGGTGGCACACGTGGTTAAGTAGCAGTTTCAGTAAAATTTTCTCTGTCTCCATCTGCTGGCAGGGAGGCAGAACCCAGGAGTCTGGACTGATCTGTGGTACTACTGGAATGCAAATTATCAGGTAAGAACCAATTTTCCTTTGTGACTGTACTTTTCAGTGGTGCAAAAGTGAATTGGCTGCTGCTCTTACGGGGACATTGGGTGATGAGTCAGAAAGCAGCATAGAAAGCATCTTATGAGATGGCTACCTCTGGAAATGAGAATTAAAAAAAAAAGAATACGTGCAGTGAGAAAGCAGTAAATCTAGCATATGGTCTTCTAATAAATATATTTACAGTATATACACATTAGCTGATGCCCTATGAATTGACCTCCCCCTGCAGCCATAGCACAGCCTGTCCTCCGAGCCCCAGTACAGCCTACTTGGCCCCATCACAGCCTTCTCTTGCCTCCCCCCCTCTTCTCCACAGTCCCAGAAGTAGCATAGCCAGCCTTCCACCAGACCCAGCAGTAGCAGCACAGCCACCCATGGAAATTCCTCAGAGACGACTGAGGGGGGATATGATAGAGGTGTTTAAAATCATGAGAGGTCTAGAACGGGTAGATGTGAATCGGTTATTTACTCTTTCGGATAGTAGAAAGACTAGGGGACACTCCATGAAGTTAGCATGGGGCACATTTAAAACTAATCGGAGAAAGTTCTTTTTTACTCAACGCACAATTAAACTCTGGAATTTGTTGCCAGAGAATGTGGTTCGTGCAGTTAGTATAGCTGTGTTTAAAAAAGGATTGGATAAGTTCTTGGAGGAGAAGTCCATTACCTGCTATTAAGTTCACTTAGAGAATAGCCACTGCCATTAGCAATGGTTACATGGAATAGACTTAGTTTTTGGGTACTTGCCAGGTTCTTATGGCCTGGATTGGCCACTGTTGGAAACAGGATGCTGGGCTTGATGGACCCTTGGTCTGACTCAGTATGGCATTTTCTTATGTCTTATGTTCTTATTGCCATCACCCATTCATCCCAATTACAGACTATTCAGCCCCAGTACACCTTGACTCCCCCCCCCCCCCCCCCCCCCCAGCACAGCCTGCCTCCCACCAGCCCAAGCCTCAGCCACTCTAGCCTCCAGAGATCAGACTCATTCTCTTAGGGCTAGGAGCTCTTTGCACTGAATGCACACATACAGCCTCTCATCAATTGATAATCATACATGTGGCACTCAGTGCAAAAGAATGGATAGCCCCCCTTCTCACCGCAGGACTACTGCAGTCATTAGCGATTTAAAATTTCTACGGAAGAAGAGGTCATATTAATCTAAAGTATTTTTAATCTATTGGATTATTTTATATGTTAATGATCTTTCAAAGACTTCAATGAATCTACTTATAATTACCTGGTTTCAGACCTTATTGACTCCTGTTTTAAACTAATTCCCTGTAATTGTATCAAATAAATCAATCTGGTGTTGAAAATTTATAGGAACTGGTGTTTTGGCACATGCCTTCCAATCTTCTGCTGCTGGAAAGTGGAAATCTAGACAGCTCATGTTGTCTTCTGAAGTCCTCTTCTGGGGCTGGTGGGAGAAGTATGCAGATGAACTTTCCAGTTCTCTGCTGCTAGAAAGAGTGAAGGAGCTATGGAAGCTGAAACTTAGATGGCTCAGGGTGTCCTTTTTTGGGAGAAGTATGTTAATGAGCCTTCCCCAGTACTCTTGCAGGAAAGAATGCAGGAGGTGTGAAAACTGAAACCTAGATGGCTTGCACAGTTTTCTGCAGTCTTCTGCTGGGGCTGCTGGGCTAAGTAGGCAAATGAGCATTCTTGTTCTCTGCTACTAGAGTGTAGGAGCTTTGGAATTTGAAATCTAGATTGCTCATGGTGTTCTCTGGAGTCCTCTGCTAGGGCTGTTGGGAAAGGTGTGCAGATCAGCTGCCGAAAAATACCTCTTCCTCCTAAGTGCATTATATAGATAGATATAAAAGTTAATCGCCATGTTTGTGTGTCCTTCCTATTATTCTATTAGACAATACTTCCACCTTGTGGCCAGTGCTGGTATTGCAGCCTCTCATGTTTCCTGGGCAGATCACAAGAGATTATTTAACCTTTTTGTAGGTAAAGTACATGCATTGTATAACTGTGCGTGTACTTTTACCTGTGCAAAAAGTACATTCATACTGAATGTGAACTGACACGGTGGATTCTCAGAGTTGGGGGCATCTTGGGGCAGTGAAAGGACATGCACACCTGCCTTTTTCCCTATCTTTAACAGGCCCTTTCACTAGTTATTTAAAAAAAAGTGACGTGCTGCTGGGCTCACAGAGTCTTTCTCATCTGTTGCTTAGGAAGATGATGGACTCTGGGCAGATCGACTTCTATCAGCATGATAAAGTTTGCACCAATACCTGCCGGAGCACAAAGTTCGACCTCCTGATTAGCAGTGCCCGGGCACCGGTCCCAGGGCAGCAGACCAGCGTGCTGCAGACTCCCACCTCAGCAGATGGTAGTACTCTATAAATGTGAATCTAAATAAGCAAATGGATGTGGAAACCACTAATTATTCCTTTGTAGATTACATATGTGATTTAATGATGATATAAAGCAAGCAGGAAGGGTCTCATGATTAGAGCATGTAATGCATATGGTTCAAAGTTTGTGGCACCACTAAGTATTTATTAAAATGTTTCTAAGTGTCTTACAGAAAAGCATACATAAAGCTAACAGGTAAAACAAATACAAATCCGCCTTCAATACAAATGAGCATCAAAATTACCAATGCATCTGCATCTAATCAATAAAACAATTCATTCTGTTGTTTTCACTGGTACTAGGAAAATGTTCTTCCAAATATAAGTTTTCAAATTCCTTTCAAAAGTCTTAAAACAAGACTATCTTCGTAGGGTATCTGGTAAATGGCTTCACAGCGTGGGGCCTGATAAAGCAAACACTCCCAGGATGCCGTCAGCCTCCCTGCGCACGCAGAAGGTATGACGAGCAGCTACACCTTCTGTGTGCACAGTGAGGCTAACGACATCACTGGATGCTGAGCTGACAGGAGGTAAAAGATTCCTCCTGCCACCTTGGCATGGGGACATTTTGTAAGGGTGGTCCATGAAGGGTCCAAGTGCTCAAAGGATTCATGTTGGTGGGGGTGGGAAGACTGGAAACCCAGCCTTCTCTCCTTTTGTAAATTGCCAGTGTACCTAGCAGGCACATTAGCAGTTTACTATAGTCCCAGACAGGAGTTAGATTTCATACGCTAAAAGCGCACATTAAATTTAGCTCCTGTTACCAAGGGCTTAGTACACAGACCTTGTTAGTCAGTAGCGTATTTTCTCTGTAAGATAATTTTTCAGAATTCGGGTCATGTTTTTAAAAGATCTGACCTGAAACGAAAGGTATCAGACCTAAGATTCATCATTTTCCTATAATTATAGTAAGCATAGTGGCCATGATAAAGAAAGGGGGGGGGCATGGCTGGGCGTACATATTCACCGCAAATTGTGATTGATTATCGCTAAATGCGATACCAGCCGAAAATGTTCTTACCGCATTTTGCAGTTCCAGGGGAGGGGGGGGAGAGACTCAATAAAGACCAATAGACCACTTTACTATTTATACCACTGTAATAGGGGGAACTTTTGCCTTGGTGTGGGGGTTGGGGTGGGCTTAGGGGGCACTTTTACAAACACAGTCAGAGGTTCGACCTGCAAAGAATACATCAGTGAACATTTTGTGTCATTTGGCATGCTGAAAGGGAAAAGAGAATTAAGATTTGTACAATGTACTCTCGGCCTAGCTTGATTGAAGCTATTTAGAGCATGCATCAAGCTAGGCCGAGAGTACATTGTACAAATCTTAATTCTCTTTTCCCCACCCCCTCCACCCCGAGGTAAATGTTCCTCCTATTACAGTAGTATAAATAGTAAAGTGATCTCTCGCCTTATAGCAAAATGATGAATGACCCCACCATAATCAGGAAGCATACTTTGAAGTTGTTTTTCAAATTTATTAAAAAAATCCTAGGTACATGTTGGGAATCCCCTTGACAAAGCAAATTTCCAGGTTTTTCCAGGAGCTGAATAAACCTTATTCGGGTTTTCCCACTTTCGCAGATGTAGCTATATCTGTATCTTACCTATTCAGATAGGGATAACTGAGCTCCATGCAAAAGCCACAGTGGCTCAACTTATTTTGCAGCAGAAGCCTTGAAATTTCTCCAGTGCTTGCTCGGAGGGCATTGACCATCTCTTGTTGGTTCTTTCGGCAGGGAGCATCACACAGATTGAGGAGAGCATGGAAGAAGGAATCGAGTGGAACTCTGCCCTCACTGCTGCGGTGCAGATGGCCAGTGAGGAGGGGCTGAAGAAAGATGTGGAAGAGATATCAGGTAATAATGCCTCCTCCCCCCCCCCCCCCCCCCCCACCCCATATACACACAAACACTGTTTGCTGGAAAAAGGTAGACTGGGGCTTCAGATTTGGAGAAGGCATCCGTTTTGCTCACTTGTCACCTGTGGACTGTGGATCACCTGGCACCTATATGTAACATTTCTTAGAATGGCTGATAAGATAATGTCCATAGCCCCACGTGTTTCTTCATGAAACGTCTTGCTGGACGTTGCTGGCTTTGTTTATTTCATAACCTGGCTTTCCTGATGCTACTACTAATACACTCCCTAAAGCAGATGCGGTTCTGCTGCTATCTTGGCCTTTAGCATAACTATCTTGGCCTTGCATAACTATAGAGAATCAATTAATACTGCCAAACGTAATTTCTTCTCGGAAAGGATACATAAATTTCAATTTAACCCTAGGATTTTGTTTCAATATGTATCTGAATTGACCAATATTAGAGGCAATACAACTAATTGGGGCAATAACTTAAAAAATAAGAGTAATGAATTTGCCTCCTTCTTCCAGGAGAAAATTCAAATCGTTTTTAAAAAGCTTAATACACAGACCCCACAAAATATTGTTCTACCTAGCAATCCATCGGTGAATTGGTCAACTTTTGACTCCATTTCATCCCTAGAAATAGCAAATTTAATTAAAAAAATGACACCGGCTACTCATTCCATGGATAAAATGCCGATTAACCACCTGAAGGTTGTGTGTGATATTATAGCCAAACCACTAGCAGATATTGTAAATTTATCACTAGAAGAAGGCACATTTCCAGATAGTCTGAAACGTGCAATGGTGAAACCTATTTTGAAGAAAACTAATCTGGACCCAGAAATCTTGACAAACTATAGACCGATTTCAATACTTCCTTTTATGGCAAAATTGATTGAAAAAGTGGTTTCGGAAAGCTCAGAATACAGAGACCCTGCTAATCTCTTTACTCGACACCGTACAAAGAGGCTTCGATCAGAATACCTCCTATCTATTGATTCTGTTGGATATATCAGCGGCGTTTGACACTATCAATCACGAAGTACTTATTTCTAGATTGAGCGAAGTGGGTCTTCAAGACAAAACATTAGATTGGTTTAAATCATTTCTTGCCAATAGATCATACGTTGTTAAATTGGGAACAGTCGAATCCGAGGTAATTGATCTTCATACTGGAGTCCCTCAGGGGTCCTCCCTCTCCCCAACTTTATTTAATATCTATATGGCCCCATTATGTAGATTCTTAGCGGGCTTGGGGCTGGTACATTACGTATTTGCGGACGACATCCAGATATTGATACCCATAAAAGATTCTTTGTCAGACACATTGAAACTTTGGGAGGTCTATTACCAATCAATAAACCAACTTCTTACACATATGTCACTGGCACTAAACAACTCAAAAACTGAAATACTCTTCATCGGCAATAAGGTAACAGAGAAAGTAGAGAAGGACATTCTTAACAGTCTCCCCTCGTATAAGATCCGATACGAGGTGAGAGACCTAGGTTGTATGCTGGATTCTGAGCTTAATATGAAAACTTCTGTGAAGGCCATCTTAAAAGACGGCTTTCACAAACTACGAGTGTTAAGGAGATTAAAACCACTATTACACACGAATGATTTCCGGATTGTAGTCCAGGCATTAATTCTACCCAAGCTAGATTATTGTAATGCCCTATGGTTAGGCTTACCCTCATCAACCATTCGTCCGCTGCAACTGTTGCAGAATGCGGCTGCACGGCTAGTGTCTGACACAAAAAAATTTGATCATGTTTCCCCGGTGCTGATGGGACTACATTGGTTGCCGGTCCAGTTCCGCATACAGTATAAATGCCTAACTTTAATACACAAAGCAATCTATGGCACGAACTCGGAATGGCTGAATGCCTCTTTACGTATTCATGTCCCATCACGAAATTTGAGGTCCCTTGGGCAGGCCTTGTTGACCATTCCATCGCCCAAACTGGCCCACCTTAGTTCAGTAAGGGAGAGGTCTTTATCTCTAGCAGGGCCGAAAATGTGGAATTCCTTACCCGCGGAGATTCGGACAGAGGAGGATATTAATAGCTTTAGGAGGCAGATAAAAACCTGGCTATTTGAACAGGCTTTTAGCCTAAATAGTTGATCCCGTTCATCATAGCAATATAGAGACACCAGGGGAAGATGAGAGTTGGAGATGGAAGGAGGGGAGATGGGTGGGGGGGAGGAGGGTAGATGGAGGGGTAGAGGGAAGGGGGTATCCTGGTAAGATGTGGCAGTACTGCTGCGATTTGAAAGAGATTAGTTTTAATGTACGGTTTAGTTAGTGAGCCTTTGGTTTTACTGTATTATAGCCTTGTATTATGTTTAATGATATGTTTTTAGTATATATGTATTTGAATGTTGCTACTGCAATTTCAATCAATGTAAACCGCCTTGAAATGAATTTGAAAGCTGGTATATAAGGTTGAATGAATGAATAAATAAATAAATAAATAGTGCTGTGTGTGTGTGTAATCTCTCCATATTTCTTGTTGCTGTCTGAAGCTTTTATGAAACCAGATTCTGCCACATGATGATCTCAGCCTTTTTTCATTTTCCTTCTCCTTGCCTCCCAACCCACACTGGCTCCCTGAACCTCAGAGGACACTCTGACCTTCTGGAAAGGGATTGCGGACATAGGCCTGATGGATGAGGTTGTCTCCAACATCCAGAAGGAAATACAAGAGCTTCTGAAAGGGGTCCAGGAGCGACTAGGGCAGTCTCCATTTCAGGTGACAGGTAAGATGAAGAACCAGGGATGCACATACTAAAGCAAATGAGAAATTCAATTTAAAATGGGCTTCCCAATTCTTCCTCTTATTTAGTTATAAATTGCACCTTTTTTTCACAGTCTCCCTTCTAATATTTCCCTGGCTTTGTCACACTTTCACTGGAAAGATTAAGACCTGTCCCTCCTTTCCCTTACCAAATATATTTCATGCATCTTCATCGTGGTTTTCAAGATACTGAGTTTCAAATAGTCTGCCTAGGTGATGCCAAGGACAGCTTGAAAACCAGTGGTTTAGTGCTTGCACACAGTGAGTCAAAAGTAGGACTGGACGAACTTTTCCCTAGCACTTTCAAACGTTAAGATGAGTTTCACCCCTCAGCCCTATAACTTTTACAAAAAAAAAAAAAAATTGCTACGTTTTCTGGAATGTTTTGGCACTAGCTATAACAGAATTACTTTCAGAGGAGCTAAAGAATAAGATTGGCATTCTAATGGTTCTTTTTCCTAATACAGTCACCGTGTGTAAATGTATGGGCGCAACGGTTGATGGATTAATGTTAAAATAAGGTGAAGCCGAAGTGGAACAGGATGGTGGGCTCAGAACTGCATTTGGAAACTCTCTATCCAGTTTATAAACTGCGAACACAATGCAGATATCCCAGGATGAGCCAGATAGCAAGATACGTTTGTTGTTCAGGAACACTGCCACTAAGGCCATCAGTTCTCTGCAATTCTGCCTCAGCTGCTTTTGGAAAAGAAACTGATTATTGACTGAAAGATTTTAATTTAAACAGTGGCTTTTAGTGCATTTTAAGGTGTCTGCGTAAATCTTCATGTAGTTTTAGATGTGCTGCAGAATTTTTAACCTTGCCATGGAATCTACCCTTGAGCTGCCGCTGAAAACCAGGGGCCTTAATTGCCATCTTTCTCCTGATGGCTGATGTCCTGTCTACCATCCTCGTGGGGTTTTTTGGGTTTTGTTTTTTTTTTTCCAAGTTGACTTGGTACAGTGCCGCTGTCCTGTGAGGTCACTGAGCACTATCTGAGCTGCCTGGTCTGTGTTTTGTAATTGCAAGACATTTTGTGAACCTGCACACATGAAATGTATTTATGTGCTGTAATTCTTCTAGCACTTTTACTCAGATTTCTTAGGCTACAAATGAATAAAACGTGTGGTAAAAGAAAACAGCTGAGCAGAATGTATGCATTTTTCTTTAGTCTCTTAGGTGTGGCATTTTAGAGCAGAGGAGACTCCTGGGTCTGTAGGACAGGGGTGTGCGTGCACAAGATTCTAAGCAGCAAGTGTCCTTTTTATTTAAACAAAAAACAAGCTTTCCCTGTGTTGCCTGTTTTGTTAACACTGAGCTAGATGCCTTCCCCTGATCAGCAGTAACTCACCACCATCAGATTTCCTTCCAGACGCTGCTGTTCTGAATAACGTTGCTCACACCTTCGGCCTGATGGACACAGTCAAGAGAGTTTTGGACACAAGGAAAAGTCAGACGGACCAGAGCGAGGAGCAGTTTCATTACACTCTGGCAGGCATGTGTGCTGTCTTACTGATGATGTGCTTGTCTCCCTTTGGAGTGGGTGCACCTTTTTACCCTCTCCGATAAACTGTAGTATGTAAGAGCCAAGGACATGAAATTTTAAAATAGATATTTACCTCTCATCTGATTAAGTACAGTGTTGACTGCTTATAAGTGGAGAATAGGCATCTTCAGGCAATGCATGCTGCACAACAACTTACCAAACTAAGAACACACACATCATACAAAAAGAAAAAGTTACAATGTGCCAATAATTTCTGGATGGCTCACATCTAACTTGCTTTCTTGTTTATCTTGCTTTCATAATAGCTGAACACAAGCAGTAGTGAGGCCAGTGTCTTTTATGAAACTAGAAAGACTTCCCGAAATGATGTACTATCCATAACCAGACACGATTAAAAACATTGATGTTGAAGGATATCCATTGATAATTGTCATTAGTTCACATGAAACTTAGTTCAGACTTAAAACATTTGACTTTATGTCAAAGGTAACTTAAAAAAGCAAGGAAGATAAAGTGAGGTTTCACTGTGTACGTAGTGTATGTCACTATGTCCTGAAGTACTGCGAACAATTTATTTTACTTTTATTCTGCAGTATATCTTAGCAGAATTAAAAGTGAATGTTAACGTCTGAGTAACGAACTGAGAGCCCTTGGCCCCTGAATTGAGATTAAATGAGGATAACTAAGCTAAGATTTTGTACATAGACCAGCATTTCTTTGTACCAAATGAATCCAGGAAGACTTAAGGATACCGAAATATGGCATGTGAAACGGAAGTGCATGTGAAAGTGGAACAGAATTGCATGTAACACGGGTTGTTCTGTTTCAGACCTGGATCGGCAGCTGGAGGAGCAGAAGAGACAAGGCAGAGAGCAAAAATTCAAGTCCCAGACCATCCAGAATGTAGTCCTCATGCCAATCAGTGCCCCCAAGGCCCCCAAGAGACCTCGTCTGCAGCGTCCAGCTTCAGCCACTGTCTTAAGCTCATCCGCCCCCGTGCAGCAGCCTCAGTTTACTGTCATATCACCTATTACTATTGCACCCATGGGACAATCATTCTCGGTTGGAAACATTCCTCTGACGGCCATCAGCCAGGGTTCCAGCCCGGTGACTGTACATACCTTGCCCTCGGGCCAGCAGCTCTTTCGTTATGCCACCGTGGTATCCTCGGCAAAGACTGGCTCGTCCGACACTGTGACCATTCACCCAGCATCCAGTTTGACTCTACTGAGCTCTGCCACGGTGCAGGATGGTGGTCCCCTAGCCAACATGGCAACTGTGGTGAACCCAGTGGAACTGATGACCATGGAGACCGACCTGACTTCGGCTGTTCATGCCGTGGAGGAGGCCACGGAAGAGGGCCAAACCATCATTGAGATCGACCCAGCACCGGACCCAGAGACGGAGCCCAAAGTGATGACACTGGAGGAACTCAAGGAAGAAGAGAAAATTGTTGAGGAGATGGAACAACACCCAGAGGCAGTCCACAATGTAGAGATTGTTGTGCTGGAGGAGGACTAGAAAGAAAGAGCCATTATTATTATTATTATTTTTTAAATCTATTTATCCCGTGCCCTGTCCCATCTTCTTTTTTTTTTTTTTTTTTTTGTTAACTCTTTCGGACACTTATGGTCCTAATGGAGTGATTTTTCATTGTCCTGGTTTAAGGGAAAAGGAAAAAGCACTATACTCGCCCGTCTTGATATGAAGAGCAGCAGGTGTAGGAGGCAAAAAGACAAGGCACTAGCAGGATCAGCTGGGGGGGGGGGGGGGGAGAAGGGACATGGAGTTTTTTTCAGAAACTTAAAAAAAAAAACAAGACACTCCATAAATATGACCATGTGTGCTTTACTAATAACTGTCTGGAAGCTTTGTTTTATAGACCTTTCTTGTCCAGGAATTAAAACAAACAAAAAATAATGTGACTAAAATCTGAGAGTAAAATTTGATTGCCAGAAAGGGAACAAATAGGCAAGACAGTGCTGTAAGAGTCCCGGCTCCTCAAAAGATGGTGTCATGTGACCGGAAAAGAATAGAAGCGGTCTCTCCTGGTTTGAGCTGGAGATTGACATTAGGTGACCATTTGGTCTCATATCATAGGGAGGCAACACTGGTTCTTGAGAGGCTTTTGGATTTTGGGGGGAGGGGGGGTGTTACTGGCAGTTACCAAAATACACAAATTAACATGCCCCTTAGAGCAGGTGTATGGAAATGTGGGGAGCTCCTGAAAAGCAGGCCTGTTTACAGCCCTCGGCTGCAGTTGCTTGACCCTGTCGTAAGGGGTAAGCTGAGTCAGAACCGGTTTCACCCTTTTGTGTCTCTAAGAAAAGCAGAACTGCAGGCCCATAGCTTGTAATGCTCACCATATGCGATGAATTAGTTTAGCAACAGCCGGCATGGGTTGGGGAAGAGATGTGAAGGGCAGGGATACACAGCTGCCCATCCCCCATACCCTCACTTGCTTTTGCACCATTAATCTTCTGAAATGGCAAAGAAATAATTTTAAGAATGGGCAACATTCAGTTGGATGTATTCTCTTGAAGGAGATGGTTGTGTTTAAAAGCATAGGCTTTTATATGCATCTACACAGCAACCACAAGATGGTCCACCATAGCTGCCTGGCTGACAGTTTGTGTTCAGACAATAGTGCATGAACCAAACAAGGAAGCTTTCTCCCTGCCACTGCATCAAATTTTAGTCCCTGGGGCAGATTAAAAAGTGTGGCTAAACTGAAAGGGCTCCATCTGCCTCTCACAGGGACCTGCCCCCGTGTATTTGCTGTATTGGGAGGTGTGGAGGATCCTGGGCAACAGCAAATCCTGTTCAGGTTCAGTCTCCTGTCCATCCTCGATGGCCACGCAGCTTTAGTGAAGTGTGATTTTGCCGGGGATAATGTTTTAAGTTAAAGTGTGATGGGGCACTGCGCCTCTACCTGCAACTGAGTTAATTACTGTCCAGTCAGAAGGCTGAATGCTTGGTGCAACCACCAGGACAGGGAAGGGGTGGGGTGGGGGGGGAGATATGCGCACGCCCCCCCCCCCTGCAGTTTCTCAAACTTGGCATGTCTCATGGGGGAGAAATTTCTGCAGCCTGCAGTGACCCCGCCTCTTGGCCACAGGAGGTCAGTCACTGCAGCACCAAAGGAGACTGCATGAGGGAGTTGGGGGTAAGGTGAACCTCTGTCCATGACACCCCTCCCCCGTATATATGCTGCCCTTCCCAGGGTGCAGTTGCACGTTGATAGAGACAGTAGCTGGTGAGAGGGGTAGGTTATCCCATTGAGGGGGTACTTTTTGGGGATGGAAATATTAAATATGATTGAATACGAGAAGCCAATAGAGGAATTGACACACAATATAGTGGTCAAAACACTTCCCTATAGGATGTCTCTGCCAAATATTGCAATCTCCCAGGGAACAAAGGGAGTATAGTTTTTATTGTTAACGGGCACATTCACATCTGTGTTGACAATTATTGGCGGGGAAGGGAGGCTTTTATTTTTTGTTTGTTTGGGTTTTTTTTTTTTTTTTTAATTTACCGTTTTTATTGAAGACAAATCTGGTTATTTTTTTACATTTGAAACAAATGGGATAAAGGTATTTGAAAGTGGTTTTTCATATACATCCATGTGACCTGCTCCTACTCAGATGGTGAGGTGGTGTTGTTTTCATGCTGCTTTGAAATCAGTCTCTGTCTCCTGTGGGTAAGTACCTCCAAATTGATTTGTTTTGCACCTGCCATGATAGGAATGAATTTCACTCTTAAACCAGCTTTTAAGACTGAATACAATCTCATTCTTTCACATTTACTGCTAACACTTGCATTGTGCCAAAGATAACTTCCTTATTGTCCGCTAGACCAGTCCAGATGGATGGGTTTTTCTTTCTTACCAGCAGATGGCGACAGAGAACAAAAGCTTTACTGTACTCTTGAGTACCACCTGCAATCTCTCAGTATTCCTCTCTCCAGCAGTTGGTAATGTTTTCCTTCCTACAGTTGGGACTGGTGGTGGAAGAATTTGCACCAGAGGTGTTAGGTCCTTTTATAGGGGCCATCCTTCTGGTGGAGTAGGGTTTGAGAAGGTGCCTTGGTGCTGAGGAGCATTTGATAGCCAATGGTACTGGCTCCTTCAATGCTTGGCCTCTTCTCCCTGTCCGTCTTGGATCACTCTTGTCCACTGGAAGCCTTCCTCAGGAAAGTATTCATTTTTTCTATTAGAGCTATCTGTATTGCTTTAGGGGTTTTGAGACCCTTTAAAAAAAAAAAAAAAAAAGGCATTAATTGGCAGGGATTTCCTGTAAACTGAACAAGAGGAAAAGTTATTGGCATCCCTCTCCACCATGCAGGTGGCTCAAAATCTGTGTGTTGCCATGGAGAGGGGAGGAATCTTTCACAGGCAAGTTTGTACAGTTCCCTCCATGCGGTGGTCCTGGTATGGCTGCGGTGCACAGGAAGTGCTACTCAGCATGTGGAGATTGAAAGGCCAATCTTTTACCCTTTGGCCGATGCAAGGGAGAGCTCCTTGGGGGGGGGGGGGGGGGGGAGTCAGAGTTGGGTTCGGCGGAGGACATGAGCTGGGGGATTCAGGGGTGGTGAAGATGGATGCTCTTGAGTACAGCCCCTGTGGCTTGGGGAAGTGTTTAAGCAGGGAGGGCCTCTGCTGTACTGGTCTTCGGAGAGGGGGGGGGGGCTGCTCAGCTGTTCTCCCCTGGCCCCCCAGATTGTACTTCTAGTGCATAAGGCCTTTTAAATGAAGAAAGGTGCTGATTTCAACAGGTCTGGCCCAAAGGGGGCTGTTTCAGAGAGCCCTGGGCCGCCTCCCTGTCCTGAGCAGAGAAGGCTGGAGGCTGACTCAGATTTAGATTTAGAATCTGAGCTTTCTGAGGAAGACTTGCATGAAGGCCGATGAGGGAGATAGGGATACTCTGCAGGAGGGAGAAACTTCCTGTTGCCGAGGGGTTAATCTGAATGAAGTGCGCCTTTGTGAGAAGGACAAATTCCTTGTAAAGGCTTTGCCTATATATTCTTGGTTGTAAGTTATCTGTAAACCGGCACGATGTGCAAACGGTTGTCGGTATATAAATAAATAAATAAATAAATAAATTGCCCACCAGGTTGTTGAAGGAAAGGATCCTATATTGAGGGTCCCGCTCAGGCTTCTCAGTTTCATCGCATTTAAGGCTTTAGCCTTTGTGAAGCGGGGATGCTCCTGAGGTTGACCTCGAGATAGGCAGAACCATGGATCTATACCAGTGGAAGGCTGTATGGCTCTTAAAGACTTTCAAGATAAGTAGATGAAAATTCATCTCAAAATAAAAAAACAAAAAACAATTTTAAGATTTCTGTTGCAGCCCTACAAGAATCTGTGTTTGGCACTTTTACAGCCTGAGCTTGTTAACGCTGGGTACAGCAATTTCTGGGGCAGACTCTGAGAAGGCTCTTTGAGAAAGAGCTAAAGCGCTTAGAGTCTAGCTTAGTCTTTTTTGCTGATGCCTTGCATGATTTCCTGCACACGATGTCCAGGTGTATGGGGTCCATGATACTCACATGGGTGTATGGTGTCCATGATACTCACATGGGTGACATGCTCTTTGGAAAGAAGGTACTTTTTGGAAGTTGGTGAAACTCCTGTGGGAGTTGAGACTTACAGATTGCCTAAGGGTTCCCACAAGTCTTTTCCAGTAGGCTGCAGTGACAAGAGGCCAGGCATTATCATCCCAGGAAAGGTTCTTCACATTGATGGTATCTGATTGAAAGAATATGAAGGGATGCTTGGGAGTAGACAGGGTCCCGCTCAGGTGGACTTAGGACTCCCAGTGACTCTCAGTTCCACTCATCGGTTGTCTGCATAGGATGTCAGTTGTCCTAGTTTTATGAAGAATGAACCTAGATAACATCGGACTAGTGATTTCTTTCCATTGTAAGGGGTGGCTATGCCTCGGACAGTGCTCACCCAGTTTTCGACGCTTTCATGGTCTCTCCATGTATTTCCCAGCTACAGAGGAAAGCACTGTCCATGCTAGACTGTCTACTCTTATATGGATGCTGTTCTGGTTTCGGGTCATTGCTCCCATTTGTTTTGTGGTGACAAAGAAAGAAGGTACTTTTTCTATTCTAGACCTAAAGCAGGTGAATGCATGTTTGCAGTTGTCTCATTTTGATAGAGAGACTCTCCGGTCTCTCTATTGTAGTGATCAGGAAGAATTTCTGGCATCCTTGAATCTCAATGAGGCCTAGCTGCACATTGCTATTCAGAAAGAGCCAGCTACAGTTTCTCAAGTCAGCCAGGAAGCCTTGCAACAGAAATCAGAAGCTTGGCCACCCAGATCTGTCAGGAAGGGAATCACTGACAAAACTCTGTGTGTTTGTCACCGGTGAAACAGCAGGAGGTACCTCCGATGAGGATGGAGATGCATTGGTGAGGCTGTGGAGGGAGACCGTACTCAGATTAGGACTGAACAATGTACATTAACCTGGTTCTTAAAACTCTAATGGCTAGAGTTCAGTATTCAGAGGCATTTGGGAGAGATGCCTTACAGGAAAATAGTACAGCTGGTTTTCACTGTACCCTCCATACATGACAACTTGAATAATAACCCTTACCTCGCATTAGCCTGTAGCCTCTCCACATGCCAGAGGACTAATGATACAGAGATTTAGCTCCTTACTCCCTATATAGGACCTGTAAACTTGTGTTAGACATAGGAAAAAAATATAATGCTATTCAACTAAACTTCTCACCTACAGGAAGAAAATAACTTACCACTGATTTTTTTTTCTTCCGGTGATTAAGAATTTCTTTATCCCCACCTCTTCTTTTCCTTAAAATGTATGAGCACCAGCTAGAAGCTACAGACAAACAGATGAAGGAAATTCACCTCTGTCTGATCTTTAACTTTAGAGGAAGGCTTCAGGGAAGACATTGTTTAAAGCTGCTTCATCTCGTTTTGAGAACGAAATTTCTTTGCCTATAAAAATTGGCCATTGTGCAGCCGCCTCCTTAAACCACAGCCACTAAAAGGAAAGGCACCATAGGGAGTTCAGAGGGCATTTTTAAAATGTTCGCAAGAGAGACTGGGGGAAACCATTACGAAGATATTTTCCTGTTCTTACCCAGATCAGTTCAGACAAGTGGGTTTATGCATCCCTACCAGCAGATGGAGACAGAGAACAAAAACTTTGAGGCACTGCTACATAATTGAGAGTCCCACCTGCAGTCCCTACTCCAGCAGTCTGTTGGTTTAAAAAAAAAAAAAAGTAAAGTTAGTTTAGAGTTAGTGGTGGCAGCCCTCAGAAGAGAGGGGATACTGGTTCATCCTTATCTCGACGATTGGCTCATTCGAGCGAAGTTGGAAACAGAGTGCTTCACCTCCATTCGGCGAGTGATGGAGCGCCTGGAGTCCCTAGGCTGGGGTGGCAGTAAACAGGCCTGTTCACTTAAATCATTTGAAGGGTCTGCTGCGTCAGGGACCCACCTTGTCGGAACAGCGGATCGCTTCTGTCTAGAGGCTTGGCTTTTAAAAGGCGACATTGAAGGGGTATTCCAAGTCAGTGTTTACTACTCTGCTTTAGGCAAGGAGATCCTCCACTTCTTTAGCATACATCAGAGTTTGGAGAGTGTTTTTGAGGCCTGGTGTTCGGCCCATGACATTGATCCCTTGCAGGCAAATGTGGCCCAGGTTTGGGCCTTTTTGGAGGAGGGGCTGTCGAAAGGTTTGACCTATAATTCTCTGACTCCAGGTGGCAGCCTTAGGCTGTTTTAGAGGAAGGCTTCAGGGAAGACCTTTAGCTTTGCATCTGGATGTAGTGCGTTTTTTGGAAGAAGCAAAGCATTTGCAACCTCCAGTTCGAAGACTTTGTTCATCCTGGAATCTCAATTGGGTTCTGCGAGTCTTGTGTGTGGCCCACCTTTCAAGCCTTTACGCAGGGCTTCTTTGAAGGATCTTATGCTGAAGGCAGTGTTTCTAGTGGTGATTTGTTTGGTGAGATGGATTTCTGAGCTCCAAGCCTTATGCAGGGAGCCCTTTCTGTGGATTTCCGATGCGGTTCCTTCTTTGTTGTCCAAGTTGGTGTTGGCCTTTGATCTTAGCCAGACTGTGGAGTTGCCAGGGTTTTCGCATTTGAAGCCCGATTCTCCCCATGTGAGGGAGCTTCATTTTTTGGATGTATGCCGGGTTCTCCTAAGATATCTCAAGGTGACTAATGAATTTTGGACCTCGGACCGCCTTTTTGTGTTAAGTGGACCAAGGAAGGGTAGTACGGCGATTTAAGAGTATGATTTCTCGTTGGTTGAAGGAGGCAATCGTTTCATCCTATATTTGTAAAGGCTGGCCGATTCCCGAGGGTTTGTGGGTGCATTCCACTAGGGCTCAGGCAGCCTCCTGGGCAGAGTGTCATTGGTGTCACTGCAAGAAATTTGTCAGGCAGCAACGTGGTCCTCTTTGCACACTTTCACTAAATATTACCGTTTGGATGTTAGGGCCCCAGAGGGAGGGCACCTTTGGGGAAAGTGTGTTGCATGCAGGTCTTTTGGGATCCCACCCAGTGTAAAGGGGCTTGGGTACATCCCACTTGTCTGGACTGATCCGGGTATGAACAGGAAAGGAAAACTGGTTCTTACCTGCTAATTTTCATTCTTGGAATACCACAGATCAGTTCAGACTCCCGGCCCATTCTGATTATGACTATTTTTCGAAAGACCTCTCCTGATTCTGGATGCTGCTGTTGATGCAGAGTTTAATTTTGTTCTGCAGAAGATAAATGAATATAGTTCTCACAGTTTGGAGATCTAAAACATTTTTTCTTTCTTGACCATAATTTAGGGGTCAGTTTGGTTGGAAGTTCCAACTTGTTCCCCAGCTCTTTTAGAGGAAAAGATCCTGGTGGCTTGGAGTTACACATCTTGGCTTGGGTACAGGTCAATACTGAGGGACTGCAGGTGGCACTGCAGGTAGCAGTGCCTCAAAGTTTATGTTCTCTGCCTCCATCTGCTGGTAGGGATGCATAAACCCACTTGTCTGGACTGATCTGTGCTATTCCAGGAATGAACATTAGCAGGTAAGAACCAATTTTCCTTTTCCCTAGGTGTGGAAATAACAGTTGCTTCTACATAAAAACCTGCATTTCTTGCAAATAGGCAAGCATTAAAAAATTAATAATAAAAAGGATCCATCCTGCTCCAATCCCAGCAGGAGTCAATTTGCTTAATTCAACATCCAGGGAGAGGCTGTTTTCCAAGGCAGCTGCTAGCATCTTCCACACGCAGCTTCTGGTTATTTAAATCTATCAGAAACCATTAAATCCAGCCTATAGTAGCACTGATCCCTCCACCTACAAATACTCTTTTCTGGTATTTATTTGGCTCCTCTCCTGTATTATACAGGAGCTGCTTAAATTGATTGCTGCTTTGGTGGTAACATCTGTAGTTTAAGGGTGGTACAGGGTGGTATGTTTTGGGGGGGGGGGGGGGGTTTAATGTCAGTGGTGTCTAGGTTTTGCTGTTCGCTCGTTTGGGCTTCTTCCTGATCCATTTCTGTTTTTCCAAATCTTTCCATTTTAAATGTGTGGATATTGATGGAAATAGAAAAAAATTATTTGGGGATTTGTTGTTTAGCATCTGCTTATACAAGCCGCCTTGCACAGACTTGGAGAACTTCGGCTGGAGGTTCCTTTAGGAATCTCCATCTACCAAATTTGCTGGAGGCCAAAGTACAGTCCACCCTAAGCTGCTGCTGGAAAGGCTGATGAATTCAGCACTTTGCAAAACAAAAGGAGTAGGGATTTGTAGAGTTTGCTTGTGCTTTGAGCTTCCCCACAACAGCTACAGCTTTGCATCTCCGTTCTAACCTACCAAGTCAACATCATTTGCTAATCCATTCAGGATGGGAGAGGAATGTAGAATTGGAAATGGTACAGATTTGGCTGTATCTCTAGAACTAAAAGGTAAGCAAGCCTGAGGAGGGCTAGCAAATGTTGCAGGATCTGTAATATCAGTTATATGAAGTGAGACATAAGATGTAATAAAAACATTTCTGTATCGGTGGGCAAGGCCTTTTTTTGGTTAAAAATAGATCCTAGAAAAAAGTTCATGATGGAAGGTATAGACTGTGGACTAACAAAGCAGAGATGCTAAGGGTGGTCCATCCCAAAGAGTGAGCTTGAGGACCAAAGAATGACATTTTTCATGTGCATCTGAGATATAAATAGGGATAGAATGGTTGTTGTATTGCTTTATGTTCTTTGTTAATTTCAATTGTAATTCTTTAATCCCATATGAATATAAGAAGTTGCCATACTGGGTCTGTTCAAGGGTCCATTAAGCCCAGCATCCTGTTTCCAATAGTGGCCAATGCACAATGCCAGTATTTGGCAGTATCCAAACATTAAATAGATCCCATGCTACTAATGCCTGCCTTAAGTCAACATGACTAATAGCAATCTTTTTAAATCTAGCTAAGCTAATTGCTTTAACCATATTCTCTGGCAACTAATTCTAAGCTTAATTGTGCATTTAGTGAGAGAGAAATTTCAATTTGTTTTAAATGTGCTATTTGCTAACTTCATGGAATACACCCTAGTCCTTCTATTATCTGAAACAGTGAACAGCCAATTCATGTTTACCTGTTCTAGACTTCTTGTGATTTTGTAGACCTCCCATCATCTCCTCTCTCAGCCATCTCTTCTCCAAGCTGAACAGCACTACCCTCTTTAGCCTTTCCTCATAGGGGAGCCATTCCATTCCCTTTATCATTTTTGAGATGTGACGACCAGAACTGTACACCGTACTCAAGGTGTGGTCTCTCTACGGAGCGATACAGAGGCATTATGACATCCTCAGTTTTATTCACCATTCCCTTCCTAATAATTCCTAACATTGTTTGCTGCAGCACACAGAGCTGATGATTTCAATATATTGTCCACTATGATGCCTAGATCTTTTTTTCTGGGTGGTAACTCCTACCATGAAACCTAAAGGTGTGTAATTACTGCATGGATTATTTTTCTCTGTCGATTAGGGATGTGCATTTGTTTGTTCTGTTTCAGCAGGTACGCATGTACCTCACCGACTTTCTAGTACATGTG
Source organism: Rhinatrema bivittatum (assembly GCF_901001135.1). NCBI lineage: Eukaryota > Metazoa > Chordata > Amphibia > Gymnophiona > Rhinatrematidae > Rhinatrema > Rhinatrema bivittatum. Next base: position 86,161,767 of record NC_042625.1, read on the forward strand.
GGAAAATGGATAGTATGCATGTATCTCATTATTAAAAATGCACGCATACTCTTGTTTCCCGTGTGTACTAGAAAGTCGACATGGCACGTGTGCATCCGCCGAAACGTATCTGTCAAATTCATATCCCTACCGTGCATCACTTTGTACTTGTCTACATTAAATTTCATCTGCCCTTTGGATGCAATCTCGCAAGGTCCTCCTGCACTTTAGCAAAATCCGCATGTGCTTTAACCACTCTAAATAAACAGATTTAAGACCTACCCCAAGCCAATCTTATTTTATGGCAACTTAGCTCGTAGCGAATGTCAAAGTCACAGTTGGGATGGACCATCATACTTGCGAATAACGAAATGTTCTATTAATAACAGTATTACTAAGGAAATCAAAGTGTAAAAGTTGTAAAGCAACACTATGCAAGAAAAAGAAGTCGACTATTTGCCATCCCTAATTACTGAACTAAGGGCCAAATCCACAAAATATTAGTCAGATAGACGCAAGTAGCATCAAACCTTTTTATTCCAGCTGCCCCTATCTTGACACATTTATAAATGTTAGTTGCATTTCCAACCCAAAACAGAAATGGGAGAAAGTAAAGTAGGGCCCTGAATTCAAAGAATAGATCACAAGGGGCTAACCTACTCAAGAGTGAAATAAAGCCACCTTGTGTACTTGGATTGGAAGAACTGGTTCTTCTTGCTTATCAGTTGCTTACTATAATAAGTTTATAGACAGAGATATAGCCACCACTGTGTGTTATGTGTAAAGAGTTAAAACAGAAGTCCTGACATGATCATGTTTCAACACCCTTGCCTGCTTCAAATGAATACATGTTTTAAAAAGGGTCCAAGTCAAGTGAAGTTGCAATGGTGCTGATACCTAAAAGAGTGGAGCTATTCCGCTCTTTTGCTTTTCTCCCCAAATTCTGTGCGTGAACAAAGTTCCAAAAAGGCTATTCCAGATGTTGGTAAATTGAGATTAAAATGGATTCCTGCTTGGTGGACGATGCTCTTGAGCCATTCAGCGCTGGTAAAAATTACAATATTGAATAATCTAGATAAATATGAAATTTCTTGTTCAATCTACTTTTGCAGCTGCTGTAATTCTTTAGTACAGTCAGAATATTCTATATGAGTACAGCCAAGTCCACGTGGGCAGCTACCTTTGAATAATGAAATGGCAAAGGTGCTGGTGTTTGTGAATTTTGGTAATAGAGAATGCTGCGCTTTTGAGCATACTGAGCTCTATTATGGGCAATACCAGCATATGGGTAATCGCTCCATCTCCAAGATGAATGCTGCACCAGGAGTTTGTTAATTAGCAGTTGATGCAAACAGTGAATATCCCACAGTATGTATGGGCTGAAGCAGCAGGACGGAATGGCAGAAGGGTAGAGAGTATAAGTTGGAAGGAGATATGAGGGGAAAAAATCCCCATGTAGTTATGAATGAAGATTCATGGTACCAGCTTCATGAGCTGAAAACCCAAATCCCCATTGCAGGGATTTGTGTTATTTTTCTCCTTTCTGAGCTTTTGTTAGAAACTTGTTTTTTTTTAAACTAATTTTTGCTTCAGATTGTATGGTTGCCAGAAAGCCAGTATAGGCACAGCAGGGAATATTTTATGATTATTCTCAGTTCTGGATTATTATGTTACTAGAAGGGGAGCTCTGGTTTTCTAGAAGGGCACAAATCCCTCTAATATACCATGCTGCAAGCTGTCTGCACCCACCAGAGGAACCTCACCCATATCCACATGGGAAAGTCATGCAACACAAGTATATGTCATTCAATGCAGAAAATGGGATGCTACACTGGTGAAACAATTCAGACGTTAAAAACAATAATTTATTTACACTGATGCAAAATCTCCTATCACAAAGAAATCACAGTAACATCTTCATGGAGGAACATTTTTTGGGATCAGACCACTGCATCTTCTGATCAGGATCCTAAAAGGTAAATTCAAAATAATCTAGGATTGTAAGACATTTCCAGTGTGAAATTATCAGACTCTGGAACTGACAGGAATGGACTTAACAAGATACCTGGGGCTTTCACCATCGGCTATAAAATTCCACTGAAGGTCACCTGATCACTCTATCACATCCAAGCAAGCCCCTTTCTCTTCTCAGTCTCATTGGAAAGCATTTTATGATTCACTTGTATTTTCTGGCAAAATCTCTTGCTAATTCCTTCTGTGTCTGAGGAAGGAAACATCACTTCTTTAAAGCTAGTCAAATGTAGTGTGTCCCATTATAAAGGTAGCACCTTAATTTTATTTTTGTTTGTTAACCTTTTGCGTGAACTAATGCAGCATTCTACTTTACTTACAGATATGATACCCCTATGGGACTACCTTCTGTTATAGATATGTAGCCTTGCACAATAGTGCCATGTACTCTCAAGTATTGTTTGGCAATCTTGCTGCTCTCTATGTACATTTAAGCCCTTGTTGATCATCAAGTGAGACCCCTGCTTTGTGTTAGTGTAGCAACTCATCCAGGGGTTGCTGTGAGGAGTTGGCATTAGGAATCTGAAGAGCCAGCACCAGTTAGGATAAAGCTTCTGTATTTCACCAGGGAAAGATCCTGCTCCTTTGCTTACTCTTCGGTTTTGGGCCTACTACAGAAGCCACCTCTAGGAGGGACATGCAGACAGCCCTTTGAGAAGTTCTCCCAGCAAGGTTTTTCACCATACTGGGACTGGACTGGGTAAGTTCCAAACTTTAATGTTAACTGAGGTGATTTGACTGGGAAAAGTGAGAAACTTGTCATAGGCTCATGGGAATCTGGACTTTACCCTACATAACTGCCATGCCTTCTAGCTAGGACTCTGCCCTCAGCATTTTATTGGGCTTTCGTAACTTGCTCTTGGTGGAAGTTTGCTGCTGCTGCTGTTTTCCAGTACAAATGGGTAGCGTAGCTTTACTACAATGTGGACGTTGTAACTGGACTTAGGATTCTCTCTGCTCCTGTAAATAAGTCAAGCCTTATTGGAACCACCACCTCTGCCATCAGCATGAAGTGGGACCAGTTCACGAGTATTTGGTACCTAAAGCTTCAGTCATACATCCCCCTACCCTCAACTTACCTACAGCTCCAGCACAGCGCTCCCTTCTTTGGCAGTATTGGCTTTCTCTCTCTGGGCCTTGTGTTGTGGGATTTTGCTGTCCCCAAAATTTTGGTGCTTGAGGTGATTATTTCGTTTTCCTAATGGAAACACCAAATTAATTGCATGGGAGTTGATTCCTTAGTGAAGAGAGGTGTCCCTTAACGAAAAATGCCCACTCTTACCCAATGGAGCTGGGGCAGCCTTCTGCAGGGATGCCTTTACAGTGGTGGCCCGCTGCACCGTCTATTCCACCGCACACTAATTTGAACCCAGAACTCCAGTCTATGACTCCCCTACCCTAAAGAAGTGTTACACATTTTGCGATATAATTACACTTTCTTCTGTCGGTGGGTGTCTAATTTTTCCACATCTCTGTCTCATAGTAAATGACGGCACATAAAGACCAAACTGGTCCATATAGTTTGTCCAACCAGCTATTCATGGTTGTAACTGCCGCTCCCTGCAGGTTACCCATATTCAGATTCAGAAGTTACCGCATTTTGTACAGCGCTGCATAAATACCTCCGTCGGCACGCCATATATATACGAAGTGTTCCCAAGGAGTCTGAGCATCAGTGCCATAAGGCAGCCAGACCAATTTTACACGCAGTAGCCACTAATGGCTCTTTCAGTCCTGGCACTTAAAAAAAAATCACATCTTCAAACAGATGGAGTTCTTCCTTTGTGCAGATCACAGAGCATGGTGCGCTGTGCCGAAGCAGATTACTAACGCGTCTCGGAGACAGCCAAAACTTTTCAAGCCATAACGGGAAGGTACAGGTCGTTCCCCCTCCTCGGCTGCAGGGGTCGCTGCCGGCCGCCTGCCAGCTCTGGGGTAGCGGTGGTTGCGGTGGGGAGCCCGACAATTCAGCCCGTAAGAGAAAAGGGAGATCGAGAGTCCGTCTCTATGGTAACATCTCTCCACCTCCGCTTTCCAGCGAGCGCGGCGCCTGCGTCATCCTTCCGTCTTTCCCCCCGCCCCACCTCCTTCTTGGATGCGTGAACGCGCACCTTCCATCTTGAGCGCTTCCCCCCTCCCGTGCGCGCGCGCGCCACAGGCAGCGAGCGAACAAGCGAACGAGAGGGAGCTAGAGCGCCGCTTTCTTCCTCGCCGAGCGCGACCGCCGATCGTCCGCCCGCTCCCCCTCCCCCTCCCAGTAACCGCAAAGCCCGGAGCCAGCGCGGCCGCTGCCCTCAGGAGCCACCGGAGCGGGCCCCATCCCCTCCCCGCCACTCTCGGACGCTACCTCCACCATACCCTCAGCCTGTGACCGGAGCACTCTCGCCCTCCCCCACCTCTTTGCTTGCCTCCCACCCCCAACCCGCTTAAGACGCACCATCATCACTATTTCCCTCCCCCGGAGACGGACGCGCCATGTCGGCCAGCAGCCTCCTGGAACAGGTATGACCAGAACATCACCCGCCGCCCTCCTACCCTCCACCGGTACCGCTGCCCCCCCCGGCCCCTGGCTTTGTGTGAGCGAAGGAGGAGGAAGGAGCCGCGCTAGGCCGCGGCGCTGCCTCTCTCCCTCCCTTATTGATCACCCGCCGCCTCGGGCCTGGCCTCGTTGCTTTCTTCGCAGTCTCTAACTTTCTCCCTTTTTTTTTTTCTTTCCCTCTCCTCCATTTTTTTTTTCCCTTTCGTCATGGATCCGCCTGTGACCGACACGCTGCAGAGACCGAAAGGCCAAGGAAACAAAGGTAAGAGTTGAATGCGCCTTCCTGGCTTCTCCCTCCCCTCCTTCCCATGTGTCTGTTGCTGCTGTTGGGCTACAGGGCCTGTCCAGGAGGAGCCAGGCCTCCATCTCCTCGTTTTCTTGTTAGACGTGCTGGGCTCCTCTCCACGAGGAGATGGTGGTGGGCGAAGAAGGGCCTTTTACGGTCACAGGGGAAATCCAAAGCCAGGAACTTGCGGTTCTGTTTCTTCTCGCTGCTGTTTCCTCCATCAGCCCAAGACCAGGAAGAGCTTTCTCCAAACGTAGGGCCTTCTGCGACGTCTTTAAGCATTTAGGAAGGCGAGATTAGGAACGTTATAACCAAGGAAAAGAGGAGCTACTCTATAAATTCCTGAAAAATATAATTCTTATTTTGGGGGGAGGCGCAAAGGAATTATTTCTAATCGTGCGTGGGAAATTTTTATATTCTGTTCTCTAGTGCATAAGAAGCTTTGTAAGTGAGAGGGAAAAAGCTTTATTTCTTATTAATAATTTAATAATTCAGTCTGGGAAAGAGTCCTATTCCTCAGACAAGGAGTTTATCTTCTTGAAACTTACATTTTATTGTTTTAAACTCCTAGCTAGCAGGAAGTAGAGCAAATTAATAAAGATGCTTCTAAAACATGGATTAAAGACTAAAAACCCGAAGTAACCATATCTTTTGTGGCTTTGTCTTTACAAAAGGGCGAAAGTCTGTTATAAGCTGTAATTATGATTGTGGTAACAGAGAACCTGTGGAAGGAGGAAAGGGAAAATCAGATTACTACTCTAAGGATTCTCTGAAGTAGCTGGTGAAAGATTTACAAGCTGAGAGAAGTAGGAAAGGCCTAGTTTTTTATTTTTAGATTTTCTTCCATGCATGTACAGGAAGAGGGAGGTATAAGAGGAAAAGGCTAAATTACACATTTTCTCTCAAATTTAGAATAATTTTTTAACCCATATTCTCATGTACCTTATACTCAGGTAAAGAAATTCTAAGTGTAGTCTTCAAGCTACCAATTTTCCTTTTTTTTTTTTTGTCTCTTCTCCTTCTTTGTGTTTAGATTGTATTTAGTGGTGAACTATATTTTTCCAATATTTTTACTTCTATGCTCTTGGGAAAAATCTTTACTTTCCACTAAAGTTCTATAGTCAGATTTGTGTGATGCCTGCATGGAGTTCTGATAAGGGTAAAAATCTTTTTGTTAATTTTGGTTCTTAAATACCAGAAGTGGTTAAATAGCTTTAATTTTTTGAATATGTAAAGCTGTATATCTATTTAGGAATGAAATTTAAAATAATAAAAAAGACCTTTCTGTTTTTGGGGTGTGTTGGCCTGGCAATTTCCTCTTCTTTTGGGGTTCTCAGTCAGAACCAGCTTCTTTTGGGCTATGGTACCATGAGCCTTCACTCACAACTAATTGGGATTCCCCCCCATTTTTTTATAAACTGCTGCCTGGCTATTGCAATAAACAGTAACAAAGGTATTGCACCATCAACTACTGCAGGAGCAATGCTTGGCCTGGGTCACAAACAAAAGCTCCTTTCAAAGCCCAGCAAACATGGATTCTTAAGTCTGGCCACTAGGTGTCACTATTCTGCAATGACTTGGACTCCCTCCATGGCATCCTCAGTCCTAGCATCATACTCAGGTCTTCTGAATGGCAAGGTGCAGTACTTGCCACTTGAGCTACCAGTAACCCTGATAAAGAATTATCTAAAATTTTGATTGCAAAATTCTCATTTGTTACGCAATGATACTGAGAGAACATCTACTTTAATATGGAATGAGGATTTCAACTGCACAATAAAAGTGAAATTGAAGTTTGCATCTTATAGTTTTTTTGTTCATTTTATTCTCCTATGATTCTTGAGTGCATTTTTCAAGCACAAGATTGAAATGGGAAAATTCATGTTTAGTTGTAACCAAGTCATTTGTTTAACAAGGTATTTTAATCTCATATTTAATATACTGCCATTCCCAAAGGCTTAAGGTGAGTATGAAACATGAAGTGAATATACAATGAAGATTAATATAATAATGTCTTATGTTAGACATTTTATTAGCCTTGTTGGACTTTGATAAATTTTAATTCGACATCAAAGTAATAAGACATATCCCTATATGTGTCTGCTGATGATGCATCATGCAGATAAGACAAAGTAAGCATGTAGACACTTCTTGTTTCACTCCTTCCACATATTCTCAGCAAGCATGAGAACTTGAGAATGGCAGCTAGATACAAGCCTGTAAAATGTTTTAGGCTGTTTCTGTATACTGCCCTTGTGTTTACCAATACCACAGATAACTTTCCAAATATTGTATTTTTAGACATACACAAGAATGACTGATAAGATTATTTTTCTCATGCTTAAAAATTTTGTCCTCAGTGCAAAATGGAGCTGTGCATCAGAAAGACTCCTTGAATGATGATGATTTTGAGCCATACCTGAGCACTCAGGCCCGACAGGTGAGTGATGATAAAATACCTGCTTCATAGAGCCAACAGGCCAGTCTGCAGGAATGAATGAAGTAAATAATGGTAGGAGACTTTGGAAAGAACTGGTTTGATGTGTTTTCCATAACCTAGCTTCTTCTGTACCTGGAGATGAGTTTTAAGGTAAAACTGTGCAATTGGTTTCCTCTTTGTTTACTGACAATGATCCAATCATGACTCACCTCCTTTTCTCACCTAATTATTGTAGCTAGAAATGTTGGCTTCCTGGCATAGGCAGGGAGTGAAAAACATGCAATTTCCTGTTCTCCAAATAGTTTCCATTTCTATTAGATTTTTTTTTAATGGTAAGTCGCTATCCTATAATTCCTTAGTTAGGAATAGAAATATAGTTAGAAAACTTAAGCACCAGTCCAGAACATTTTAGGAGTTGGGGAGAAAAGATTTTCCCCTTTTTTTTTTTTTTCTTTAACTTTTTTCTTACTTTTGTTTCTTTAGGTTTTGTCCAGTTTTTTAACTTTTCTGATTTTTAGGTGCCAATTTTTAGATTACTAAGAATTTTCCAGCCCTGTATCCTGGCATGTTCTTTAGTAGTGGCAATATAGTGGACATAGCATTCCTTTTCCTTTTTAAAATTTTCAGTAAACTCAATACAACTAGTGTGTTTTTTAGTTTGTTTTTCAGTTAATCTTCATTATTTTCCTTTTGGGGTTTATACATTTTCAGTATAGCAGAACACAGATTAAGTCTTTGTGGATTTCTTTATTTAAGTATTTTTATATACTGGGGCACGTTGGGAACATCGCCTCAGTTTATAGGTAACAAAACACAGCTCCAGGCTTTACAATAAACACAGAGGGTAGCAGCAAACTGAATAACCATGTAATAAAAGCGTGAGGTTCACGCAGGGGAGGGAGAAAACGTGTCGAAGCAACAGGCTTTACTGGTATTAAATAAAACTGAGTGGTTTGAAGAATCTTTTTTTTTTGTGTGTGTGTGTAAACTGAATACTGAAACAGACATTTTCTGTTTGGGTAGGGCTGTGTTTCATTGTCTACATGATTCTTGCCACCTTCTTCATGGGACATGTTATGCCACAGTAGTAAATGTATGCGATAAATCTAGCAAATTGCATCTCGGCCTTGCAAAGGTCAATAATAGATGTTTTTTAGAATGAGGCTTGCACTGTGTAACCAAAGGAAGCTCTGTTTGGTAGTATGAAATGTCAGATAACAGGCTAACTCCCATTCTGCATCTTATACCACTGAAAGAGAAAGTAGGCTGTCTAGAGAATTTGCCAAAACAATACAGGGTCACAACTATAAGAGATGATATGAGACTTAAGCACCTTAATATGTATATCCTACATCAGTATCTGAGTTTTCAGGATATCCACAGAGAATATGCATGAGAGATTTCTATGCCCTGCCTCCATAATATACAAATCTCTCTCGTGCATATTCATTATGGATATCCTGAAAATCTGACTGGCTAGGGTCTGCCTGAGGACCAGCTTGAGAGAAACCATCTGAGAGGCGAGGAGAGTATGCTGGAGACACTCAAATATGTCAAAGATATATCTGGCACAAAAATAAACCATTTTCAGAGGAAAGACTGCTATAGAACAAGAAGTGACGGTATAAAGTTCCACATCTCCCCCACCCTTTTGGTCTGTCAGTTTATCCTTCTCTTTGAATCTATTTCTGTTGGGGCTTCAGTGCCATGAGTCATTTGCAACAACCCTGGATTTTATTCCCTTCCAAGTGTATACACCTCTGCCATTAGGTGTCACCATTGCATAATGACTGGGATGCCTCCCCCATCCCTTTCTCACTGCCTGGAGAGGTGGAGGTTGTGAACATTTCTCTGCAGCCTGTCCAAGGTTTCAGGAATACAGGTCTTCCTGCATGACAGCACTGAGCATTGCCACAAAGATTAACTATCACAGGGGTGGCCAACAGTCCTCAAGAGCCACAAACCTACATGGTTTTCAGGCTATTCATAATGAACATGCATGAGATATTGCATACAAGGAGGGCAGTGCATACAAATCTAACCTATGTATATTCATTTTGGATAGCCTGAAAACCAGGTTGGTTTGTGGCTCGAGTGCCAGAGCTGGGCAACCCTGAACTATCAAATCTTGGCGTGATTAGTGGGCTTTATTTTCCTTCTACACCTCCAAACATTTGCTTAAAGGAAAATATGGAATAGGGAAGAGAATGTCCATTCCTTTCCAACAATATGCTATGATGAGTCCAGTGTATGCAAATGTATTTTTCTTTAAAACAAAAATCCAGTAATCATTCAAAGAACTTCTACAAGAGCTTTTTTTCATATTTAGGTGGCCTTAAAAATAAGGGTTCCATGGCATAAACCAAAGTACTGCACAAAATAAGGAACAAAAATTGCGTTGCCTGTTTGTCCAAACTTGGAAACATTCAAATATGTGCATGTGTAGCTTGTGCATGGAAAAATGTTCTGTTTATAGCAGACACATCAGTGAATGTGGTGGCAAGAAGCATAACTCAATAAGTAAATAAGCAAAGGGGCCGAGTAGACGTAGTCTCGGGTACTTAATTCTGGATGCTCTGGAGAAACATGGGGGTTAGTATGTGCGTTTTAAGGTTGAAAGTAGCAAAACAATTTGGTTGTAGTTTAAAGACTATGGTTGATGCTGAATAATCACACAGTTTTCAGTTTTGGTACCAAAAAGGAAAATGCTTAGCCACTAGCCAAATCAAATCCAGTGGCAGGCAGCAATGATCCACATGACCAGATCTGTGAAGGGATCTTTTAATCTTTACCAAGGTGTAAAAAGTCGATATGTGCGCTACAGTAAGTGAAAAATAACATTACTGATACTTCAATAACTTTCTATGGAATTGTATGTGCACAAAACTTAAATTAACCTTGACTAATGCAAACATCCTTGATCCTCTGTATAGAAATATTAAGCAACGCATCCGCATTTCAGCTACAGTAAAGCAGCCACAATGGAACTTATACCTTACTTGTGTTGGGAGGGTGAAGCAGTTTTCCTGAGAGCATTCACAAGTAGCAGATTTATTTACTTACTTTTAATAACCTTTAAATGTAAAAACATCAATGTGAATTGTTAGTATTGTGGAATGGTTTTCTCTTGGCTGGGGGCTGTGCTTCATGCTTGAACTTTGCACTCACCTTATTCTGCTCCTTTCCCCAGGAAGGTTTTCTTTTAAAGGGGTCTCATTTTTCATAGGATAACTTGCATTTCAAATCAGTCATTTACAAGTCCACTCTTTGAATATATTTGAACTTTTGGATATTTTATCCTAGAGCATGACAATTACTTTCTTATTAATTATACTCTTTTCATGCTTTGCAGAGTAATGCATATACTGCAATGTCTGACTCCTACTTGCCAAGTTACTACAGTCCATCCATTGGATTCTCCTACTCCTTAAGCGAGGCTGCCTGGTCCACAGGTGGTGACCCACCTATGCCCTACTTGACCTCTTATGGACAGCTAAGCAATGGTGAACCTCATTTCCTTCCCGATGCAATGTTTGGTCAGCCTGGGACCTTGGGCAGCACTCCTTTTCTTGGCCAGCATGGCTTCAACTTCTTTCCAAGTGGGATTGACTTTTCAGCCTGGGGGACTAACAGTTCTCAGGGACAGTCCACCCAGAGCTCTGGATATAGCAGCAATTATGCATATGCTCCCAGCTCCTTGGGTGGGGCCATGATTGATGGACAGTCTGCCTTTGCCAATGAAACTCTCAACAAGGCTCCTGGCATGAATACTATTGACCAGGGAATGGCAGCACTTAAACTTGGGAGCTCTGATGTATCCAACAATGTCCCAAAGGTGGTTGGCTCTGCGGTTGGTAGTGGATCTATGCCTAGTAATATTGTGGCTTCCAGCACTTTGCCCCCAGCCACGATTGCTCCTCCGAAGCCGGCGTCTTGGGCAGATATTGCAAGCAAACCAGCAAAGCAGCAGCCTAAGCTGAAGACCAAGAATGGTATTGCTGGTTCTAGTCTACCACCACCAATAAAACACAACATGGATATTGGAACTTGGGATAACAAAGGGCCTGTGGCTAAAGCCCCGCCCCATACTTTAGTTCAAAATGTGGGTCAGCAACCAACCCAACTCTCCCCGCAAGCAGTGGGCCCACAGATGAGCAATAGTCAGCCCGTGCAACAGGTCTCTACAGGGCAGCAGCAGCAACCGCTGCCCCCTCCTCCACCACAGCCATCCCAGCTGCCAGTGCAACAGCAGCAGGCTCAGCCCACCCGTTGGGTGGCTCCTCGTAACCGTGGCAATGGGTTTGGGCAGAATGGCGTGGATGGTAACGGGGTGGGACCGTCTCAGCCCAGTTCCAATTCTGTTCCTTCTGAGCCACACCCTGTCTTGGAGAAGCTGAGGTCCATTAACAATTACAACCCGAAAGATTTTGATTGGAACCCGAAACATGGGCGTGTGTTCATCATCAAGAGCTACTCGGAGGATGACATCCACCGCTCCATTAAGTACAACATCTGGTGCAGCACAGAGCACGGCAATAAGAGACTGGATGCGGCCTACCGCTCAATGAACGGGAAGGGTCCCGTGTACTTACTGTTCAGCGTCAATGGCAGCGGTCACTTCTGCGGTGTGGCAGAAATGAGATCTGCCGTGGACTACAACACGTGTGCTGGCGTGTGGTCCCAGGACAAGTGGAAGGGACGTTTCGACGTCAGGTGGATTTTTGTGAAAGACGTTCCCAATAGCCAGCTGCGACACATCCGCCTAGAGAATAACGAGAACAAACCGGTGACCAACTCCAGGGACACTCAGGAGGTGCCTCTGGAAAAGGGCAAGCAGGTGCTGAAAATAATTGCCAGCTATAAGCACACCACCTCTATCTTTGACGACTTCTCACACTATGAGAAACGCCAGGAAGAGGAGGACAATGTCAAAAAGGTAACTTGTGCCCTTACGTGAAACCTACTGTGAAGTCCTTTTCAGGTCTTCAGTGTGTTCTGCTCTGGTATCTAGGGCTTGTTTACACAGGTTGTTTGATAAAACTAAGGTGTTGTGCAGTGAAATTTGGGAAGCTCATTACATAATGGGGTAAAGTGAAAGGATTTCCCATTGTAATTTAGATATGTTTGTTCATAAGGAATGTAACAATTTGCCTTCCAAAACTTATGCTGACCCTCATCACAAAGTACCCAGTGCTACTGTGCTGCAGCTTTTCTAATAGATATACAGGGGTGGAAATGGCAATCACAATTTTAAGAGCTAGTGAAATGTTTTCATACCTTTTCATGTTTGTAGCTAAATTGCTTGGCTCTTCCCTTATTTAGCCTTATTTTTTATTTGCTGTTTAGAATTTTATATATCTTTAGCTTTTTTTTTTTCCTCCCCCCCTCTGAATTTTAGACACCCAGGTAGCCTGTCTTCCAGGAGTTTTTCCAACTCTGCGTATAAGCTTTTTTTTTTTTTTTTTTGGAGCTATGGCACTATGAACCTTCATTCACTTCTCCCCCCCCCCCCCCCCCCCCAACCTTAATCCAGCCACTGTAACCAGGAGCCATAGACTATCATTTTCTCCAGAATATGGACCCAGGCTCTGGCTTCTAGATATCACTGCTGAGCAGGGTGTACATTCATTTGTGTCAGTTTTATGCATGTAAGTATTTTACGTGCAGAAAATCAATTTTATACATGGTAGTATGGTTTTGGTGTACATAAGTAATGTACCAAATGCGATGAAAGAGAAGACAAAAGTCCCAAATAAAATTGTTTCTGTTCGCACCCCTGTCCCAAAGAATTGTGAGCACTGCCTGTGTAGCAACCCCATCTGGCCTGAAGAGTTAGTCTTAACCCAGGAATCCAAACTTATGCAGATGGCGGTGCTTAGTACTTATAAGAAACTAAAGATAGATATGCAGTGAGAAGCCAACAATGCATCTATATTCAAACAGATACAAATATACATCAAGGTGATACTTAAAATATATTATCAGCACTTGTCAATGAACCACTGGGCCAGTCCACCATAGCTATATTTTGCTTTAATTTTGTGTCCATTGTTTGAATCAGAAGTACTTAGCTATAGCTCTCAATATCAACTTGGCTGTGTTTTTTTTCATTTGATCTTATTCCTAGGTAGTCCCTTTTTTCCCCTTTATCCACTGAATTAAGGTTCTCCTTAAGGCCATATTGTTTTAAATTCCTTCTCTGAATGTATACTTAATTTCAAGTTGTGTGTATCAATCCATAGCTTGCTGTGGGGGTTTTGATCAATTATAGTGGCATCCAGTTTACTGGTCATAATGGTGAGATTTGCTAAACAGGAGTGCTGAAAAGCTTTCATTACTAATTTCTCTAAGGATGAAATAAGTCATGATCTACAACTTAATTTTTTTAAGTCAAAACCATGTGCATGATATTGTACTTCCTGACCCGGAATGATTGTCAGGCACTGCATGTTAATGTCTGTTAAAGCAATTTTGCAAGTACAGGTCTTCACTTCTGAACTGAAATTTATGGAAAGTTTGTTAAATACAGAGTAAAGCATATTAAAAGCTTAAATATGAAGGTGATCTAAAAGAAAAACAGTTGAAAAAAAATGGACTTGTTAAAATCCCTAGAAGTATCTTTTTGGAATGTTATGTAACTTGGATTATTTTTATTTTCTCTTAACCTATACCTTGCATTTGTTGTCCCTTACTTTGGAGCAAGAAAGGGAATCCGCTTTGATAGCTTCTTAAGAGGTTGCAGTTATTAACATTTGATTGGTGGGTAATCTGTTACTTCAAAAGTGATCAAGTGGACCAATGCACCTAGGTTGTATAATTGGATAAAACCCTTGATAACATGGGGTGGGATTAAATAAATAGTCTTGAACAGTGTGACAGAAATCCAATAAGCATCATAACATTTGTGTGTGCCAGAAGTTTTCATCAGTAAGTAGCCAAATGACCACAAAGGAGAGTTGTGCTGCTTTGGCCTTGTCCCTTCATCCCTGTTGTGTGATCTGGGTCAGTTGCCTACAATTGCTCCTATGCAGGGAATGAGTTTAATAACTTGAGCTCTTCACCTTGGGAGTAGTTTTTCTTGGTTTACTGTTTTTCAAAGTATGCAATTGGGCATTTATTTTGCTCTTTTATTCACCACTTGTGATGGAGTCTGTTTTTCCTTGGGTAATTTTTGTTTGTGCCTTCAAAATTTGGCAAGATTAAAAAAAAAAAAAAAAAAAAAAAAGGGGGGGGGGTTTAAGTTGCATACTTCTAAAACGTTTTTAAGCATCTCTGATGTCGTCTTAGAAATAGCCTCATGTACCTTAGTGCCAGAGATCAACTCTTCAAATTGTAAATTTAGCCATTTCTGTGTAGCCCATAGCTGATCCAGATTGTATTAAAAATGAAGCCAAGCTGTGTCCAGCTAAGAAACCTGGTTCTTGGCAGTATCTGAGTACTAGCTACTTGTTGAAAATCGGTGGCTACGATTGGCCATCTAGTTAGTTAATTCTTCTATAATATTTATGCAATGAACTAGTTGCATAAACGTTACAGATGAGTTATCAATACTAAGCACGTTCAGAATTGCAGCCATCTAGCTGGCTCGGTTATCTTGATTATTTGTAGGTTGTGAAAACTTTTTAAACGACCAGCGGAAGAGGCCTGTGTAGTATCAAAATCTTATGTACTACATTCTTTTGTTCTTGAAAAGGTCTCACAACCTATAAAGGCTCCAGTTTTTTTTTTTCCCCAGGACCAATGTAGCTGTTTGAAATGCAGCCTAAATAGTATAGCACTAAAACATTTTATATAGATTTTACAGTATCTGAGTTTGCATCTGGGTGCTGCTCACCCTTTAAAACACCCTTCCATGCCCCTAGAGCCCATCAGGAGAGCCACTGTAAGAGTGTGTGACTCTCAGATACTGTTAGCAGATGCTTGAATCACCACTGGGAAAGGGTTGGAGATATCTCATTATTAACTTTCCACACTGAGGTAGCATTTCAACTTAATCAACATTTAGAGTTAACTTCCAGTGCATAAGCCAGCTAAAATGACAAACAGTGAATTACAAAAAGAATACGTTTTCCTGCCTACCAAAGTATTTTCCACAACAGTGAATATCAGTTAATTGAATAAAACCAGTAAAAATATTGTATGCAAAGGGTAACAGCTATAATAAACTTTCCAGTCCAATGAAAAGTTGGTTTGTTAAATAGAATAAATAACATTGCACGGTTTGCTTTCTGTTTTGTACCATACACTACCTTGAGCATTTGTATGGTAAGGTAATGTATAAATCGAAGAAATAAGATAAACGCCTTGCCACGACACACACTGTTCCTGTTAGCCACCTTTGTCTTTGTACTTTCAGGACAATTTTGGTATATGGCCATCATTATTTGTTGCAGAATCCCTGTCTGGCATCTTTGCAGTTAGCACAAGGATTCCTACTTTTCTTTAAAATGAGAGAAGCAGAGTCGTCCTGATTAATCCTAGAAGATGTTCTGAAATGCTTCCCTTGCAGATTTACAAAAAGTTACAGACTCAAAATGTAGCATAGTAGTGGGACATACAAGGATGTCTTGGTTTTTCCAGTTGCATGCCTCGAGTCAGCGTAAGCTGCGCCTCATCTTGCTCTTACTCCCACCATCTGTATTTGTCCCAAATGGGCTTAACATGCATTCTTTTGGTTGCTAGAAAGTATCCGCTGTTCTCTCAGTGAAGAAGTATTTTCTCTGCCCCCCCCCCCCCCCCCCCCCCCCCGAGCTGCTTTTTCTATGGAACCTCACAAAAGTTCAGGGCTGGAAGTTCTCTGTGTGCCAGATCTCATGGGGATCTCAAATTTAGCACTTTATGCTGCTCCAGGCCCAACAGGAGAGAGAGCCTTGACCTGTGGAGATAGCATTTCCATTGCCACCGAGCTGAGCCTTAGGCCCAGGGAAAAAGATTGAGAGAAGGAAGAACCAAAAACAAAACAAATTTGCCCTGGCTCCTACATTTTGTTGCTGGTGTGCAAGTTCTCTGAATTTTTCTGCTCAGGTTTATCAGATTTATACTTGCGTTGTGCCAAAGAGCTTCCCTGTGGAGCTTGTAGGGTGTTCTGGACAGACACTGAGGGGATAGAACCAGTTCAGAAGAGCTACCAGAAGTGTAGCATGAGCACAGTGCTCTGGGTGGCTTCTTATTATTACTTCCCTTTTTCTTATGTATCCAAGCATGCTGCTAGCACTGCATACTGACTGGAAACCTTCAGATCATCTAATATGATTACTTGTAGGTTTCCATCTCTTTGGTAATTACCAATTAATCCAAAAATTGACTTTGCATCAAGGCATGGTTTTGTACCTTGTTGCATCAAAATGCACATCCTCTGTGCCTTTGTCCACCTTCTTACCGGTTTTGTTTTCATACAAACTGAATATATATGAATGAGTTTCCTTGGAATGTAAAGTGTTGCCTGGAGGCCAGGATTTATACATCTATGAATTCCCTAAAAATGCTTTCGTCTTGTCCATAGACTCTTGTTGATAGTGTGCACTGGCCAGCGGCCATGTCGGGTACAGGACGTATGTATTGACAGCAGTTTTCCAGTTGGTTCTTTATCTAATTTGAGTCTTCCTCTCCTCCCTGTTATGTTTCAAAATACACAAGTCCTTATAATTAATATCAGGGTCACTAGATTTTCTGTCCTAAAGAGGCCTGCTGGGTTTAACCCTTTAACTCCTGAGCTATTAAGACATGATTTGACATTTATTACTATTTATCATTTCTAAACCTATACTATGGCTTCATCTCCAGAAAACATTTGCCTCAGAAAGAAATGCCTGTGTGTGTGGAAACTTAAGAATTTAGAAACAAATAGAATGTTAGGATTGATCCAAAAAGGAATGGAGAAACCAGTAGTCTATCCATGATGTATTGGCACCTCAAATGTTGTGTGCAGTTCTGGTTGCCCCATCTCAGTAATGAAGTGGTGGAACTACAGAAGGTACAGAATAGGGTGACAAAAATAAGGGGGTTGGAACGGCTCCCTTACAAAGAGAAGGCTACAAGGGTTGGGGCTCTTCAGGATGGCTGAGAGGAGATATGGTAGTTTTATAAAATCATGAGTGGAGATGGAGTGATTGAATAAAGGATGGTTATTTACTCTTTCAAATAATACTAAAACAAGGAGATGCTCTATGAAACTAACAACCAGCAGATTTAAAACAGATTGTAGAAACTACTTTTTCACTCAGCGTTCAATCAAGCTGTGGAATCTGTTGCCAGAGGACGTGGTCAAGGCGATTACAGTGCTTAAAGAGTTTGGAAAAGTTTATTAGCCAGGTAGACAAGGGAAAGCTAGTGCTATCCCTGGGAGTGAGAGGAACAGGAATCAGGTTTAGTTTATGGGATCTGCCTGGAACTTGCAACCTGGACTGACCACTGTCAGAAACAGGATGCTGGGCTCAATGGACCCCTTGGTCTGACCCAGCATGTTTTTTGATGTTTTCAGGATGCAAAACAATTTAATTAAAGCCTGTGTGAAGGGATTTTTTCTAAACTTTATCTTTCAGTGTTGCAACCAAGCATGACAAAATGGAATGAGTACATATCCCTACAAAAAAATAGCTCTTTTGTTTACTTTCTTACTGCCCCCAAGTCACCCGGTGATATTCTTCAGGTTCTGTCCTTGCTACCCTCTTCTCAGGCTCATCTTTGTTACCTCACGTTTAGATATTTGCTGGCGCTTGTGTGCAAGGGCCACACAGCCTTTTCATTTTTTTTTTTGCACTTTTCAATATTTGACCTTTATGTATTTTGTTTTATAATGGCATCTATGCGTACAAATCTTGATGGTTGAAGTGGCTTGTATAGGCAGGTAGTGAAAACCTTTCTATAAGTTAAAACTGTTGTGCCCTTTGAAACGGATCTTGTTTGCAGAGCAGTTTAGAACTGTTGCAAACCATTGTATATAGCAACTTGGATTATTGCAACGTTTTACCTATGGGGCTTCCAGACAAACGGCTTAGGGCAGTAGAGATGATTCAGCCTGCTGCAGCCCATTTATTGACTACTGTGAGCTGTAGAGATCCTATTTCCCCACTGGCTTCCAGTTGGGATAAGTGTGAAGTTGAAAATCTTGGTGATGGTGTATAAATGGGCCCAATGGGGAAATTTTGGTAAGGAAGCAGCAAGCACTTCACTCAGAGTATGGGATATGTTGCTTGCTCCATCAGGGAACGACTTTAGGCCAAAAACAGCGTGTGCTTTTTCTTATTTTGCTCCAGTACTCTGGAATTTGCTGCCAGTGGTAGGGATATAAAAAAAAAATAATTAGGAAATGGGTAAAGGCAATCTATGGAAGGGTATGGAACAATGTTGTAACTTGTTCTATGTTTTAAGTTATTTAAAGTGTTCTAAGTGTGAATGTTTACCCTGTATTCTGCGCTGAACAGACATGGAAGACGTGGAATATAAGCCGTGCACACGCACAGATCGTGAATTCTGCGCACACGGCAAAACATAGTGCACATAAATCCTGGTGTTTGCATTACACAGACTCGCAGCCCACAAATTTGAGCTCAGCTTATAAAAAGTTGCACAAAAGAGAATTTTTGCATACATTGCCTGTCAAAACTTAAAGGGAAGGTTGCTTTTGTGTAAAGTTTTGGAGATGGCCCATGGTACTTAATTGATCTTGGTGCTGTATTGTCCAGCTCACTCCTTACAGGTACTGGTTAGCAGAACTGCCCTGTCGAGGTGCATTTGGAATCCAGTGATTGGCAGGCATTCTCAGTGGTGGAACTGATTTTTATGGACTATTGTTGACTTAGAAAGCAGCTTAAAGCATTTTATTTTTCCCCCTGGTGTTTTGTTTTTTGTGTGTGGTGGGGGGGGGGGGAAATTAAGAGTATTTGGGTTTTTGTTTGAGTTTGGCATGGTTTAATCTGAGTTTTATGTTGTGTATGTGAAGTGAGTTATAAGTGTTCTGTATTTTTTTTTTTTTAAATTGTAATCCTTTCTGAACTGTTTGTCCAAGTAAAGCAGAATATAAATATTTTCAAATAGAAAATACATTCATAAGCAGGAATTTCATTTCTTTCCTTCCCTTTAATTTTTGGCTGTTCTTTCCACTGGCTGTTTCTCAAGTTAAATCTGGGCTGGGATCCCAGGAGCCAAGTTACCTGCTACACAAAGTTTTGACTGGCGCACCTGTTTTTTTTTCTAAATTTCCATCCCTGCTCATAGGTAAATCTTCCCTGTTCACACCTCACTGAGAAGTTTGAATTTTTCCCTCCCCTGGGTTTCTGGCTGAATCGGAATCAGCCTGTACTGGAGCTGCATCTTCAAGTATCACTGTCCCTTCCTGCCCAGTCGTCACATCTGCAAGCCTTGGCCAAGGATTCTGACAGCAGCTGCCTGCGTATTCTGGCCACTAAATGTCACCATGGTGTAATGGCTGGGGCTCTGACCCTTGCGTTGTGATCGGGCAGTCCATAGTCATTAGACTGGCCCACTTTCACCCACATTGCATCTCTTCTGTGAGCTGGGTTTCTTTTTCTAAAGCCCATCCTCTCCTTCTGTCCAGTATTAGGTATGTGTTTGTTTTGTTGTAAGCCACCTTGGGCCAACCGTTGGTTTGATAAGGTGTGATATAAATGCAATAGAGAACCTCCTTCCTTTCTGTCTACATCTCTGCTAAATCTTTGGTCCATGTCATTCTTTTGTCTTGTTTGCTGCTGTTCTTGCTCCTACAATTCACCTTAATTGCATGCACCTCTTGTTTGTTCTGTTTAGGAGATATCTCGCATTGATTTTTAAGGTTTTGACTCCTTTTCTGCACTTTTGTTCTCCTGTCCTATCTGGCGCTTAGGACACTTTTTTTATTTGTTCAGTATGTGCCCATCCATCACCTCCATGTTGCTCCATTTTTTCAACTTCTGTTATCTCCAGGTTGCTCCCTCTCTTTCAAATAAGCTACTGCACCAAATTTTGCTGTGTCCCTTCCCTTCAGCTGTCATAATCTAAACCTGCAGCTTGGCTTTTCTTGTTTTCTCCTTTCATTAAGCACCATTGTCATTTTGCATACCAGATTTCTTATGGCACAGTAGCGGCTGTTGAATTTGGCAGACCTAGGCCAGTCCAGTGCCTCAGTAGAGTTGGTTGAGTGTAGCCAATACTCCAAGATGGCAGTGCAGCTGACATCCGAGGGCCAGCTGAGCAAGGCTAAAGCACTGTTAAAAGAAGAAATAGCAAAAGTTTGAACGTATTCATGCAAAGTTTGTTTACTGAGCAGGTCAAATTGTTCTTTTGGTTCCATGCATAGGTCGGAAAATTAGATTCCTTGTGCTGTGTGTATTTTTGCTCGGGATAAGAGCTACTTTTAGTAGTTGATGACTTAAGGCTATGATATATATTTTGACAGTTGTTCCAAAATGTTTTACATTATGAAGCATATATCTTTAAATGTTTGCATTTTTTCTTTCACAGCATCCTTTTTGTTTACCAGTTATTGGAAGGAAATATATAAAATCTCTCACTGTTTAATTGATATATTTTGGGTGACTTGTTTGCTCTGTGAGTTTTGAATCATGTGGGTTGTTTATGAATTATGCATTCGTAGCATGTTCTATTATTGGAAAGTGAGTTCTCCCTAATTGTACATAGTAATAATAAACAGTGATGACCTCATCAGGAAGAGCAAATAAGTTTTAAAAGTCCATTATTACTAAGAAGAGTATAAATCACCTGATCTTGCACACATAATTTTGTAGAAATTAAAAATTATACTTAAAATCTGTCACAGTGACCATTTAACTACAACCATCTTTATTTTTTTTTTTTAAATGGGGTAAGCATGGCCCAACTGGTGAATCCCTGATTGGTGCCTCTTGTTAATAAGATATAGACTTGTAATCTGGCCTTCTATGGCTAGCACGCATTTGCAGTTTGACTTAGCATTCTCCTTCTGTAATAAAAATATATATCAGTAAGATGTAAAGTGAGCTAGTTGGGTTAACTCTATGGCTTGGAGGAAGTACGGTACTTTGGCACAGGAAACCAAAGGTCAGAAGGGAAGGGTTTATTTACCCTTAAAAGCTGGCCCTCAGAATTTTCAGGGTTAAATTCAGTCGCTGAGAAAGAAATGTAATTTTATATAATTGGGGAGACAGCTGGTAAGCGCATGGAATAGGGTCCCAGATATCGTGTGCCGGTTCTGGGGTGTGGTTTTTTTGTTTTGTGTTTGTTTTTTTTTTTATAACTTTTGTGCTTTATGTATTTGTGCGTGTGTGTGACACATTGTACTTTTGGAGGCTTTATTTCTGTATCCTGCTTGGGCCGGTATTTATTAAAGACTGGGAAAGCAGTTGTCATTAAATTGAGCTTCCCCCCTCCATTGTAAAGCAGCATTCGCTTTTCTATCCCGCCTAAGTTTGTCACAACAGCTTCCTTACTGCTGTGCTTTTGGGCCAATGTTGAAAGGGCATGAAGAAAAGAAATCTCACACTTTGTTGTCCTAATTATTATTACTATTTTTTGTTCTGCTTTGCAGTGACCTTCTGGTGAGGTACAGTTTTACTCTTTGACAAAAGAAGTTTAGTTAGAACTGCAAACTTGCTTATGAGGTCTTAGAAACATTTGGCCTGAATACTGACCATGTTGAAAGTCTCTACTACAAGGACTGTGTAATGAAACGTGGTCCTCTCTTCTGTGAGTCGTCTTCCATGTTTATATAGACATCTTGATAAATGTCATTTAGTAACTATTTTATATTGGGATTCATAGCACTTTTGAATGCATCAAATCTTTGCCAAGAAGACCTCGTTGGGTTACTACATGCTGACCGAAGATTAAGATAATGGGCTGAGAAACTGATATAAATGTTTGCAATGTTTTCTTGTGTGCATTCATTAGAAAATGTCTATTTTCTATTTTGTTTCATGTTTCAAAATGAAATGAAAGAAAAGGAAATCAATGAAATTTTACTTCGGTTACATGGGGGGGGGGGGAGAACGGACAAAAACTTCCTGGGGCTAACTCACCCTCCTTGGGATCCTCTTATTCCCCCACCCAAAATGTACTTGGGGCTGAGAACCATCCTGGTCTCCACTTACCTTGACCATAGGGGTCCAGAGGGGCAGGAGAGATGCCCCGAGGGTGTCCGCCCAAGCCAGTAGGGTTCAAAACCGGCACCATTGTGTGATGTCAAAATGCCGGTGGCTGGCCCGGTGCCATAGTGTGATGTCAAAATGGTGCCTTCTCAGGGCCAGCTGGCACCATTTTCCTGAACAGCCTTCCGCTAAAAGTAGTCTGATTATCAGGTCGCTAAAATCAGAATGGCCTGGTTTGCATTTTTACCTTCCCTCCTTTCGACCTGTCAGCTGATTCTATTCACTGATTTTTGAAAGTTATTCTGATCTTTTAGATGTAATTGAGTATCATTTCTTGTGGTGTGTGCTTTTGTTAGTAACATTTGTGTGAAACTGAACAAGGGTTTCCTAATTATAACAATTGGCCCAATTTTTACCATCGTAGAACATGATGGATTGAATTTGGCTGTTTTTAATCTGAAAACCCTAGTGTGCTCTGTAGTCAAGGACCCAGAAAATCACGGAAGCCACCAAAAATAAAACTGCTTCAGAATTCTTTTCTTCATGTTGCATTTTTGACTAGTGTGGTACGTGGGAAACGTGTCACTATATATAAAATCATACCCAGATTGACTTCTTGATCTACATTGATCTCTGAACTTCATGTGAGGCTCTGTCTCCCAGGAGACAATCCAGTCTGCAGGTCAGTCTCCATCCAGCTTTAAGTTGGGGTAATTGTTTTGGCAAGTGGAAGGAATGAGTGAGATGTTTACCAGCACACGAAGGGAAAGAGTCAAGGGAATTTGCAAAACAAGTGAAAAACTCTTTAAAGAATCTGATCAGCAGACAAGGAAAATCAGTCTGCAAAAGCACAACTATAGAGAGAATACAGAGTATCTCGTGTTGATCAAAATCTGACTCAGCAATGGTTAAGTGGAGGTGATCTTAAATCTAAGGATGAGAGGGAAAATTGCAGCACAGGATAACAGATGACGGACAAGATGGTTCACAGCCAGCATAGAACATGATAAAACGGATAAATGTAAGCTCTGCAAAACAATTAGAAACAAGTTACGCAGCTCATTGCTGGATACCAAGTGTTGATGTTGGAAGGCCTGTATGCAGAAAGGCATAAGATGGCATGGTTCATCCATTGGAAATTGTGAATTATAGCATCAGTGTACCAAAACAAGTACTGAGAACAGGACCCTGAGAGAATTGTAGAGAAGAAAGTTGTGATCATCTGTGACATTGCTATTCCAACAAATAAAAAGCTTGATGCAAGAAAACAGGGTACTTTATATGCTGTCGTTTAGAGAGGTTCCATCACAACAGTTTACAGTGTCATAAAAATAAACATAAAACATTACCATAAAAGTCAAGGAAACTTAAAAGAGCAATTCTTAACTATGAGAGAGATTTCAAATCACAAAAGACATAAAAGCATATTCATAAATATAATATAATAAAGCACTAGAGCAGCCTTGCTGATAGTGTCAGTACCAAGCAACTATTCTGTGGATCATATGGGGAGAGAGAAGATCCTCAAACATTAAATAATGCAACTGGAGACCAAGAAAATATGGCAGAAAGATGCAGAAACTGTTCCCGTTGTATTGGATGCCACTGGCCTGATTAAAAAGAACTTCCAGGTGTATGATCCCCAGCCGAGAAAGCACAATGCAAGTATTAAGGGCATTAGTGAATTTGAGAAACAAATCTTATTTGACATGCCCTGGTTTACGAATGAGGTTTGTTTCTGTCAAAGTTCCGTAAAATTAACCCATTTGGTGATATTACTCCAGCTGCTCGGGCTCCTAGATTTCATGATACAAGCCTTGAGCCTTTTAATTTAGCACTTGATGTCAAAACACTGGTCACCAATTGATTGTATGAACTTACTGGATTGCTGGGTGCCATCATTAAAAGCTGCCATGGTTTGGTGGTCTCTATTCTATTGCCACTTTGCCAAGCTCCCTAAATCGCTCTGGCTGCTAACAAAAACTTGTTTGGGACTTGGTTTTCCATAAGTCAACAATTTGCCTTGACCAGTGCTTTCACTGAAAATGTGTTTTACCTGTTTTGAGATGGCTTACTTTAGTGGAGTTACTCGTGATCAATTTTCATAGCTGACAAAAGAGCTTTGGAAAGATGTTTTGATAAATTAAACTAATTATATAACAGGTGAACTGTCCTTAGACAAATGGTAAGGAGAATTTGAAAGTGTTTAGAGGGTAAACATTCATGTTGACCATGGCAAGCATTCCAAACAGTGTCATTCTGTAAATATTTGCTCTATCTGATCTGTGACCAAGCTTGCTTTTGATAGAAAGGTAAGATGATGGAGATGGAGTCTCTTACACAGAATTGAATACATTCTGATATACATCTTTAAAATATATGTAAGAATAAAAGGGCAGCACCATCTCATGTCTATGGCTGACCTAGTGTAGAAAGTCTTGGAGACAAGCAAGGCCTCCATTCTAGCTTGTTTCCCCCTTCCCATCCACCAAGATTATTGCCAGTTTAAAGGATATGTGTTGGAAGGAGCAGGAGAAAAGGGAAGGGTGGTCTGTTTCCAAACTGCTAAATTAATGAAAAGGTCTAGTTTGAATAATGTAGCATTTCTGTCTTAAGGGTAAGCCTATCTAGTGACCACAAGGAAGTCTGAAGACTCGCATACCCGAGCAGGGAGAGCTTCTAGCCTAGTGGTTCCCAACCTGGGGTCCACAGACCCCCAAGGAGTTTGCAAGATCATCACAAAGGGGCTGCATGCAGGTTTAGCTGGCTTCTGCTGTCTGCGACTAGTTGAGCAGCTGTTGCAGGCCAGGAAAGTGAGAGGAGGACAGATTGCTCCTCTGGAAAATTGTCTGCATTGCTGCAGACCAGAAGGAGAAATAAGAGAGGGGCCAGTTGCAGACTTTAGGAGCCCGAAATCGCATTGCTGCACGCTGGGACGAGGAGCCTCAAACTGCACTGCTCTGTATCTTGAAGGGATGAGAAGGAGGGGTTGATCGCAGCCCTAGTTATAAACTGTGCTGCTGCACATTGGAAGGACGTGGGGGGGGGGGGGGGGGGGGGGGAGAGGGGCCCTATTGTGGCTCTTAGACCTTTTAGCAGCTGCGCACTAAAGAAAGCAGGAGAGAGCTTCCCATCACTGCCTGGTTAGCTTGACAAAGTGAGGAAAGGAAACTGCACCGAAAAAGTGAGTAGAGTAGTTGAGAGGAAGGAGGAAGAAAATAGACCAGAAGTGGACAGTAAGAGGAGAGAGATTTAGGGGAGAAGGGGATGAGACCAGCCTGAAGAAAGAAGAGGGGGGTCAGGAACCCATCATTGAATTGGTTAAGGGGAGTAAAAGTAGATAGGACCTCTGGAAACCCGAACTGAAGGACCCCCCCCCCCCCCCCCCATCCCCAGGAATCAAGATAGGGAGGAGAGAACTGCCAGAAAGCAAGAGGGAAAGATAAAAACTCTCCATGGAGTGATGACCTCTGGTGAGGGAGAAATATCCACACCTGATAAGTCTGATGTTAAACGCAAGTTTAGGGGAATATAAGGCAATCTCACAAGCACAGGCTACAAGGGGGTCAGCTTTCAGGGATGGTAACTTTCAAAACTTGCATATGGGTAAACATCTGTTTACATTAGTATAAAAAAGTCTTTTGAAGATTGCATCTCCTGCAGTCAACAGTATGCATGCTTTTACCTGTGGGTAGGGAGTGGAGGGGGGGGAAGCAGGTTAGGTTGGAAAAGGGAAAATATTTGGGGGGGGGGGGGGGGGGGGAGTTAATTTAGAAATCGTCATGTACTTTGTGCTTCAAAGGAGATGCAAAGTACCTGAGTTTTTCAACGAAAATTCCGCAGAGCATTTCTCTTTAAAATGAACTTGCAGACCCCAAGGGTACCGGTGCTGATTTTCCACCAGCTCACACCAGGTTGCCAATCTGGAACCTTTTTGAACTGCAGCAGATTTTCTTTTCTCCCTTTGCAGCTGGCGTGAAAGGCGGAGACGGCTGCTGGCCCGGCCTGCAATTCTGAGGGCAGTTTTTAAATAGGATTGGACATTTCCCTCCCTATGTATTCAGTTTAGATCAGGAGGCATTATTTTATCTTGCCTTTTGTACATTATGAATGTTTCTGGAATGCTTATTTCTTTTGTCGAATTACTGCATCCAAAAATTAGAGAATTCCTGTTCTAGTCCATAAAACACAGTTTACATGGCTCCAGATTGCCTTTTTTATAGCTGCTGAGTTACTGTTCCATTTTTAGCAGTTTTTTCCCAAAAGGTGTTTTCAACCTCCATTCTTGAGTTCCTTTGCTTTTTTTTTTTTTTTTTAACCTCGTTATCCAAATTTGTTTATTCTTAGTTAGCTTTTTTTCATGTATTTAATATTTTCTTTAAAGCTTTTTCACAACAGCCTTTGACATTAGAGGGTTGCATTCAGCAGCGCAGCAACAGTAACATTTTGAAAGTATCTACTTTGCTAAGATAAATACTCAGGAAAAGCAGGTCAAAATTGGGCAGATGTTTGTGAACTAAGCACAGACACTGACTTAGGATTTCCATAAGCATCTTTAAGATTATTTTGAGTAACTAAACATTCACAGGCTAACCATTAGGAAGGTTATCTGGGTGCTCAATTGGAAACTTCCTCCATATACAGTATAGATAAGTGGACAAGATAACAGAAAACGTAGTATTGGTTACATTGACTTTACATTTCGTCAACATTATTATCCATAATAGTATTTCAGTAACCCTGATTTAAGTGTTTGACTAAAACCAATATTTTCATATTCTTTGAATAAAAGAAGGGTAAGGAACTACCTACCACCTTTGTGATCAGGAAACTGTTTTGAGGAGCAGGGAACCACAGACTTGCTGCCGGAACTTTATGGGCAGGATGCATCACAGTCTAAGATTGCTTCTTTCAAGCTCCCGGTCTAAAATTCAGAGGAGAGACGACCAGACGCATTCAGTGTAGGTGGCATCACAAAGGGCTCTAGTGCCCCACAGAAGCTCTGCAATTGGCAAGGGTCTCACTACTTCTTCACCCGAAAGAGGAACCCAGACTAGATCCAGTTGACTGAATTATTTCATCTGTCATTCACTTCTAAGGTGGTTGAGTCACTTGTTCTGTAACAATTGAATGAATGATTTTGTTGAGAACAACCAGATACTGGACCGTTTTCAGAAATCCCTCAGTACAGAAATTATTCTTCTCTCAACTCTAGAAACCATCAGAGGAGGCCTAGGTAGTGGATGTCAGTACCTGCTTACATTAGACATCACAGCAGCATTCAACACCCTTTACCATCAGGTCCTTCTCTACCATCTGAGACTATGGGATTTCTGGAGTTTTCATTGGTTTAAGTCATTTAAATGGAAGAACCCATCAGGTTAGAATGGACAAGAACCGTTTGATTGCATCATATTTTGTCTGGTGTGCCTCAAGGTTCAGCACACGCTGTGCTTCTTTTCAATATCCTCATAGTGCCTATCTTTAAGTAGCTTTCAGGCCTGTGTGCAGAATACAGATTATATGCAGATGATATTCAGTCTTTCATTCCATTGTCAACCTCTTGGACTGAGACTGTTGAGTGTTAAGTTCCATATTAGGCGTTACCACCCAGGAAAAAGATCTAGGCGTCATAGTGGATAATACATTGAAATTGTCTGCTCAGTGTACTGCAGCAGTCAAAAAAGCAAACAGTGTTAGGAAGGGAATGGCAAATGTCAATGCCTCTTTTCTCTCTCTATGGTGAGACCACACCTTGAATGTGTGTGCAATTCTGGTCACTGCATCTCAAAAAAGATATTTGCACTGGAGAAGGCACAAAAAAGGTAACTAAAATGATAAAGGGGATGGAATGGCTTCCCTATGAGGAAAGGCTAAAGAAATTAAGGCTGTTCAGTTTGGAGAAGAGACTGCTGAGGGGGAGATATGATAGAGGTCTATAAAATCATGAGATAATAGGACTATGGGGCACTCCATGAAATTAGCAGGTAGCACATTTAAAACAAATCGGAGAAAAGTTTTTCACTCAATGCACAATTAAGCTCCGGAATTAATTGCTGGAGGATGTGGTTATAGTGGTTAGTGTAGATGGGTTTTAAAAAGGTTTGGATAAGTTCTTGGAGGAGAAGTCCATAAACTGCTATTAATCAATAGGCAATAGCCTTCTATTACTGGCATTAGTAGCTTGGGATCTGTTTAATGTTTGGATACTTGCCAGTTGCTTGTGACTTGGATTGGCCACGGTTGGAAACAGGATACTTGGCTTGATGGACCTTTGGTCTGACCCAATATGGCAAATCTTATGTACTTAATTTGTATCAATACCATTAAGTCCTGGGTGCAAAAAATAAACTAGCCCTAAATGTTAAACAGACTTTCATATTATCCCGAAAATCCACAATACCTCAGTCAGTATCATTACTCATTGAGAATCAACCTTATCAGTTGATTCACGTGTGAAAAGCCTTGGAATCTTTGATTCTAGCCTTTCCTTTCAACCTCAGATTAAAGCTGTAGTGAAATCTGGTTTCTTTAAGATGAGATTGCTTTGGAGCTTGAAGCCGGTCTTGGAACTACATGACTTTTGTTTGGTTATTCAGCCCTTCATATTACTGTTACTGGATTATTGTATGCATCTAAGGTGCTTCAAATGCGCAAAAATGTCGCTGCTTGGCTGACTTCTAGAAAAAGCATTTGAGATCGTATTTCCCCGCTTCTAGATGAGCTCCGTTAGTTACTTTTAGCGTATCAAGTCAAATATAAAATGGTAATTTGTCTATAAACTTTGTCTGATTCTCTACCGTGGGCAAACACAATATTTCATTTGTACAATCCTTCTCTAGCATTGTGGTGTTGTCAGAGGGGGCCTCCTAGACATTGCAGTGATGCACATGGCATGCCTGGCAGAGAGCCCAGAGATGGCATTTTCGGTGGCTGCACTGGTATTTTGGAACTCACTGCCAGAGAATCTACGACTAACAACCTGCATAAAAACCTTTAACATTTTGTTGAAGATCTGCCTTTCTCAACAAGCATTTTTGTAACGGGGAGGGGGGGGGCGTGATTTGACTGATTTGAGCTGTTAGTCTATTGTGCATTTTTTTAAATGGTTTTATGAATGTATAATTTATGTTGCCTAGAGATTGGCACCAGTGACAAATAGATAGCTATGTTCTGATCCTAGAATATGGGGCTTTGACTATCCCAGCACTGTGCACATGATATTTCCCTGTATTAGTACTTTGCAGTATTATACTTGGCACCTTCCTTACTAGTTTTGTAGCTTTCTTTTAATAGTATGTTTCACCCTGACGTGACTTGTCGTCTTTTTTTTTTTTCCAGGTGTTGAAGAATTAAATGTCCATGACACAGGAAAATTTAAGGTGAATAGATCAGTTTGTGTGTGGGAGAAAGAGTCTTTTGTCTTTACAGCAATTACTGTATTGTCAATGATATTTAGGTCCTTGTTATAATGGAGTGAACATGGCTCGGAGTTTTTTTTTTTCTTATCACATGTGTAAAAGCACATTAATATGATAGTCTGCTCTTATGTTGGATACCAGCTTACAATACAGTTTTATAACTTTAGAGAGGGAATGCAATCAAAAATACATTAAATTCTTAAAAGAATACAGTAAAATGGAAGAATTCTATTTTCCGTCCTTTTGATTTTTGATCCAAAAGAGAAGATTTTGTTACTTGGTCTGTATTTAGATTTTCTTGAGTGTGCAGATCAAGTATTTGCTGCCCTATGTCTTGTATCATTTGCTGTTTGTAGCAGACTATTCTAACTGCACCGTATTGATTCTGTCTTTCTTCCTTGCCACTCAATTAAAAAAAAAAAAATCTGGATGCTGATGCTATTGATTCCATTAAAATGTAATTATGCTGGCCCCACAGTTCAGGTGGTGTGGGGGATCCAAGATCGCATGCTTGAGAACCACAAACAGACCAGGGTTTTCAGGATATCCACAGTGAATATGCATCTGAGAGTTGTGTACAGTGGTAGCAGTGCATGACAACCTCTCGTGCATATTCATTGTGGATCTCCTGAAAACCTGGCCTGTTTGTGGCTCTTGAGGGACTGGAGTTGGCCACCCTTTCTCTGTCTGGTATAGGCACATGTGAAGATGATGATGATGTACAAGAGCCTGTGCAGGAACAACTGTTTCTGCTACTGTGATGGCTCTCGTCATCGAGCAAGCAGCAGGGCGGGTACACCTCATAGGTGGCAGCCCTCTGGTTTGGCAAGGATTTTTCTGAGCTCTCCGCTTATGCTGACTGGGGAGGGAAGGGCAAAGGTGATGGGATTAAAAGGGTATGTTAAAAGTATAAACCTGCCTTCTGAAGATTTGTGTTGATTTTTTTTTCTTTAAAATTCACTTGTTTCCCCTTCTGCAGGAGCGTTACAGTGTCAAGTGAAAGGATATCTCTCCCGTAAGACTGCAGCAATTGTTGCACCCTGATCTTTCTGGAAAGGAAATAGAAATTACACGCAGAAGAATTGGAAGTTCCCTTCGTCCTCCCTTAATTTCACAGACTTTCAAAGACTTATTACAAACTTTCAGTTTAAAACAAAAAAACAAAATATATTGGAACTTTACAAGAGACCTAGGACTTTAAAGAAAAAGACAAAAAAAAAGAACTCTTAGTTAATTATAGGTGAAAGATGTTCCCTCTCTGACTTTGGTTGTGATTTCAGAGCTTTGGTTTTGTCTTACTATGTTTTTTGGATTTTTAAGGTCCACAAGTGGCATATTATGCCCTGTTTCCTTAGTTTTTAACCTCTTCCTCCCCAATATTTGACGTTTGCACTTGGAGCACAAAGAGTTGTAACACTTGGACAGCAGCCGCAGAAGAAGTGAAGTCGCTTTCTTCTTTCTTTGGGGTTTTGTGATTTTTTTTTTTTTTTTTTTTTTTAAATTTTTGGGGTGGTTTCTGTTAGGTTTTTTTTTTTGTTTGTTTTTGTTTTCCCAGGATTGGGAACAGGAAATTTTTAAGTAAATTTGTTCAGGTAGGTGTGAGATTCAGTGCTGGTCTGACATGGGTTTTTTATTTTTTTATTTTATTTTTTTCCCTATTCATGGGATTGATTTTTCTGCGACACCTTTTTTTCATTACTCAAAAAGTCAAGTATAATAGGAGTCCTTTAACGCATTTTCTGTTCTTGTGCATTGTACAGGTTGCTGATTAAGTCTGGATTAATATGATTTGGAGGATAAGAACAGCAGTATAAATATATATATATTAAAAAAAAAAACAAAAAAACCCTTGTTTTGTTTACGAGAATGAATTTTGGAAGGAAAAACAATATTGTAAAATGTGTATGGAACATTTTTTCTTCAGTTTCTTGTTAAGCCAATGAGGAAACAGGCGTTGCCTTTTCACCATTAATCACTTCTCAGTAATAAACGTGATATCCTGTTGAGCATCAATTCTGTCTGCCTCATAGTCTGTAAAGTTTAGGCCTCCCAAGTCAGTGGTGTTAAGTTTTGAAAAGTCTTGGAACAATATGCTGAGAAGTTGTGGCTTTGTAATTACAATGGTCAACCACAAGCTGGGTTTTCAATTTTGATATGCAAGGTTTGTTAAACTGGTCTGGTTTTCAGAATATCCACAATGAATAATTCATCAGATATAATTACATGCATTTTGGCCTAAGATCAGAACTAATTTTGCATGTTGGTTACTCTGAACACCAGCC
This sequence comes from Rhinatrema bivittatum, assembly GCF_901001135.1. Lineage (NCBI taxonomy): Eukaryota > Metazoa > Chordata > Amphibia > Gymnophiona > Rhinatrematidae > Rhinatrema > Rhinatrema bivittatum. The sequence goes on from NC_042625.1 coordinate 86,193,825, forward strand.
TTATCTGGAGCACGCGGGGAATGGAATTGGGAGCCCTCTGCTAAATGCTCTGAAACTTGTAAATTCAACGTATTCTTGTCTAATTCTGTGCAGCTATAGACAAGTCACATTAACTTTTTTTTTGCGGCAGTAGTAATATTCCTTGTTCATTTTGAACTGTCAATACAGCTCTGTCACCAGTGAGACATTCCACACCAGAGGTATCTGAATTTATTTGTATTTCTTTATGGTAAAAAAAAAATAACAGTAGTTGGATGCTGCTTACATGACAGGCATGGTATAAACTACTCTGTGACTTGTTCTAATGTTCTATACCAGAGGTTCCCAAACCTGTCCTAGAGGAACCCCAGCCAGTCAGATTTTCAGATAGGCACGATGAATATGCACGAGATAAAATCTTCATGCTATGGAGGCAGTGCATGCAAATTTATCTCATGCGTATTCATTGTGCCCATCCTGAAAATCCAACTAGGTGGAAGTCTTCCAGGACAATTTTGAGATCCACTACTCTTTACCCTTGTCTAAAATTCCTTGCCTGACCCCCACCTTGAATTAGTGGAAACCTTTCTTTTGGTTTCTATTCCCTCTTACAAATTGTTTCAGTCAATCCCTAATGAATATTCCTAAATATTTGTATACATTTTTTGTATTTAGTCAGCCCTTTTCAGGGGATTGGGGAGAGCCATGGAAGAGATGGGCCGAGTGCTGACAGAACAGTAGAGCTGCTGACTTAGCTATATCTTAGGGATGTGTGCTGCTATCACTCCCATAGTCTTGTGGTGCCTTGCAAACACGTGCATCCAGATTCCAGTAGGGAGGTGAAAGCTCTCAAATTGCACATGCACCAGAAAACTTTGTTCTCAGTACTGAGAAAAAAAAGGAAAGGGGTTCAGACAAAGCAAATGGGATCTGGTCCCCTTTCGATGATGCAGTATCCTCTATCGTATTTAAAATCAGTTTGGGCTCTCTTCCCCTCTCTGGTCTTTCTTGGGCCAGTTTTTGGAATAAAGTGTGCTTTGTATTATCCTGCCCTGCTTTTTAAAAAACTGATCTCTCGTGGAGTTGCTCTTTATCTGTTTCGTTAGTACATCTGTGTGACTTAATTTAGAAGCATGCGCTGAACCTAAATCCTGTATTAACCTGTATTGCTGCACACCCCACCTGCCAGTCTAATTGAAAATTAAAACTGAGCCTTGTCTTAGGAATAGTCTGAGAATAAAGGTGGTGCAAATCTTGGAGGTGCTAGAGCAAATTACAAACCAAATAGCAAATTACTGGGACCTGATGGTATTCATCCCAGGGTTCTAAAAGAACTCAAATATGAAATTGAAAATCTGCTACTGGTAATCTGTAATGTAATCCAAGTGACCTCTGTACCTAAGTACTAGAACGTATCCAATATAATGCCAGCTTTAAAAAAGAAAAAAAAAAAAAAAAGCTCCAGGGATGATTCAAGTAACTACAGACCAGTGAGCATGACGACATGGCTGGGTAAAATGATGGAAGGCTATTGCTAAGAAAAAATGTAAAATTCTTAAACTTATGGATAAACAACCAGCATAGATTTAGCAAAGGGAGATTGAGCCCTACAACTCTATTTGAATGCTTTGAAGTTGTGAATAAACAGTTGGGCAAAGGTGAGCCAATCAACCTACAGTATTCATTATTTATTTACTAAAAGTACAGCGTGGTCCATGAGAAAGTAGCCTGCCTGCATGGCACTGGTATTGGAGGCAGGCTACTTTTCCATGGGCCACCCTGTATTTATCTTCTGCAACAGGAACAAAGTAGCTTAAAAAAGCAGACTGAGCAATTGCAGAAGAACCTTGCCAAATGCAAGAATTGGGCATCTAAATGACATTCAGATTTGGGGTGGTCAAGTGCAAAGTGATGCACAGAGAGTGAAATAATCCAAATTACACACATACAATGATATGTTTCATAGTAGAAGTATTACTTGTAGGGGAAAAGGATCTTGTAGCCACTGTAGGCAATACAGTGAAATGTTCATCTCAGGTTGCAACAGCAGTCAAAAAACCCCAAATAGGATGTTAGATGTTATGGAGAATAAAACAGAATATGCCTCTATACCAAATTATGATGCAAACATGCCTTGAGTGTTGGGGCGGTTCTGATCAGAAAAGAGAGAGTGGAACTAGAAAAGATATAGAGAAGGGTACTAAACATGATAAAGTGAATGAAATGGCTCCTTTTAGGAAGAAAGGTCAAACAGACTAGTGCTTTTTAACTTGGAGAAGACATGACAGAGGTTTATAAAACTGAATGGGTAGCAAATAACTTGGGACTGGTTATTTTATCCTTTTCAGATAGTTCAAGGACTAGTGGACATTCCATGACACTAGTGCGTAAAAGATACCACCTAAACTGCACAAAGTAGTTTCTCTCTTCATAAAGATGGAGTTTGTTGCCAGAAGGTGTGGTTAAGGCATCTAGCACAATTGACTTTGAAAAGGGTTTGGATAGATTTCTGGAGGGAAAAGTCCATAAGCAATTAGCCAACAGGGCTTGGAAGGAAGGACACTGCTTATCCCTGGAAATAGATCTACTCTTTGGCATCAGCTGTGTCTGTAAGTATTTCAATTTTTTTTTACCCATCTCATTATAACATGACCTGAAAAAGTTACATCAATATATTTACAGTAAAAAAACAAAAACAGACAAGACCTCTCTCAAATTGCTATCCTGCTACCCCCAACAAATATCACAGCTTAACCTGGCTGGAGCTGTGGTAGGAACCAAAGACGTTTTCAGTTCATTTCCTGACCTTCAGGTCAACAAGCTTGATGTAAGGGAACTGGAAAATGAGGAACAGTGTAAGAGAGGTATGAGCCCATGCTTTAACATTTTATCACCCACAGTAGGGGGACCTCTAAGCCCCCTTGTGCTTGTAATAATTGCATGGGCTTATATTTAGTCGTCAACCTTGCTAAATAAGCTGGTCCCATATCCTGCTGTAGTGTAACCATGCAGAGCTTTAAACTTCCTGCAGATTGGCTACTGTTTGGAGGCAGGATGCTGGGCTCCATGGTTTAACCCTGCATGGCACCTGTTGTCATCTTGCTGTACTTTTATGCTTCATTGCTTCTCAGCCTTTTGATTCTGATTGAGTGTTGGGTCTGAGTTTATGAGCTGAGGATGGTCCCTTCTTGGCCTTTTAACTGAGATCAGGGGTGGTCAACTGTGGTGCTCGAGAACCACAGACAGGTCTGGTTTTCAGGATATCTACAATACGCTTCAGATGTGCACTATCTCCATTATATGCAAATTTATCTCGTGCATATTCATTGTGGATATCCTGAAAAGCTGACCTGGTTGTGGCTTCTGAGGACTGGAGTTAGCCACTCCTAACTGAGTGTTACTCCCCCTATTTACTTACACTCAATTGGGAAGGGGATTAGAGTGGAAGTTATGACAGTAGCTAAAACAATAGTAAACATCCAGTTTAAAAATGAAAGGCAATTCTAGAACAGGACAGCAGGGGGCGACCTTGTATTACTCAAAACAAATTATTCCATACATTGCCAAAAACAAAACAAAACATATGGCTGTGTTTTTCACTTAGCATCTTATGGAGTATGTTAGATGTTGATCAGATTTGCATATGTGTGATTAATTCAATAAGGAAAAGGCTAAAATGGGTTGCGGAGTGTGATCCTTAAAATGTATTTGTAAGTCACCTCAGTGACTCAATGCTACATATTGCCATGCAGAAGATCCTTGCCTTGAATGAGGATGTTGCAGGGGTAGTGTTCTCAACCCTGGGGAAGGAATCAACGTCATTACATATGGGGGCCGCCTGGTGGCTAGACTCAGGGCCTATGGTCGTAGGGATCCAGAAGATGCCCTAGTCAATGGTGCATGGTACCTTGCCCCGGATTATCGCTCCAATGACCAGACTAAGTATGTTGGGTGGGGGGAGAATAGAACAGAAAAATTCCAGGGTAGCTGTGGATGAAGGCCATTGGTACCAATTGAGCTGGAAGCTCATGAGGTAAAAAAAAAAATGCAGTTGTTTCTGCTTGCATTGTGATTGTAAATGAGTGGTGCCAGACTGTTCGCCCTGTGTTAACTATGTTGCCACAGGCATCCTGCAAAAGAGCTGCTGGGTCTACATTGATGGCATGTGAAACAGGTTCTTATATGCTTGGGCATACCTCACAGTCACAGCTGCACTGATTTTCAAAAAAACATTTTTAAAAAATAATTTTACCTCGGCATCAAAAAGAAAGGAAGTTCTACATTTAAGAGCTGTCTCCCTCTAATTTAATTTTAAAAAAATGAACAGGAAAGCTTGGGCGTTTGTTAAAGCGCTGTTCAGCACCAAGGTCTGGACAGCTCCAAGGCGTGAGACGGACGTAGTGCTTCACAGCAGTGCTGCCCTTTGCTGGCCACAAGTGCTGACAAGCTCCATTTCATGAAAGATGGGCAGCAGAGCCTGGTCTGATTTTTACCACGTGGCATTTATGGATTTGCAGTCCTGCCTTTTTTAGGGGAAATCTGAGCTATGAGGTCCACAGATACATTGGGGCTAAAACCTAGCCTGGTTCCAGCCTTTTTCCTTCAGGGGTGCAGCTGAATGGCAACAGTAGTATCCGCGTGATGATTCATACTGACATCTGGGTCTTGCTCCTGGCCCCCCCCCCCCTCTCTTCCAGGCTATCACACCTGCCCCTTCCCCCTCACCACCACCTCCACCCCCCCTCCCTTTCTTCCAGACATTCCAAGGAGGGGGAGGGTTGATTAATCAGAGGCAGTACAGTTGGGCAATCTTAAATGGATGATGAGAGGCCATTGGCCCCATAACTCAGTTCTCTGCATTTGCCAGCTTTGGGTCTTTTTTTTTTTTTTATCTGATTCAGATGCAAATATTCACACCTATATTTGTATTATCTGAATCTGTTGAACTCTGCAAATATTCCTCTGTAGGTCTGAAGCAATCTGAGTAAACATTCAAACCAAGTCAAGGCCAACTCTAGTTCCCTGAGAATATTTTAATTGATTATTTGCAGGTCAGGACCAGGATTTGAGCAGCATTTAGTTATTTATTTGATAAAATGCAAAATCATTAAAATCATCAATGCGTTTTACATAAAAATTAAATTAATAATTATAGCAAACCATTACAGTAAAACGCAACAAAATAAACAATTACAAACCGATGAGAAACGTGCACCCTCCCTGGCCCAGGCTTCTGTTGGCAGCATCTGAGATCTCTCTGGTGAGTTCTGCACCCCACTGTGTCCTAAGCTAACCTCCAGCTCTTTCATCCCTTCATCCACCTCCTCGCATCACACGTGACTAATAAGAGAAACAGAATTGGACAATGAGCCATCTTGAAACTCAGGTCAGAGCAGCACACTCTAGCGAGTTGTTCGCTCTGCAGCTTGAAGCAAACAGAATTCTTATAATGAGCTTTTGTGAGGGGGGTTTTATATATATATATATACACACACCTCCCTTATCACTTTCACTAATTAGGGATGGTGCGAGGAGAAGAGTGATTCCCAAATTAGCTTTTGGTTGCCTGGGGCAATAGCATTCAATGCAGAAGGTGACGTGATGCAGGTAGAACTGTGATTCCTGACCCCCCATGGCAGGTAAAAGGTAACAGTGTAGTACCAGAGGAGGAAAGTGGCTAATGTATAAAAACAGGAGCAGAGCTGGTGCTCCTAAGGCCAGAGGAAAGGAACTTCTGAACTCCTTACAAGCATTTTCAGTTAGGAGGGGAAAATAAGCTCTCTCTGCATATCTCTGTTGTATTTCCACCATCCCAAAATCTGTCCTGTATGCTTGCTAGAGGTTTAGATTACAAAGCTAGTCTGATATGACAGGGGGTTGGGGGTTTGTGGGGGCTGGGAGTTGGTTTAAGTATGGGAACTTGTACATTTATCTACCCAGAATCCTAGAGAACCAGAGAGGAAGACAGCAAAAATGGACTTGGATAAAGAGGGACATCCTATAAGTGGTCAAGTTTATATGGCTGGGAGCTGGGATATATCCTTGAGGTGTGGACAGGAATAACTGGGCAGACTGAATGAGCCAACTGGGATTTTTCTTCCTAAACAGAAAACACAAAGCCCACTGGTTAGATGTGTCTTCTGGGCTAGGGTTGCCAATAATTCCCAGTCATAAGGGACAGATTGAGCCAGTCCTGGTTTTACCCCACAGCAGGCTGGGAGATGTAGTCATGCCTTTTTTTTTGGGGGGGGGGGGGGGGCTGGCAGTTTCCTCCTGCTCCTTTATGCTTGTGAGGAGAGGGGATATTTCCATATTTTGTAGCCTTTCGCCTAGCCCGGTCATTGCAGTGATTGAGGACCACAGACCATGGCTCCCTCTGGAATCTAGTATGCTTTCATCCTGAGCATGGCCACTTGGTCTCACCATTGTACAATGACTTGCTCTCCTCTCCCCCACCACCCAGCACACCCCACTGAGGGTGTGAGCGTTGCCTACACAGCACACCTAGTTCCTGGTAATCAAAAGTCCTGCTTTTCTTGGGGACTTCAAACTACAAATCCATACATGTAATGGGATAAGACCAGGACTGGATTACCCTGTCTCTTCCACTATGGAACTGGTGGCTAACCTACACTGAACCCAATCCTCGCAATCCCTCTCTCTGTTCTTCAAATGGGTAGTCAAACTTGCCTTTGATACAGCTTTAAGGGTCTGAGAGTTGGCAAAATAAACCAAACATTTGGTATTTCAAGTTTTGCTCTGGTTAATTCTTCTCTCTAGCCATTCTGGACATGTTTGGCCAATAGAGGTACGCTTCCAAAAACTTCCTACCATGACCAGGTATGGGCTGAAGAATCGCAGGCGGAGGCAGATGGATGATTATTTTTTGTAGTATATGACAAACCATGATATCCATTGGTTATCTGTGCAATATCCCTAGAGGAAAGAATTAGCGTATTTGAAGTCATTTTCAAAGCTCAAATGTGCTTTGCAAAACACAGGCCCAGGTCTGGGTGTAGCCTAGTGGTTAGAATAATGGAGACCAGGGCTCAAATCCTGCCTATGTCACTCTGACCCACCTTTGGGCAAATCACTTTCTCTCCTGTGCCCAATCAGGTTGCACGTCATCTCTTCTGTGCCTTTTCCTCTCACCCAGGCATCTAGAAAAAGTCTGCCTTGGCTGTACTTTGCCCTCTGTTGCCCTGACTATCCTTCCCCTGCCTTCCTTTAGACTTTCCAAGTTGCGAGCGTTGTCTTTCCTTTCACAACTGCAAGAAAGGAAGATATTATTTTCTCCCCCTTCAAGAAGGGGGTTACTTGGTGTCTCTTGTGCTCTTCTGTCCATTTGAGCTTGGGTGTCCATGTTTACAACTCCTGGTATTGCTGCTGCGGCAGCTCAGCTTGTGCTGATCTGTTGGTCCAGTTCATTGTCCTGATGGCACCCATCCTAGTTCATTGTCCTGATGGCACCTTGCTGGTGACAATGACCAGAGCTCGGTACGGTTTCTTCATGACATGTGTAACTTGGCTGTGGACACTGCTGAGAGGGCACTGTGAGGCAGGTCAAACACACAGTGATAGTTAAAGAGAGTATTTTGCTCTTGGTGTATTTTAATAGGGCCCTCATTTTTATTTTGTTGAGTTTTTTTTAATTACCGTCATTCAGTGAAGCCATCACAATGGTTTACAAGATTCAAAGAGTAATTTTCTTAACACTTGTGAATTAAGGTATAACAGGATAAATATTAAACAAAAAGTTAATCTCTCATAGTCCAGAAGGAAACCATTATAATATTGAGGAGGGATTATTTGGTGCTGGTTGGAGGCAGGTTATTTTTGTTGATTTGGTTGGTGGTTCCTTTGGGTGTTAGGATGTTGTGAAGTTTGAGAGTTAGTGTAGACTTTGTAAACAACCACGTTTTTAGATCTTTTTTGAAAGTTTTGATGTTAGGTTGGGTTCTCAAATCTTTTGGGAGGGAGTTCCATGTTTTAGGGCAGGCAATGGAAAAAGCTCTTTCTCTTGTTGTTGTCAAGAAGCATCTCTTATGGGGGGGACGGTTAAGCGGCGTTGTTTGAGCGTAAGTTTCTTTGGGTATTCCAAGGGGTTATGTTTAGGCCAGTTTGACCTAGATGTTCATTGTTTAGTAATTTATGTAGCATACAAAGGACATCTGCTGGTTTGGTAAACAAACATCAGACTTCTTAGGAGATAAAATTCAAATAGCCTGCATAGCTACAAAATATGCCAGTGCTTTTAGCACATGTACATTATGCAAATTTTCAAAGAGAAGTAATCCTTCTCTTTGCAAATTAGCAGCCGCAAATTATTTGTGCTTCATACCTACTCTGAAAGCTGGGAGCTGGAGGGGTTAATGTGTTCCTCTGCATAGTTCACTGTAAGAAGTTTGGGCTTCTCTCAATCCTCTGGCACAGGGCATACAGTTGGTAAAGTCACTTTGATAGTTATTACTCAGTGTGGCTGCTTCGGACATATTAAAAGTGAACCAGTGTGCTGATGAAATTTGGACACCTCTCCTCCCTTAACTAATTCATGCCAAACCATATGAATTTTAAAACATGTTATTCACACAGATAGATGATAAATTCTAGATGCATTTAGTGAAGAAGTGACTTATAAGCCAGATTTTTCTCTCTGGTACCATCACAGAAGTTTAAATAAATTATAGTTGGAAGTCTTTTAAAAAATGATTGTATTTGTTTGCTTTCTTCATCATTGCTGTTTGCTGAGATCCAAACCAGAGGTTTTCCCCCTTAAGAACATAAGAACATAAGAAAATGCCATACTGGGTCAGACCAAGAGTCCATCAAGCCCAGCATCCTGTTTCCAACAGTGGCCAATCCAGGCCATAAGAACCCTTCTTCCTTTGCCTTCTTCTTAAACAATCTCTCTGGTCTGTGCTCACCTTGTAGGCTTCATCAATTCCCATCTGAGCCCCATATCCTCTCACCCAGAGCACCCCCTTGCCCACAACATGCTGGGGTTCTGGATTCAGTCTGGGCCACGGTGTGCCAAATTGCATCGCCTTTGGCAAAAGTGGACGAGATGAAATAAACCAAAATCCTCTAGCCACATTTTAGGTTAGCAGATGATTCAGGGTCACCTTGGGCAGACTGAGCCAGTCCTGGATTCACCCCCCATCGCATGTGTGGAGATGCAATTCAGAGCTGCCTGCTCTTGCATGCATCATGGGCTAAAGCAGGAGCTGGGTTCAGCCTGCCTTAGGTGCCATGGAGGCAGCTGCTTATTCTCAGATCTGCCCTGGGGACTCCACAGCCTATCCGGTCACATTTTATTTTATTGATTGAAAATATTTACATGCCACATAATCCCGGGTTCTAAGCAGCTGACAGAAATACAATAAAATACAATAAAACTACACAGGAGAGACCTGAGTGATAGTTTCTCAGCTCGCAGGAAATATTAGGAAAGCCGTAGCCCCTTAAAAGCGAGCCACATGAAGTGCAGGCATAGATAACAAGAAAGCTGTGCATGCTACAGAAAATAAGGGGGAAAGCCAGCACCTTGAAAACGCTCAGCCCTGTAGCGTGCAGTCCAGGTGGAGAGGAGCAGCGGGTCTACATGCGATGGATTTGCACCCTTTGGAAACGCAGTGCAGGCTACGTTTATCTCATGCATGGCTCCTTGTGGCCGACCGGCTGTGGCGTCCCCAGGGCAGGTCTGGGAAGTGCTTTATATTAAACCAATGTCATGTTGTGGCGATATTAGAGTGAAAGGGAAGGAAGAGGTCGAGTCTGGTGTGGGGGAGGGGAGAATGTAGACCCTGTGCGTTTGAAATGTATTTGTAGGTATAGATTCCATGGGGTTTTTTTTCAAAGCAGCGTGCGTGTAACAATAGCAATAGGGAACCACAGAGATGTTCAAACACCTTATTATAACTCTTCAATCATTTAAAGATGTGGGTTTGTTGTTTTTTAAGATCTCTATCAATTTAAACCAAATGATTGAAGAGTTAAAAGTGTCTGAAAATCTGTGTGCTTTCCTATCGCTATTGTTGCATTCGATCTATTTTAGGGAATGATTGTTGTACACCTACTATGTGATGTTTCATGTTGTTATACCGGTCTATTTGTGTTTCTAATTATGGATGTTAATTGCCTTTGGTCGCTACAGATGTAGCAATTCGTACATTGAAATAAATGCAACAAAATAAATAAATCAGAATTATCCATGGAAAGGTCCTCTCGTCAGCGGGCTCAGGGAAACGGTGCTCCTCGGAATATTCTTCTCAATCACAGCCCTCAAAGGCTACGGTTAAACTTCACCCCAATAATGCATTCGTTCACGATTTAGGAATAGTTTAGAGAGGATGAAAATCTATTCCTGTTTAAATGAATCCGTGCTGGTAGGAGTTTCGCTCTGTAAGGCCGCGTCCCAGGTTTTCGACAGCGGACTTAGCTGTCTATCAGGACATTGCTTTGGGGGGTTATTCGAAGGGGGAAAACCCAGGAAGGCTGCGAGCGAAGGCTTCTGAGGCCATCACACAATGAAAGACAGTTCTGAAGGAGACCAAAGGTGCTGCTGAGCGAAACAAAGACAGAGGGATGGAATGACTTCCTCTAAGTTCCTTGTGCCTTCTCCTCCCCTAAACTGGGGGACCGAACATCTCGGGTAGCCTGGCGAAATGTCCTCCTTGACCGGAGACCATTCACATTCCTCATGCTCAGCTTCTAGTCTTCCTTTCCCAGGATCAGATGCTGTCGGAAATTGTTTTCAATTTCGTTTTTTGTTTTTTTTTATTCAAGAGCATTTCTTAGTGTGCAAGAACAGAACAAGCTACAGGACTCCTGGTGTCAAGCATAATAGTATTTATTATTTGTATAGTGCTACTGGACATATGCAGCGCTGTATAATGGTAACCTGTAAGAACCAGTAAATGCCGAGATTTGAAGGCGGTATGAATTTTATAGAAATTGATTACATATAGAGCTACCATAACAGGCCTTCAGGTATACTTAATGGTGTCAACAGAAGGAAATACTCAAATACTGCTGAGTAAGCATCATCAGTCTCAATCCTTAAACTGGGGTAATCATTCCAGCGAATGGAGGGAAGTGATTGAAAATCCACCAGGACACAAAGGGAAAGAAACTACAGAGGGAGCAAAACAAGAAAAATAACTTTCTAAAGAATCAGACCAACAAACAAGGAAAGACAATTGGCAGAAGCACAAATATTGTAGGAAACGCAGAGAGAGTTGCTTCAAGAACCCCCACCTGGATCAAGATTTGACACAACAGTGTTTAAGGAGAGGTGAACTCTGATCTATAGATGCAGCAGAGGATAGCAGACTACGGACAAGATGGTTCACAGCCAGCATAGAAAAGAATGGCAAAACAGGCAAATGCAGATTACTCGTCTCGTGGCCGGATGTGATGTGCTGATGTCAGAAGGCCTGCACACAGAGAGGCACAACTTACTCATTGCAAACTGTGTAAACATTATAACATCAATGTAGGAGCACAACTCTAAAAGAAGAGAAGATAATAAAGGGTTGAGGTTACTTGGAACATTCCTATCCCAATCAACAGGAAAGTCAATGCTAGAAGACCAGATATTGTGGTGAAGGAGAAAAAAGCAATGCCTTTCTTTTGTTTTGTTTTGTTGATAGAGATATCAGTACCCAGCGACTATTATATGGAGGAAGCAACGCTCCTTAAATATCAAGAGATGCAATCAGAGACCAAGAAAAATATGGCAGAACGATACAGAAATAGTCCCAATTATATTGGGTGCCACTGTTGCCTATACAGTGTACACCCTCTGAAGTCCAGAAGGAGACTCTCTTTGGCACAATGCAAATACTAAGAAGGACATTAGCAGTACATTTGAGAGATCGAAATCACACCTAACATACCCTGGCTAATGAATGAAGTTCATTCCTGTTGGGAGACACTGCCCCTGTGATAAGTATTCAAGTGTAAGACCCTGCCCCAAATAACTTCTAGTCTAGGTGAGAATCTGAGGCAATGGTAGATAAGATGACTTGTCCAAGGTCACAAGGTGGATTGGTGGGAGCAGTGGGATTCAAGTCCTGATTTGTCTGGTTCCCAGCTCCTTGGCCCATTGCTCTAACCACTAAGCCACTGCTCCTTAAGTACTGCCCTCTTAGGTCAGTATTAAAGGAGGAAACAGTTAACACCCCCCCCCCCCCAATGAAAAAAAAAGTTTTTTAAACTAAGGACCAGATGGATGGGGCATTTCCCCATAGACAAAATCTGAGCCTGATTCATGAAGGCTTATCGCCTATTCCAACAATGAGGAAAATGTTTAGTGAATCAGGCCTAAAATGCAAAACCCCTTTTTGTTACATCAGGGTTTAAGTTCCAGAGAAAACCCTAGTTGAATTAAATTAGTTAATCCTCAAATGTTGCCCTTCAGGTTTTTGTTTTTTTACATTTTTTATATTTGAATTTTATTTAGAAATGCAAAGTATTTTCCCTTCAAGTTCATTAAGAGGAAGGGAAATGCATGCAGAAGGCCATTTTTCAAGATGCCCTTCCCGATTTCTCTCTGATAGCCATGAGAGTCTGAAGCTGTAGTACGAGAGCACTCAAAATATTCATTTCTTTTTCTCTTTAATGCTATTGCTTTTGTAACTTATTCCTAACTCTCTGTGCGCCTCTGTCCCCAATAAAAATTATTACTTGTGGGCTTGCTCCTGTACAGTTCGGAGGTGTGCAAATCAATATGCCCACGATTAAATCTCCCAGGGATGGTATCGAATATATATTTTTTTTTTTTTTTTTTTGCAGCATAAGAAATATTGCATATACTGCCTATCGCCAAATCCTCTGCCATTTTAAAGACTGAGGAATTCCGCAGAATCGAGGCTGGTATTTTTAAACTTGTTCCATTGGAGATTTTACTGCACAGATTCCCACTGCAGGGAATAATCTGGGAGCGGCAGAGGTCAGGATGCATAACACAGCCATCACCATCTGTTCCACGGGCTAATTACAACTACAGAAAAAGCATCATTCATAACCCACAAGAAAGAACGAACAACAAAGAGCTAGAAATCTCCCTTCGTGGTGGTTGCACTGTGCAGTGTGATAAAGTGAGATAGAAATGCCTGGGGATTCATTTTTTTTTTTTTGTGTTCTGGGGGGAAAGTCCCTTATAACTTCTACTTTGTAAGATGGAAAGGTTATGCCATGCACCATGTTTTGGATCTGAATGTGGTTTAGTTACCTGAGGGCTGAGAAGGGCAATCCGCCATCATATTTTTTGCGCAGTGACTTTTAATAGATTCTCATGTGATTTTTTTTTTCTTTCACATTGCAAGGAGCTTTTTTTTTTTTTTTTTTTGTCATCACTGATTTCTCTCCTTCAACAATATAGAGCAGGTGTTTTCTGGTAAGAAAAGGTGAACACACTTCTGGCCCTTTTAAATTCAGACTGTTCAAGATGCAGATTCATTCACCAGACCAAGCTATCTTGAAAATCATTATTACTCACATAATAATGATTTTCAAGATTTTCAATGTCTTAAGATTTATTTTTTCTTTTGCTTGTGTTGAAATGATGTAATACTACAGAAAAAAAAATGGATAGCACAGATATTTATGTAAACGGTGCTTTGTGCTTCTGTGATGTCTAGAATTAATCTGCACAACGTTATTCTTGATTTCACATACTAAGTATAGTATATGGTTACATTGGTTGTAAACCTTTTTAACCGTTGTCTTAACTGTAAACCGCTCTGACCTGATCCGGAATCTGTTGTGCGGTATATAATAAATAATAAATAAATACATAGTATATAATAGCAGGTAACAGCCAGAGTGGCCCATCCATTCTGCCCAGTATGGTGTTAAGAGCTGCAATTGCTATTTCATGCAGGTTACCACCTCCGCTTTCTCTTTAGGGATGTAACCGTCAATCCCGTGTAGGACATCCCTTGTCCTCTTTTCATGGTTGTAACTGCCACTCGGTGCAGGTTACTCCCTCGCCTTCTGTGTAAAGGTTGAGGCTGCTTGCTCCATGCAGGCTACCCCCGTTCAGTAAAGTTACCATGGTTACCGCAGGACTTTATTTCCATCCTTTTTGCCATGAGGGGATCCTCTGTGTGTTTATCCCACACCACTTTCAATTCCATCACCGTGTTTGCATTCCGCGCATCCACCACCCTTTTTCCATGAAAAAATATTTCCTCACAATGTTCCCCAGTCTAACCCCCCCCCCCCCCCCCCCCCCCCCGGAGCTTGACCCTTGGATCTACAGCTTCCTTTCCACTGGAACAGGTTTGTTTGTTTCTTGGGCATTTGTAATACCTTTCAGGTATTTAAAAGCAGCCTAGCATCCCTCGGTTTGTAGTCACTGCCTTGTCACATTGCTTCGCTACCTTTAGATCATCAGACACTAATCACCCTGAGGCCCTCTCCCAGTTCCTGCAGATCAGTCTCTCACCCACTAGCCTCATCTGTAAGAATAGACACCAAATACTGACAGTCAGAAAAGAGAAAATCTTTTTATTAGGTAGATATCTTATGGGCCAACGTGGAGTAAAATAAAGAGCTCTTGAATTGTGCAATAGGTTATATAAGTCACCTCCCTCAAACTGGCACACCAATGGGTTTCTTTGTAAGTATAGTATTATTATCTTATCTCATATATGCTAATAATATTGCATTCTTGTATTCATTTGATTGTAAGCTGAGACCAGAAGGCAGAAGCAAAACTTAGTGCTGACCTTTGACATGTTTTAGCATTCTGGCTAATCTTTAGCATACTTTAGCATTTCCACAGGTCTGATTAGTTCAATCTTACTATGCTGCTATTATCATTCAGCTTCTTCACCACAACAGCACCTTTACAATATTGCACCTTTGGATTTCTGTACCCCAAATGCATGACTGCACTTTTTGGCATTGAAGCTTAACTGCCAAGCATTGGATCTCTCCTCAAGCTTCAGGAGTGTCCACTCTGTTTGCTAAAATACCAAATTATGATAGTAGAGAGTAGTTTTATGCCCCTGTTCTCTCTATTGCCAGTAGGGGGGATTGGGGAAGCTGGTATTGGGTTGCACATGGGAATGTATATGTTCATCTGCCCGAAGAGGAAGAATCTCAACTGGGCAGAGTGGATAGATAATTTGATCTTGTTTCTACTGTCATCTGCTATGTTACTATGAGAAAGACTCCATTTCTGTCCTTGATTCAGGCGACTACTGTTTAGGCTGTTCTGGGGGTGCATGGGGGTGGAAGGGCATCAACTAGTCCATCAAGGAGCAGCTTCAAGAATGACTGGAAGGATCCACATTCTTCTCTCTGCCACAGGAGTTGTTGCATTTCTGCTTGTGTGTGTGTGTGCGGAGGCAAACAGCCTTTATAGGGATTGTAAAACTGAGCGGGAGGGATGGATGGATGGGCAGACTGTTTCACTGGAGGGGGAATTGGGGGAAGGGCTTGCTTAATGGCTACATAATGAGAGCTCAGGAGGCAGTAGGAAGATTAGAGTAAGGATAAAACAAAAACCTTAATGTCTGACCGTGTGCCAAAAGTTTGAAATACAAGTGATGTATCAAGAAGTCAGTTGGCAGGAGGGTCTGAAACATACTTTTATTTTTCAGTATCTATTGATCATCATTTCACGTTATACCAAATCAAGTTACAGAAATACACATGTGTCGTCAGATGGAAATGAGTGAAACAAACATTTTGGAATTTGTTGTTTTGTCTTTGAAAGACTGAAATAAAAACATAAATTTAAAGTGACTGAAGATTACTTTCCCTTCGTTTTAGATGCATAAGACTTTCTGTAGAGCTCACTGTGGATATCCGAGGGTTGTTCATTTGCTACAAAATGCAGTTATTCACCTGGTGGGCTGGCAGGAGTTTTTTTTCTGTCCAGCCTCACCCTGGCAAAACATCCAGCTCTCTTTCATCCCTCTGCAGTACTGGCGACATCGGTTTTCATTCTGCTGATAGTGGAGCAATCTGGCTGCTGAGCATATTCAAATCTTGTGAGGCTTTTTCTTGCTCAAGTCTGCACTGGGGCTGATTTCTCACTTCTGATTTATAAATGTCATAAAACATCTCTCTGTAAATAGACGGCAGGCTGCATGAATTGCCCTCATGTTGTCATAGTACTGTCTCAATATATGTGGAAAAGAAGAAAATGTGAGATTGTTTAAAAGGGTTTTCTTTCATATGCTGGCTGAGGGCCAACTATTTCAGAACTGCGATGCAAAGACATTGCGTGATTGAAACATTTTGGAAAAGATTTTTACCTTAACAGCTGTAATAGTGGAAAACTTGATTTCTTAGACAAAAATATTTTTCATATCTATTTATTTATTTATTTATTTAGGGTTTTTATATACCGACATTCTCGATATACATATCAAATCAGGTCGGTTTCCAGATAACAAAACTGTCGCCGGTAAGGCGTTACATTAAACAATAAACAGAGTATTGAACAGATAATGTGTGGCGTTACATTAAACAATCAACATATTGAACAAAAGAACGTAAATCAATAAATATTAAAAATTAGATGTGAAAGAAATATAAAATAGACGACATTAAAATTTGTCAAATAACATGAATAAATGGTAAGATAACTGCAAGTAATTGGTAGGTAAGGTTGAAATGTATCGGTGGGGTCTACAGGTGACAGTGTTCAATGTTGAAAGACAAAACTATGGGAAAAGCATGAGCTAGTGGGCTAATGCTGCAAGAGAGGATCTTTCATCTTTCATAGCAAGAGGGTGGACAGTCCAGATTAAGATTGTAAGCTCCACAGAGAAGGGACATTGTCTTATGTATATCTGAGGAGCATTGTGTACGTGCAATAGCTAGGAGAACGGCCATGCAAGGTCGGACCAATTGTCCATCTAGGCTAGCATCCTGTCATCAACAGCGACCCTAGGATTATTAGTAATACTACCCAATAGAACCAAATCAGAGTTCAGCTAAGTACTCCCTGTAGATGTATGTGTGTAGCAACCCAACTCCCACCTAATCTCTAGTATCCGTCTATGTCCTTGTCTTCTAGGGAT
This sequence comes from Rhinatrema bivittatum, assembly GCF_901001135.1. Taxonomy (NCBI): domain Eukaryota; kingdom Metazoa; phylum Chordata; class Amphibia; order Gymnophiona; family Rhinatrematidae; genus Rhinatrema; species Rhinatrema bivittatum. Next base: position 86,210,849 of record NC_042625.1, read on the forward strand.
GCATCCAGGAACTTCATGAACCCTGCTATGCTGCTTGCTGTGACTGCATCTCGCAATACCAGAAATGAGAGAAAGTGTATAATATTTTTTTTGCATTTGTCTTGAAACTGCTAACATACAGTTTCATTGGATGTCCCCTCCTCATGTATTTTTGGAAAGGGTATACAACCACGTCCTTCAGAGGCACAAAAGAACATAAAATATACCATACTGGATCAGACCAAGGGTCCATCAGGCCCAGTATCCTATTTCCAACAGTGGTCAATCCAAGTCACAGGTATCTGGCAAGTACCCAAACATTAAATAAATCCCATACTACTAATGCAGGCAACAATCAGTGGCTATTCCCTATTGATTAATAGTAGTTTATGGACTTCTCCAGGAACTTATCCACCTTTTTTAAACCCAGCTACACTAGCTGCCTTAACCACATCCTCTGGGAATGAATTCCAGAGCTTAATTGTGCATTAAATTAAAAATATTTTTCTCTCATTTGTTTTAAATGTGCTACTTGCTAACTTCATGGAGTGCACCCTATTCCTTGTATTATCCAAAAGGTTAAATAACCATTTCATATTTATCCATTCAAGTCCTTTCATGATTTTGTAGACCTCTATCATAACCCTCCTCAGCCGTCTCTTCTCCAAACAACAGCCCTAACCTCTTTAGCCTTTCCTCATAGGGTAGCCATTCCATACCCTTTATCATTTTAGTTGCCCTTCTCTGCACTTTCTCCAAGACATCTATATCTTTTTTGAGATGTGGCAACCAGAAATTGCACACAGTATTCAAGGTGCAGTCTCACCATGGAGCGATACAGAAGCAGTACGACATCCTCCGTTTTATTTGCCTTTCTCTTCCTGCTTTCTTATATCAAAAATGGTGCCAGACTCAGGACCTACTGGTGCTGAAATGGAGATCCAGAGGGGCAGAAGTGACAGAGGATTGTTCCTTCTCCATAGACCTGCAGATGGGGTAAATGGTGCTGTGGGGGTGCTTTGGTGGAGGTGTCCCAACTTTTTTTTTTTTGGGGGGGGGGGTTTGTTTGTTATTTGTTCTATTTTTACAAAATGAAACAAAAAATGAAATTAAAATAAACAAACAAAGAAAATTAGAAAAGGAAAGAAAAGAAAATGAAACATTAATCATTGCTCACCCCTGTTCTTTTCTGCATGTGAACTTGTAGCCATAAACAAATGACTATAAGTGGGGATGATCTATATTATCTGCAGCAAGACAATGAGATAGAAGAAATAGAGAAGCTGGGCAGTTGGCTCGCACTGCCATGAAAGGTCCCCAGTTTGATCCCTGAGTCAGATCATCCGCTGCCTGGGGTCAGCCTCCAGGAGTGGTGGAAAAGAGTCATTGCTTAAGGGTTGACACCTGGTGGCCAGGGCCCATGATTATAGGGTTCTGGGAGGAGCCCAATTCAGGGCCCCCAGACCAGGACCATCACTGCAATGGTCAGACTAGGTGTGGGTAGGGGGCCAGGGGACAGGAGGATTGAGAGAGAGAAAAGGGAAAAAAATCCCCATGTAATTGCAAATGAAGGCTCATAGTGTCAGCTCCTAGCCCTAGCCTTGGTTTCAATTGAGGTGAAAGTACAAAGGAGCAGGAGGTAACTACTGGGTCAGATTAGAAAGGAGATATAAATGCCTGGGGATGATCCTTATTCCCTGCACCATGTGACAGAGTGAGACAGAAGGGATAGAATCACCTAGGAATGGTCTTTAATCCTTACAGTGTGATACAGTGACATAGAAGGGATAGAAATGCATGGGGGTGGTTTTTATTCTCTGCACCATGTGACAGAGTGAGACAGAAGGGATAGGAGCACCTAGGAATGGTCTTTAATCCTTACAGTGTGATACAGTGAGATAGAAGGGATAGAAATGCATGGGGGTGGTTTTTATTCTCTGCACCATGTGATAGAGTGAGACAGAAGGGATAGGAGCACCTGGGGATGATCTTTAATCCCTGCATCATGTGATACAATGAGACAGAAGGGATAGAATCACCTAGGAATGGTCTTTAATCCTTACAGTGTGATACAGTGAGATAGAAGGGATAGAAATGCATGGGAGTGGTCACTATTTCCTGCACTGTATGATACAGTGAGAAAGAATAGATCAAATTGCCTGGGGATGGTCTTTATTCCCTGCACCATGCAATACAGTGAGATAGAAGGAATAGAAATGCCTGGGGATGATCTTTTTAATCTCTGCACTGTTTGATACAGTGAGATAGAAGGGATAGATATGCATTTCTTGTTCCATCTGTTCTGTTTTTCTCATGCTGCTGACACAGATTAAGGAGCGGCTGCTTTCTTGTTCTGCCAATGTTGGTCCACTCATGGATAGTTCACCAGAAGATTTTGTTCTATTGGATTAATCTCACTGTTCTTCCATCTAAAGGTGAGATATGGAAACAGATGTATTATCTTCACAACATCTTGCTTCTGTTTTTCCTATGAGGGGTGACTACTAATTTCAAGGTGTGATAAAAATATTTCTGTTCTGCGGCGGGGTAATTTAACAAAATATTGCAAACTCCTACCGAGCCAGTGTGCCAGCCTGGCACTTCTCTAACGTAGAGGACAATCCCTGGGGTCCATTCGCAGTGATGATATGGAAAATGTTAGGTTATAGTCCATGCTGAAAGTGTTGGGGAGTAAGAGGTGGTGTCACTGTGGGGCCATATTCAGAAAGGACTTTTCCCCATTCTGCACCCATAGAAAGAAGATCTCATTCTCTCCCAAGTGTATACAGTCATTCACAGATATCAGCAACGAACATATCAATCCGCATAGCCTCTTGGGGGGTCTTGATATTTACTAAACAAAGTTTCTCCCCATCAGGCGAGCTGCTATAGATGGGTCTTTAAGTCCTGATTATACAATGATTGTGCAAATCCTGCTACCACCAATGACAAAGAAATTGTTAAGGGCACTGATCTAGGAAGTGCCAGAGACTGGCAAAGGGGATGGGTAAAATGACAATGGAGACAAGGAGAGACAATCAGAACTTTCAATCAGGGTTCAGTACAATTTCAACTGGTTTGAAGTGCACAAGGCAAGTATACAACCCTCTGTGGAAATATGTTCATCTAAATGGCCACATTAATCTATGCAATGCTACTATTTTATTTTATTTTTTTTTATAAAAAGAATTTTACACAACCAGGTCCAGGATGGGAGAGAAATATTGCTATTGCTACAGTGGCAGCCCCTATGTGTCAACTCAAGGCACTCCTCCATCCCTGAAGCCAGTAAGGGTGCAGTTCATCTGGGGAGGGATGAGAGTGGTAGAGACCGCTAAGGTGTTAGAGAAAGAAAGGCCAAAAAATGTTAAAGGTCAAAGTCCCGTAATGTGCTTCTTTTTGCTTTTATTGGAATTTTGTACATGTTTTTTGTAAGTGAAATATAAAAATCCCTCTTCTAGGATAAAGGTGAAGTACAGCTCCTTGCTGTCCCAGAGAGAAAGCAAGGACAAGTCCTGGCCAGTGTCAAGGACCCAGCAACCTGACATCTGGGCCACTCTTAGACAGTTGAAGGACATTGCCAGCAGATCATGTACCAGCATAAGCTTTAAATTAAAGCAGACGGCCGATGGCAGACTGGCAGACGGCCGGTTATGAAAACCAATGCCGAGTTTACCGGTGTCGGTCTTCATAACTGGCAGTCGCCGCGGGGTTGCGTTAGCAAGGAGGCGTCAAGGTCGCGCAAGTGACCCTACTGCCTCCTTGCTAGCGCGACCCCCTAATTTGCCTATTGCATGGCGCCCCCCCTTGCGGGCACCATGCGTGCGTTAAGAAAGTGGGCACCGAAAAGTCAGCACCCGCTTTCCATGAGAATTATTGCATCAGTCCCAAAGCGACTTACCCTAAGGTCACACAGAGTTAGTGACAAAGAGAAGGCTTGCCCAGGGACTTCTCCTGAGTCTAGTAATGGCAGGCAAATACTTCCAGGACTAGACTCCTCCCAGAGAACCCCGTGGAACACGCATATTCCAGCATATAATTATCAGAAATGGGCTGTGCTGCTGAACCCAGCTCCACCACCTGAGAATCGGCAGGTATTTCGAATAGAGAGGGCATCCAAAAGCAATCTAGTTTCCCATTCTGTGCCTAATAAACTTGTGTTTGTGTAATATATTCATGCTTCAACTGGGAGAGACGGTGTCAGTCGTCACGTGTGGGCAACACTGACACTAAGTGGCTGGACTTACCCAAGATGTACCCAGAATCTGCAAGAGCCCTGGTCTGTGGCTCCTGGCCGAGGCTTGTCACTGGGATGACTGGGCAGAGTTGGGGAGGGGTGTAAGATAGGAGAGGAAACCCCTGATTGCATGTAAATGGTACCTCATGGTACCGGTTCTGAATGAGCTGGAAATCCAAAGGAGCAGGAGGAAACTGGAATACCCAAGCTGATGGCTTCATACCGTTCCCTTCATGCTTGGTCACCATTGCAAACTGCTCAGAAGCAGGAATAACTATTACAGCTGCTCTAGAGATCTCTCCCTAGCCATGAGGAGCCGAGCCAGGCCTGACAGGATTCCCACCATGTGCTGAGATTCTGCATCTCTGGACGTACTCCTGGCTCTGTGTGCACTGTGGGTGTGCGCAACGCTGGCTTCCTGCCTCGGTAAGAAGCGGACTGCGGTGATAACCATTCCTGACTCAGCCGCTGGTGACTGCTGGAGGCGAGGCGGTCTGCAGGGCACATTCTTACGCATGGGCTGAGCTTGTCTGCAGAGCCAAGCATTTTGGCAGAAAGCAATTCGTTTCTGAAGAGGGGGCCAGAATGGGCTTTTACTGGGTCTGGACCCTAAAAGGAAAATTGTAAAGGCAAGTGACTGGCAGGTCATACAGAGCGGCATGAATGTTTGCCCAGAGAAGGATTGAAAGGCATTACAAGATAGTCCGTAAATGACTTAGGAGTTGATATCTATCACGGCCTCATATGAAGAATTTATTCCACCTATAGAAGACAAACTGGGTAATGTCTTTAGAATGCGGAGCTGGTTTTGTCCTTGGTTGCATTATTATCTCCTGTTCTTGAGCCATCCATCCCCTTGCCACTTGGGTTGTCAGGATATCCAGAATGGATTTGCATATCTGTCTCCTGTATATTCCTCGTGGATATCCTGAAAATCTGGAAGGCTGGGGAGTACTCCAGGACAGGGATGAAGATGGCATAACAATAAGGGGATGTTAATATGTGATCTGGTTTGCTAAAACCTTATTGGAAGTCTGGTTTGAGAGGATTAGGATGGCAGGTCAGGATCATTCTGTCCAAAATGGTCCTGACGCATCTCGGTGCACTAAATGTACCCCCAGACGGCATCACAAGGCATCCAAAGCCCCCCCCCCCCCAATTACCCTTTTGGGGAAGGATAATAGAGGGGGGGGGGCCTTTACCTTTTATCCAGTTACTCCCCCCTCCCTTAGGAACGTCCTTCTCACTTGGTTTCTGTACAGTTCGAGTTCAGTTTAGCTCTGCGCAGCCTACAAGCCCATTAAAGATAACACAATCTTTTATAATTTTGAAAAGAAAAAAACAATCAGGTTATATCTAGCAAGCAGTTTCACAGCAAGGTCGACCCCCTTCTGTGGGTTTGTTTGTTAGTGCCCTGACAGGCTTTACTGAACTTCTGATCATCAGCCCTCAATTTAATTCCAATCATAATAGTGCTCCCGATAATAAAACGAGAACGTTATGATACCTTTCCTGATATTTCTCCAGAATAAGACACATGGAATGCTATACACGCATATCTGATAAATATTAATAAAGTTTAAAAAAAAAAAGAACCTGGAAATGGTTTTGCATATCAGTTGCTTTTTTAGGTCTTTTATTCTGCAAAATTCAGAGCTGTACAAAAAAAAAAAAAATCATGCCTGGGAGCAAATCTCCGTGGCACACAACCACCGATCTCCCTCATTTCCAGCTGCACGGGGAAATATGTCCGTGGGCCACGTAGGTGGAGCACTTACCCGGCTCCCCAACGTTGCAGAACAGCATCTCTTAAACCAATCTGAAATCAGCTTCTAAAAAATGTGCCATGGGGGATATTTCAGAATGTACTCCGAAAAGGGGGCTCAGCCGATGCCCGTTTGGGGATGGAAGGGGATCGGGTGCAGGGTGTCACTGGCTTTCCCCGAGAAGCCGCAGAGAGAAATAACAAGAGATCAACTGGTCAGACTGGGTGAGCTGAGAGGTCCTTTTCAGTCAACAGCTAATAACGTTTCTGTCTTTCTACCGCCAGGCAAGAATACTGATGGCATTTAATTAATTATCCTAGTAAATGCATTGAGTCTACGGACCTTCGTGTTCAGTTTTTATTTTATACTCCCTGGGAATTTACCATTTTAAATAATTAACCCACCAATGGCATTAAGTCAGCTGAAAAAAAAAAAAAGACACAATTTTCCCCCAATTATTTTCTCCTGTTTTTTCTGCTAAATTCTTGGGGATAATAAAATAAAAACTGAAAACAAATTCTGACTTAAAGGCTTAGCATGATGTATTTGCAGATCACCCTTTAAAAAGCCCCCGGCCCTGCCTGCGTACCCTGCACCCTCAGCAGAGCTGCAGCAGCCTTGGCTGCTCTGTAAGGGCGACCTGTCCTGCCTGCGACCCTGTGTGTGCACCCTCAGCAGGGCTGCAATGGCTGCTCTGTAAGGGCGACCTGTCCTGCCTGCGACCCTGTGTGTGCACCCTCAGCAGGGCTGCAATGGCTGCTCTGTAAGGGCGACCTGTCCTGCCTGCGACCCTGTGTGTGCACCCTCAGCAGGGCTGCAATGGCTGCTCTGTAAGGGCGACCTGTCCTGCCTGCGACCCTGTGTGCGCACCCTCAGCAGGGCTGCAATGGCTGCTCTGTAAGGGCGACCTGTCCTGCCTGCGACCCTGTGTGCGCACCCTCAGCAGGGCTGCAATGGCTGCTCTGTAAGGGCGACCTGTCCTGCCTGCGACCCTGTGTGCGCACCCTCAGCAGGGCTGCAATGGCTGCTCTGTAAGGGCGACCTGTCCTGCCTGCGACCCTGTGTGCGCACCCTCAGCAGGGCTGCAATGGCTGCTCTGTAAGGGCGACCTGTCCTGCCTGCGACCCTGTGTGCGCACCCTCAGCAGGGCTGCAATGGCTGCTCTGTAAGGGCGACCTGTCCTGCCTGCCACCCTGTGTGCGCACCCTCAGCAGGGCTGCAGCAGCCTTGGCTGCTCTGTAAGGGCGACCTGTCCTGCCTGCGACCCTGTGTGCGCACCCTCAGCAGGGCTGCAATGGCTGCTCTGTAAGGGCGACCTGTCCTGCCTGCGACCCTGTGTGCGCACCCTCAGCAGGGCTGCAGCAGCCTTGGCTGCTCTGTAAGGGCGACCTGTCCTGCCTGCGACCCTGTGTGCATGTCGGGTGAAATCCCGGGAGATCACAAAACCCGAACTCTTTCTGCCCCGGGCTTGGGATGGAGCCACAGCTGGGCATGGGGAGGACAAGCCCATCCCTCCCCCACTCTCATCTCCTCCTCAAGCCCCCAGGCCCACCTCCCCCTGGGGTTACAGAAGCAGTGAGCTGGTAAAGCATCGTACGAGGCGTGCGGCAGGAGAGCGATTTCAGTTGGTCTCCTTTCCATGTACAATTGCTCTGCGTGTCCGATCAGGATCCTGGCCTGCCTAACCCAAGGAAATGCAACGAAATGTAACATAGAAAGAGGTGGAGCTCACCCAACGTGCCCGGTTGTAAGACGACACTGTACAGCACCCTTGAAAGAAAATGAACATTGCAAATACGTTTGTCTTGTCTTCTAAATGTAAAAATAAATACATAACTGATTAAAATGGGAGCATACGACAATAAATCAGGACACTATAGCAGAAAGGTCATACCATTATTATCTATAATCTGCATGAAAGAGAAAAGGAGGAAAATGGTTTTGCCTTCACTGGGGGGGGGGGGGGGGGCGAACACAAAAAATATGAGATCCTCTTAAGCAAATAGCACTCAGCCAGCAGCCTATGGAAAAATCCTGACCCTGCCTTGGAGGAGATTTATCCTTGAAAAGGTTAAGAGGCTGATTGACCACATCGTGTAAATTGGAGCAAAAAGAAATTTTAAAAAACCCAGTAAACCCTACAACAATGAATCCATACATAGCATTTCACAGAGCAGTGAAAGTGTACATCCCATCTTACAAGGCAATGAATCCATACATAGTCTCACAGCAGTGAATCTGTACATCCCATCTTACAAGGCAGTGAATCCATACATACCATCTCACAGAGGTGAATCTGTACATACCATCTTACAAGGCAGTGAATCTGTACATACTACCTCACAGCAGTGAATCCATACATACCATCTTACAAGGCAGTGAAACTGTACATACCATCTTACATGGCAGTGAATCCATACATACCATCTTACAAGGCAGTGAATCTGTACATACTACCTCACAGCAGTGAATCCGTACATACCATCTTACAAGGCAGTGAAACTGTACATACCATCTTACATGGCAGTGAATCCATACATACCGTCTCACAGCAGTGAATCTGTACATACCATCTTACAAGGCAGTGAATCCATACATACCGTCTCACAGCAATGAATCCGTACATACCATCTTACAAGGCGGTGAATCCATACATACCGTCTCACAGCAGTGAATCTGTACATACCATCTTACAAGGCGGTGAATCCATACATAGTCTTACAGCAGTGAATCTGTACATACCATCTTACAAGGCAGTGAATCCATACATACCGTCTCACAGCAGTGAATCTGTACATACTACCTCACAGCAGTGAATCTGTACATACCATCTTACAAGGCAGTGAATCCATACATAGTCTCACAGCAGTGAAACTGTACATACTACCTCACAGCAGTGAATCTGTACATACCATCTTACAAGGCAGTGAATCCATACATACCGTCTCACAACAGTGAATCTGTACATACTACCTCACAGCAGTGAATCCGTACATACCATCTTACAAGGCAGTGAATCTGTACATACTACCTCACAGCAGTGAATCTGTACATAGCATCTCACACAGCAGTGAATCTGTACATACAATCTTACACAGTAGTGAATCCATAAATACTACCTCATAGCAGTGAATCTGTACATACTATTTCACAGCAGTGAATCTCTACATAACATTTAACACAGCAGTGAATCCGTACATTCCATCTTGCACAGCAGTGAATTCGTACATATCATCTCACACAGTATTGAATCTGTACATATCGTCTCACACAGCAGTGAATCCATACATTCAATCCTACACGGCAGTGAATCCACACATACCGTCTCAGCCGTGAATCCATACATACCATCTCACACAGCAGTGAATCTCTAAATATTGTCTCATAGCAGGGAATCCACACATACTGTCTAGCACAGCAGCGAATCTATATATCCCACCTCACAGCAGTGAATCCATACATACCATCTCACACAGGAGTTAATCCATATATATGATCTCACACAGCAATGAATCCACACATACCACCTCACTGCAATTAATCCATACATACTGTCTCACACAGCACTGAATCTGTACATACTGTCTCAGAGCAGTGAATCCATACATACCATTTCACAGCAGTGATTGTTCATATCATCTCACAGCGGTGAATCCATTCATACTGTCTCACACAGCAATTAATCCATACATATTATCTCCCAGCGGTGAATCCATACATACCATCTCACATCAGTGAATCTGTATATACCATCCCATCAGCAGTGAATCTCTACATACCGTCTCATGGCAGGGAATCCATAGATACCATCTCACAGCAATAAATAAGTACATACCATCTTAAACAGCAGTGAATCCATATATAATGTCTCAAAGTAAATAATCCGTGCATATCATCTCACAGCAATGCATCCATAAATACCGTCTCACACAGTCGTGAATCCATACATACCGTCACACAGCAGTGAATCTGTTCATACTATCTCACAGAATAATAAATCCATACATACCAATTTATAGCAATGAATCTATACATACCATCCCACGTAGCAGTGAATCCCTACATACCATCTCACAGCAATGAATCTCTACATACCGTCTCATGGCAGGGAATCCATAGATACCATCTCACAGCAATAAATAAGTACATACCATCTTAAACAGCATTGAATCCATATATAATGTCTCAAAGTAATAAATCCGTGCATATCATCTCACAGCAATGCATCCATAAATACTGTCTCACACAGTCGTGAATCCATACATACTGTCACACAGCAGGGAATCTGTTCATACTGTCTCACACAATAATAAATCCATACATACCGACTTATAGCAATGAATCTATACATACCATCCCACGTAGCAGTGAATCCATACATGCCATCTCACAGCAATGAATCTCTACATACCGTCTCATGGCAGGGAATCCATAGATACCGTCTCACAGCAATAAATAAGTACATACCATCTTAAACAGCAGTGAATCCATATATAATGTCTCAAAGTAATGAATCCGTGCATATCATCTCACAGCAATGCATCCATAAATACTGTCTCACACAGTCGTGAATCCATACATACCGTCACACAGCAGGGAATCTGTTCATACTGTCTCACACAATAATAAATCCATACATACCGACTTATAGCAATGAATCTATACATACCATCCCACGTAGCAGTGAATCCATACATGCCATCTCACAGCAATGAATCTCTACATACCGTCTCATGGCAGGGAATCCATAGATACCGTCTCACAGCAATAAATAAGTACATACCATCTTAAACAGCAGTGAATCCATATATAATGTCTCAAAGTAATGAATCCGTGCATATCATCTCACAGCAATGCATCCATAAATACCATCTCACACAGTCGTGAATCCATACATACTGTCTCACACAGCAGTGAATCCATACATACCGTCACACAGCAGGGAATCTGTTCATACTGTCTCACACAATAATAAATCCATACATACCGACTTATAGCAATGAATCTATACATACCATCCCACGTAGCAGTGAATCTTTACATACCATCTCACAGCAATGAAGCCATATATACCATCTCACAGCCATGAATCTCTAAATACCGCATTACAGCAATTCATCCTTACTTACCTTCTCACAGGAATGAATCCATACATACTGTCTTACAGCAGTGAATCCATACAAATTGTCTCACAGCAATTAATCCGTACATACTGTCTCTCACAACAGTGAATCCATACATACCGTCTCTCAGCAGTGAATCTGTATGTATCCTATCACATCAATGGCTGTACATAATACCATCTTACAGCAGTGAATCTGTATATAACGTCTCAAAGTATAGAATCCACACATACCGTCTTACACAGCTATGAATCTGTACATACCATCTCACAGCAATTAATTCATATATACCATCTCACACAGTGGTGGGAGGGGGATGAAATCCCCACTAATGCTTAGGCTTCATTGTTCATACTTGCGGGGCATTGCAGAAAACCTTGTTTACAATTTTTCTAAATTTATATGTACGCATACCAATATAGGTACAAAGTTAGGGCCTGGTTTCCGAAGAATTTTCCCCATAGACACAGAATGTGAGAAGATCCTTAGACTGTCTGCCCTCAGTAAGAGGGAAATAGGTACCTGTAACTGAAAGTAACCTGCCTTCTTCTATCAATCAATAGGCCTGAGCAAAATCTAACAAAATAAAAATAAATAATAAGAAATGTATCCATTACACTATATTTAATATTCTCCTCTACTGTTAAAATGCAAAGAAATAAAAGTATAACCACAGAGGCCTCAAGTGCCCTTTCCTACCATCAGGTTTTTGATTATCCCAGTTTTATTATGCAGTTTGCTTATTCTGTTAACAATGTATTTATGGTTTTAATTTGTATACTGCTGCTACAGCACCTGTTATACATCGCAGTTTATAACCTGATTTATAAATAATTAGATTAAAAATAGATTTATATAAATAGATATAGATATACATTTCTTTTTAAAGAAAGAAATGTTAGAAAAAGCAGCAAAATAGTTTTAATAACATTTTTGAGACTGTATTTTCTGTTTTCTCCTTTTGGTTAAGAACTTAATTACATTCCCCCCCCAGAAAAGTCCCAGCAAGGGATAATTATGGGAGGTGTAGTGGCCTATGATGTAATTCATTTCACATAGAAGATTCCAGCTTGGGTGCACTGCAGACTAGGCTCTTGGCCCAGGCTGGGAATGGCTCCTGCAAGTAAGGTAGCTTCAACGGAGGTCCAAGAGTGCTTGTCTACAGGCTGGATGTACTCAGGGAGGTTTCTCACAAATGGCCTGATTCTTAAAAGCATTTACATGCTTAAAACTTGGTTTTACAAGTGTCAATGCATTTTACCTGTGTAAATGGGCTTTTGAAAATTGCTACAATATATGCCATTGAATTGTCACTTAAGGTGGGTAAAGGGCTTTTGAAAATTGCTATGATAGTATGTTACATTTACCTGTGTAACTTCTTTAAAAATTCACCTAATGGAAAAATTGCTTAGTTTATAGCCCCCTACATGAAATCTAACATCAAACTGATCCATGACATCCAGAAAACACTCCCATTTGTAAAACTGTTACAATAATTTTTTTCAATTAATTTTTATTTTACTGTTTCTGGGTTCTAGGGTTATAGTAATATCACCTCATAAATATATTATATATATATGCAGATGATGTACTATTGTATCTTGCTATAGAGCGGTCTTAGTAAGCCACTATGATTAATTAATTGGCATGCATACATGAAGTGCAAATTTGGATTGCATTGAACCTCAGTAAAAGCAGGTACTGCTGTTCCTGATGACATATGTGGCCTGTAAATTGTCAAACATTTGTCATGTTATTGCTGAAATAAATAAAACAGGTTTGAAAATGAAATAAAGAAAGAAATCAGAGGTGTGGGATCTAGGGATTTAATTAGAATCTGCCCTTAGCTTTAAGCCACAAATCAAAGTTGTCCTGAAATCTTATTTTTATAAATTAGACGATTTAAAATATTTTCTTACTACTGTCAACTTTTGTACTTAGTTCAGTTGTTGGTGCTCTAGGACCTTTGCATTATTACAATTCATTGTATACGGGTTTTCCTAAATATCAGCTGCGCGTCTTATCACTGGCTGCCCCGAATCTGCGCGTATTACTTTACAGCACCTGAATGCAATCCGCCTCGAAGTGCCTGAAACATGCAATAAACGCGCAGAATTGCCTCGTTTACCCTGGGCGCCGACAGAAGAGGCGAGTGAAGTATAAGCTGCTGCTGCTGCTGCTGCTGCTGCTGCTGCTGTGGTTTAAAACTTTTAGAGATGAGGCCGTATGCAAGGATGAGCACCAGCAAGGGCCTTGCGTTCAATGGCCGAAGATGGACCTCGTGTGAGAAGGGAGCCGTCCCCGGAGCTACCCATCCTCTTCGGAAAGCGATCAGGACGCAGTGATTTTCTCTCGCATTCTCCGAGTGGGCTTGGGAAGCTTTCTTGAAACAGTTTATCTGAAGTTTAATCGATATTTTACAGTTTTATAGTGTAATTTTTGCGATTTGTTCATATATTGCTGTAATTGTCTTGAATAATCATCGCAGAAGGCAGAATATAAATATTTTAGATAAAAACTTATCGCATTCACCTTTTTGCCTGAATTCTTGGCTTTTTAACGCTGTTTTTGTACCTTTTTCCCCCCTGTTTATTTGACCTTGTAAAGGCATTTCATTGCATCCCCGCTCGTATTCCCGCACTCTTAATGCAGTGAGAAAGTCCCGCTGCGGGCACCGATTACCGTCTGCAGAAACTACCAGGGACCCTGGAGATATAAACCTTAAAAAAAATCCAACAAATAAGCCCTAAACTCTTATGCACAAAAAAACAAATCTCTTTGCTGTTAGAGCGCTGACTGCCTCCTGAGCCCTGAGCCTGGGCGATAAGGCGAGTTATAAATATGAATGTCACCGAGTGAAACTAAGAGCTGGGCTTCTCAGACCCACCGAATGCATTGCAAACCGGGGGTGAAACTGATTTGGCAACGGCCTGAAGAAGCACCTTAAAAGCCTCATTGCCGCCGGGCTTGCATATTCTCAGGTTGTGGTGCTTCTGCTGAGCACGAATCTCGTTTCCCATTCATGGCCCCGGGTCTTAAAAAAAAAAAAGAAGGGTACACAGATAAGAAAATCTTCCCTAAACTCGGGATGTAACGTCAGACAGGGGCAGATAAAGTTCTCTGCACATTCCGTCCTTCCCTTCCAAACCACAGTGGCTCTCACCCATCTAGGAGAAGATGGTTACAATTTTAAATATGCAGGAAAAAATGATTTGGGGCCTTATCCTAAAAGGACTTTTCCTTGTTCTGTGTTTGCGGAATTTAAGAAAAAAAAAAAAAAGATGGGGTTTGTACTAAATAAGGCCCTAACTATCAATGTTCAGCGTTGTTTGGGTAAGACCTAATTTTTGGAACTGCAGGGGTTTTATATGTGCGACTATTCTGTTCACGGCTGCCAGCATCTCATTGGAGCCCGCGGTTCGTACAATCGACATAATAAATGAATTATGTAACAAATGTCTGCCGAAGGAAAATGTTGCTCCTTTATAAGACAGTTCTTTCACTGTGACAAAATATTTAAAATAGATTCTTATGAAAACAAATATTTCTATATGTAGGGGTATGTTTCATATACACACACACACATATATATATAAATAAATATATATAAAACTCTTACAGAGGTATATACACATGCACATACATATGTAGATAGATAAAAATATATAAGTATATATATTTACATATTAGCCCATTGTAAAACATTTTGTCACAAGCGAGCTATCTGTTACAAAAAAAGATATATTTCCCCTTCCGCAGATCTTTTTACATAAATATTTTTTGCATATTGAAGACTAGAATGTCTATATGTGGATAAGACTGTTATGTGGCATGCCGCCTTGAGCTTTGGATTTAAGTGCGGGTTATACATTTTTTTAAATAAAAACATTTATTTATTTAAAATCTTTGTATCCCATTCAATCCTAGGTGAGTAATAGCATTACAGATATATAATTAAGCAAATTAGACAAATAAACAATCATATATATTGACATATTGTTGTAGGTGGAATACAAATAAAATAAATGTGTGTGTGTGAAACAGAATATGTTAGGAATATTTTAGTATTTTAGTATTGGAAAATAAATGAACAGGTCTGGGTGACCCTTTTTCCTCTATTTCAATTTCTTGATTATGCTTTTCCTGTTTAGTTTGCCTGGGAGCCCTGGGGGGTTATTCCTTTTGAACATTTGCACCTCTGTCAGCTTTTGCAGGGTTTCATACTGTTCCCATATGCATTCTGGCTGTCATCAGGTCAACGCAGAGCTCCCAAAGCTCCTTGCAAATGTATTAATTGAGTCCAATCAAAAGGGCTCAACTACAGCTTCTTTGTTGACCCTGATTTCTACATGACAGGGCAACCGCATGACTTTATTCACCAATACAATAAGAAACAATTCTGTGCCCTTCAGACTGATTCTGTTTCCCCTCATGGTTACATTTTCCTTCCTGTATTCTCCTGCTGGATCAGAACCAGACCCAGGTCAGAAGGCAGAAAGTCACAGGACTGGGAGAAACCGCTGCCTAGCAGCCCTTCAAAATCTCCAGCTCCGCTCCTGTGCCTGTCTCCCACTGCCCTTTTATCTCTTACGGTTTCTGTCCAGCTCCTATCCCTCACTATCCTTGACCTTGCCTATCCAGCCCTAGAGACCTTCTGGTCTCTTGTCCAGCTTCCCAAGAATTTCAGGGCAGGAGCTATAAAATGCAGAGACTGCACCACTTTAAAGCAGGGAGTCCTCAAACCTTCCCATTTTTGAGCTCCAATAAAATGAGGGGACCCATCAAAAAATGTAAGGATTGAAAAAAAATCCAGTTCAGAATGTGTTGTCCCCTTCACAGCTTTAAAGCATAGGTGTGACGCAGAATATTTGTTATCCCCTCTAGGTTCCTGTCCTCTGGAGGGTGCTCAGTGGGGCTTCATCGCATGACCCATCCGAAAACTGTATGAGTCTCACTGCTGGGTCCAGCTCCTCAGCTTGAGAACCACTTCCAAAGACTCCTGGGCAGAAATTGTACCACTGCGCCTGCCTCCTTTTGTCTAGGTTCCTACAGATTGAAAGGCTGCAGCACTGGGATTCCTTCCCGTCTCTTAGCCCATCTCCTAAACATCCGAGGGTAGGAATTAAAAGAAAAGATTTCTGCACTATAAATTCTTCCCATCTCCGGTCCAGTTTCTTAAAGATTCCGGGGAAGAGGTTATAAGAAGGAAGAGAGCGCAACACTATAGAGTTCACCTTGACCCCGCCAGTCTCTTGTCCAGCTGCCTAAACACTACCAGGCAGAGACTGCCACCACCATCTCTTGTTCAGCTCCTTAAAGATTCTATGCAATATTACTGCAGTATTATAGGTCCTCTGCCAGCCTCCCAGCCAATATCCCAGCACCCCAAGTGAACCTTCAGTCATCACCTGATTCCACAGAGAGCATTCTACTTTCTGCTCCTCTGCAGAAGGCCCACTAGCTCCTCCAAAAAGTCACCATGCCACTTACTTGTATGTGTGCAACCATATCTCATGCATTTAGGGTCCCTCTTCTTATATGCACTGCGGCACCCCCCTTTTCATCCAACTCCCCCCGCTAGCACTGTACTGAGCGCTAAACTGCATTAACTGTATACAGTCTTTTTTTTTTTTTTTTATGACACAGACGTCAAGTAAATGCAGCAAAAATATTTTCCCAGTTCAAACTCCCAGTACTATCACAGAATTCTCCTTCAGTATGGTTACCTGCATATTTTGAAGAAAAAATTTCGGATCCGCTTTCTGCTGAAAAGAAATATATTATACCGTATTAGATTTCGTAATCTCTTACAGGTTTCTTTTTTTTTAATTGGATATATGACTTTCAGTGCTTGCTTTTAACCAAATACACATGTGCACTGCAGGCTATATATATATATATAGCTTAAGGCAGAACTCTTATTTAATCCATGCAAATGGTGTTTATATAGAGTATGTAATATATGCCTGCAGTCACATGTGTCTGGATACATTGCTATTTATACAGGTGTTTAAATCTCATTTTACATGGCTGTAAAATGATTTGGAATTCTACTAATGCTGTAAACCATCTTGGGCATCATTTGAAAAGGCGGATTAGATATCCAAGGTATTATATTATTAATATTATTTTTCTTTCTCTGTCAGCAGTGCACCTTTAGCTACATTATACATGCTATAGAGATCCAATGACCCAGTATCCTGAATACATTTGTACCATGCACTGCATGTGAACTCAAAACCAGCTTACAAAGTCCTCTCTGTGGACAACTCTCTCCGTACTATACAGCAAGAAAAAAGGGAAAAAAAAAGGAATATAGTAAAATTTAATGAACTGTAAACCCAGATGAAATAATCAGATAAGCAACTTTTATTAATATTTGATTTTTCTTACCAGCAAATCCTTTTATTTGGGGGGGGGGGGAGGGGGGGCTCCTTGTCGTATTAGTCCTGGAATCCCTTTGTCTTGATTTCTGCCTTCGCCGGTTCCCCTCTCCTCCCCCGCCCCCCACCTTCCCTCAGGCTGTAAATATACACATGAGACCATTTGAAAAGAAGAAAGGGGAGAACAGACCTCAGGATTCCTCCAGCAAAGGCAGGGAGCAGGTGACGATCAAGAAGTTCTTCTCTTAGCATTCACCGCGTGCCTTAATTCTATGAAATGAAATCAAGGTCCGCTGTGAACACGGAGAGCCGAAGCCAGGCAAGAGCAGCAAAGAGAAAGACAGATGGACAGAGAATGTGTGGAAAATATATATATATATATATATGTATCTAACATATGCAAACATACGTGACGCGCATACACACGCATGCACATACAAGCCCATATCCTAACATGCACGAATAGTCACCCACAGTTACATGTGCGCACACATGTACTTATGCAAGGACACACACCAAGCTCGAGTAAACGCACCCACA
This sequence comes from Rhinatrema bivittatum, assembly GCF_901001135.1. Taxonomy (NCBI): domain Eukaryota; kingdom Metazoa; phylum Chordata; class Amphibia; order Gymnophiona; family Rhinatrematidae; genus Rhinatrema; species Rhinatrema bivittatum. The sequence continues at coordinate 86,228,877 of NC_042625.1, forward strand.
TATACCCCCACAAACATACGTTGAACTCGCATGCACAGAGATATGCACAGACATGCACACACGGGTGCACGGAAATGAAACACACGGTCAGATTCCTCAGCCTTGCTTTTTTTGTCCTTGCGCAGCAAGCATGAGGACAAACCCCTCCATCCTTCCTGTTTTCGGGCAGTAGCAGCATCCAACCTCATCCCGCAGCATCTCTGGGTACCAGTGAGGAGGGGTAGCTCCATTTCTTTGCCTCCTTTATCCAGTTCCCTCTCGGCTGTCAGAGTGCTTGGGTCGTTGAGCTAACAATAGACCCTCACCGAACCCAACCGGTCTGCGTCTCCCCACCCCAGAATTCTTCTCTCCGACGTGTTTCTGTCAGAGCTGGAAAAGTGTAAATGATGCTGTGCTCATTGTCCTTCCCTGCCCCCGCCTCCTGTTCCACTGCTTCTCTTCCTCCAGCCCCTCAGCGTCTTCAAGGGAGGGATTGGGTGAGGGGAGGGAACTAGAGGAGGGAGAAGGTAATGGGTGATGATAAAGACGAAGCAGATCTGAAACGTTATTTCCAGGATCCCAAGCGGATCTGCAATCCAGCCCAATCGAGAGGACCTGCAAAAGGAAAATGCGCAAGAGCACAATTAGAAAATGGAAAATAAAGAGAAACTGACAGAATTATTCCGCCTCTTCCAGCAGAGCCTTGTCCCACCTGAACCTTCCTCCAAAACCTCACCAGTTTACCTCTAAAGACATTTTGTCCCTTGGTTCCTTTAATAGCCCTCAGCCTGGCCCTCCCCCCTCTACCCCCATCCCAGATCCAGCTTAGGATAGTGAAGATGCTAAAACAGATGTTAAAAACAAATGATACCCATGCTCCTACATTCAAAGACACACACACACACACATACACACTCACACTCTCACTCACACACACCCCCACATTCACACTCACACACACACTCTCACACACTCACACTCTCACACACTCACACTCACACTCACACACACTCTCACACTCACACACACTCTCTCTCACACACACACACACACACACTCACACTCTCTCACACTCACACACTCTCACACACACACACACACACACTCACACTCAGTCCATATTTGAAGAAGGAACCTAAGTGACCATCAAACCATCTTTGGATTTATTGTTACACTGGTCCAATAGAGGTATCAGAGCCCACAAAGGGACCAGTTAGTTTTCTGATGGCCAGAAAAGCCACACTGATGTATACACACACTCTCTCTCACACACACACACACATGCACAGCTATATCTTCCACTCTCAGGTCTCTGTCATCCTTTGAAAAGAGGATTATATATGCCTTCCCTTTGCGGCCCCATCCTCTGCCTTGGAAGAGGGTCCTATGGAGGAAAATGAGGAATCAGTGACAGCCCCAGCACTGAGCAGAGATCCTGCCTGCTCCATTTTATACCATTTCTTCCTCCACCCTCCCTTTCCTCTCCACCCCCTCCCAGCCCAAACAATGCTGTGAGATTAAGAAGAGTCCCAGCTGCTTCAGCTTCAAGAGACTCCTGGGACATCCTGGCCCAGCCCCCAAAGAAAGGGGACCGAGGATCTATCGGGATATAAGGGGAGAGGATGGGGAGCGGCAGATAACCTACAATCACTGAACTCAGAGAGTTGTGGGGAAAAAAAAAGTTTCATAATTCACAAAACCATAAAACCTGCTTTTATAGGTTTAGCTTCCTGACACCAGGATCAGAGCCCTCAAAAGCCTGCAAAAGCTAAGAAGGGAGGCCCTCATAACGCCAGAGGTGAGCGTGTGCTGAGGTCATGCTGGAAGGGGGGAGGAGCTGAGACCTTTTTCAGCACTTAAACACTGCACCTAAAATCCTAAACAGCTTTTGTACAAAATGCAGAACCCATGAAGGCAAAGCATGCTGAGCAGTTACAAGGAAGGTCTAATATAAATAGAATAATCGCTGTGAATAGAGGCAGCAGGATGCTGGTCACGTGGATGCTTGCCATATAATTCTAAATGCTCTAGCAAAGCGTCAGATATAAAACAATACCATACTTTATTTTTTGGTGGGGCATGAGGTGGAAAATGAGTCTCTCTCCCCCCCCCCCCCAGTGCCAGGGACTAGGGGCATCAGCTGATTGCACGTCACCTGATTCTATCCCTCTCCCCCTGATTGGATGCAGTTCTTTCTTTTCTTAAGAGAGATCAGAACTACAACTCCATGCATGCAACAGGGCAAAATCAGAACTGGATCAGATTACCCCAGGTTGACAAGGAGCCCTCTGGTAGCCCAGCCTGGGAGTCCAGCCCAGCTCACTCCCCGGGGCAGGTGACCAGATGATGTAAGGGAATTATGATAGCCTTATAGTGCCTTGTACCCCTCACCCGTTCAAATCCAGGTCAGGTCAGTAGGGCTCTGAAAAAAAGGTAACCTATATGAAATGAGTTGTAGATCTCAACTCCTCCAGTCCTAAAAAAAAACCTCCTGTGAATTCTCCTGCACATCTTGTCATTGATTTGTGATTGGCCTGACTTTTGGAGAACCCAGGCACAAAGACTCGGGTTCAATTTGAGGCACACTGGACAGCTGTAGATTAATTTATTCCAGCTGGTGCCCCCATGACATCTCCTTGCTTTTTCTCAGAGCTGTGACTGTATTCCAAAAGGACTCAGCCATCCCTATCAGGAAGAAGAATGGAAGAGCAAACATGGGCAAGAACCTGAAAGTTAAGAAGTGCTATGCAGGGTCAGGCCAAGGGTCCGTCAAATCCCAGTATCCTGCCACCAGCAGTGGCTAGACTGGGTCGCATGGAAGTACCTGACAGATCCCAGACGGGAAAAGCCTAATGCATGCGGCTCGTTCTCAAAAGTGGGAGCTGAAGACCCTTAAGGCTCTGGTTAATGGGCCTGTCCTCCAGAAATGTAGCCGAACCTTTCCCCGACTCAGCAGGATTATTAGACTCCACTACATTCTCTAACAGGAAATTCCATTGTTTAATTATGCATTTAGGGGGGGGGGAGGGGGATAAAAACAATTTCTGGAGGGAGCCTTTTAACCAGGCCTGAGGTTTGAACTTGTATCTCGGTGCGTGGGGGGATGGGAGGTGGCGGGCGGGGGGGGGGGGGGGGTTGTAGTCCTGCTTCATGGTGTTGCCAGAATCACCTCAAGCACCGTAATGTACCAGGGGGTGGGTGTCAGAGAGCCAGGCCTGGCCTGTAGTCTCCCTCCAGAAAGTGGATTGGGGAGAATGTGAGCTGAGCTTCTACCCCTTCCTTTAACATTGTAGTTTTGATGGTATTTTTTTTACCTGGGGTTTTCTTCTTTTTTTTTTTTTTTTCAGATTTAAATGTTAGTTTTAGTGTAGTTTATCATGCTCTGTACACCACTCACATTAAAAAAAAAAAAAAAAAAAAAGATTTTAGCTTTACTTCCGCACATTAAAATTTGCCATCGTCTCTATATGCTTCAACACCTCTTTACCAGGAGGGTGCGTAAGCGGAGGAGGAGAAGCTGTGAAAGCTCAAATTCAAACCCATGGCGGTTAGAAGGACTGCCACCCCCCCCAGGGTTCATCGTACCAGCTCTAGTGCCACGCAGACGTCTGCCGCCATGCTGGGGGCACATGGTTCCAGGCACGGGCAGCGCCGCTCGCTGCTCTGGTTAGATGCCGTTGGTTTGGAGCATGCCTCTGGAAATGAGTCAGCGGAGTGAAAACGAGATCTTTGCGTTGTTCTGCGATGCATGGATCAGGCCTGCTCAGGTCACTGCTTTACGAAATCACATTTCTGCGTGCTGGGTTACTGCATTTTACTATGGAAATTTTGACTTGGTTGCTGCTGTCCGTTCACGGAAAAGCCTTCTTCAGCTCTGCATTATGGTAATTAATTCACCACCAAATGGCCCCTTTATGAATGCATAATTGCAGTGGTGTCCCTCTCCTCACTGTAAACCTTGCTTTGCCTGGAGATTATTTATTTATTATTCATTTTAAAAGAGATGGGGAGGGAGGAGGTGGGTTAGCGCCTGGTGAGAGACCAAGCTCATCCTGATTTTACCTCACGGTATCTCTGGACTTCTAGCAACAGTCTCCCTATGAATGTCAGGTCTACATCCTACGTGATAAAAGCCAGAACGGGATCGGGCTGTCTCTTATGACTTAGTCAGCAGTAATCCCTACATGTATGGCCTAAACAAAGAATAAATTATACTTAAATAGCCCTGTTATTGACCTTCTCCTTTACTCTGTGGCCTAGAGGTTAGAGCAATGGAAGCAGAGCAACCCGAGGCTTAAATGTCATTTTGAGGCCTTCAGACCTTGGGCAAATTGCTGCAGCTCTTATTTCCTCAGGTTCCCACTTAGATTATAAACCCTTTGGGGCAAGGTATCGTCATACCTGAATACTTGTCCCCATTCTATATGTACAGAACATGTAGTGGCACGGTAAAAATGAAAAGTATTATTTATTAAAGTTTGTTTCCATACTGCAAAAGAAGCGGACGAGTGCAGAGACCAGAAACAGCCCTGTGGCAATGGGACATGATTGGGTTTCTCCCTGCAGATTGCTGCTCCCTTCTTTACTGGTGAATAATCCCCTGATAACTTCAAAAGGCAGAATATAAAGCAAAGAAATAAATACATAACGCACACTGTTACATATGTGAGCACATACACGTGGGCTTTGGAATTCATTGCCCGAGGATGTGGTCAAGGCAGGTAGCATAGCTGGCTTTAAAATGGGTTTGGGCAAGTTCTTGGAGGAAAAAATCCATAACGAATGATTAGACAGGTAATTCTGGGAAAAGCCCCACTTATCTCCGAGAGTGAGCAACAAGACATAAGATCTAAGAGGGATAGCCGTGTTAGTCTGGTGTAACAGAAAATGACACAAGGGGGGTGGCACCTTATAGACTAATCACTTTACTGAGGCATGCGTTTGACAAAGTGGACTCTGTCCTGGAAAGCTCATGCCTCGATAAATTGGCTAGTCTATAAGGTGCCACCCGCCTCCTGTCATGTTTGCAACAAGAAATAGATCTGGTCCTTGGAATCTGCCAGGCACTTCCTAATGACACCCAGATTGGCCACTGATGCTGGACTCGATGGATCTCTGGTCTGACCCACCATGGTCCACCTTATGTTCTTGTGTCCTTATTACTGTGGTCTGTCTGTACACGCGCCGTTCTGGCTGTAACCAAACCAAAGACCTAGCTGGAAACGTATATTCTAAATGGTCTGAAAAGTCATGTGACTGAAAGCTCTGCACAGGGTCTGGGTGTTAATCATTTGGGTGAGTTTCTAGATGCACGATTCATGATCACATTAAAAAAAAATTATATATATATATATATATATATATACATTCTGGTCCCAATCGCATGCAGTGGCTACTTCTGCTGTGACCTCATTACAAGGTGCATGAACTCCCTGCCTGACGCCAGGCTCCCTTCCTTCTCTGTCTCCGCTGGTTTTCAGGCTTGTCTCTCTGCTAATCCTCTTCTTCCATTTTTGACATGATCCTCTCTGGTTATCATGCCCATTGCATGCTTTGAGACAAAGGCTCTCATAAGAATTTAAAAGGATGACAACAGTCAGCCGAGGTGAGGAGAACTCCCATCCCATCGGGTGCCCTGGCCAGAAGTATTTACCTGTTATTTATTTACAAACATTTGGTATTCTGCTTTTTCCCCGTGACAGTCTCAAGGCAGATTACAATAAAATTAAATCTAATTTAGAGTAGCGTTACTCTTAAAGTGGATTACAATCAATGAAATCAAAATTACAGTAACATTACAATTTCCCATCGAAACAAAGAAAATTGAACTCGAAAGATAAAATTAAGAAGCGGGATAGACTGTGAGTAGTTCAGGGTTGTAGCAGTGCAAATAGTTAAAGAAGTGAGGGAGACTGTAAATAGCCATCTAGTAGTACATCTGGTAGTACATGTAGTGAGTAAGCAAGGATCTATTTGATGGGGGAAGAGCAAGAATATAGAGGCCAGGTGCAAGAGGAGAGATGTGGCTAGTGCAGACAAGATAAGAATCTGATCAAAGGCTCAGGTCCTAGGACAGAAAGTGTCTGCAGAGGAATCTAGGAGAAGGCTTGGCAGAACTGTCAAGCCTAGGGCTCAGGATTAGGAGGAAGGAGGCTAAAAATAAGATGCACCCTCTTTGTGGTGTTCAGTATTTCACAAAGGATGCTCTGTAGCTCTTAAACATACTATTATCAAGTCATTGCTTTTTTTTTTTAATTTATATTCTGCCTTTTGTGATTAGTCACTCATTTCAAAGCAGATTAGGTCCCAAAGGTATTTCCCTGCCCCAAAGGGTGCACAATCTAATCGGGAGATTGATTAAACTGCGATATGCCATTAATGCATAAAAAACAGCTTTTATCATGCATTAAACGCTGTACATCACAGATCAGCATATCGCAGCAATATCATTCAATATTCATGATATTGCGCATTATTTTGGCCCAAGACATGCCATTAAAAAGAACTGCTTTGCATGCATTTACATACTTAATTTTGCAAATACACACAAAGTAGCTAATACATAGGTAATCCTATGCTAATAAAAGAAGACGGCTTGCTAAAAATCTGGCAAGCCGTGTTATTTTACCTACAACTCAGGAGTTGTATATATTTTCTTCTGGAGCATCAGGAGGCTAATGCACGTCCCCATGCTTCTGCACTATTTAAAGGGCTGAGCAGCCTGAAAAAGCCCCCCCCCCCCCCCCAAAAAAAAAAACAACAAAACAACAAACTGTAAAAATCCATCTTCTTACCCCGCCACCGCCTGTCGAAACAGCTCGTCAGGGCCCAAAGTTGAAAAATAACACAAAATAATGTGTGGCGATGCTCTGCTCTCTTCCCAAACCTCTGCCCTTCAAATAAAAATTCCTCCCCCGTGTATCAAACCTCGTCCCCCGTCCCCCCCATGCATCCTGCCCCCTCGCCCCAGCCAACATTAGAAATACTCCCTGGTATCTAGTGGACCCCACCCCCACCCTGACCCCCCCTTCCTTGAAATGTCCCTGGTGTCCAATGGCCCCCCTGGATCCCCCCCCCCCATTCCTGGTGCTAGTGGGCTCGGGTCGCCCCCCCTAGACTCCGGGCTGGTCAACACCATATTCTAAAATGGCACCGACCAGCCTTTGCCCCTATCACGAGGGTGGGCAGCGGTCTCGCCAGACCCCTGGGGGAGTTTTACACTTGGGGGGAGAACTTACTTCAGGGCTGCTTGGCCCTTTAACGTGATGGCGGCCCCAAGCGAAGTGAGCCAGCACTGCATGGTTTTCCCCAAGATATTTGTTATCACGGGGTTTTTCCACGATAAAAAATAACACGGCTGTGGTATTTTGCTGTGGAGGGCCCCAATATCCTAAAAGTGGCTCTCCCCGCTGCTGTGCAAATTTCCCAGTAAGTCTGAACCTGAGGCAACAGAGAATGAAGTGGCTTGCCCAAGGTCAAAAGTAGCATCAGTGGGGATTTGAACCCTCACGTCCCTGGTACTCAGCTTACTGCACTAACCACTTGGTTACTCCTTCACCCAGGTCACCTGAGCCCCTCAGACTGGCCCAAGTTAAGAGCAGTGTCACGTGTGACCTCACATGCGCCCAGGGTCAGATTGGTTCCTTCAGTCTGGCTGATGTCATATGTTATGTTATGGCCCATATGGGGCCAGCTGGAGCCAGCAAGTGTGAGGTAATGCAAGGCTCTGCCAAAACCCGGCTTTCAGAATGATACGGGGGTGGACATCAGCTGATTTCCTGCCAGGTCACTGGCCTGGGACCTTTTTGAACCTGCTTCATGTTTCCCTATTGTAGCTGGAGTGGAAGGCGGAGGCCACCATTGGTCAGAATATTTTTTTTAGAAAATGACCACCCGGCATCACCGCTGGCTGTGTGAGCCTGAGAAATGCTACCTTGTACCACGAGAAATCTCTGGGGAGCAGACCCGGGGTGGGTGGGAGTTAGTGAGCAGAGCAGAGCAGAGGAGCGGAGCGACCCACCTTCTGGAAGAAGACTTTCAATTAGTCCTGGTTTGTGAACTTGTGCTCCTGCTTCTTGCATTTAGGACTGACACTGCAGGTACCAGCATGCACCAGGGTTAGGCGAGGGTGGTGGTGAAAGCCTCTGTCCTGAAACTGGGTTACTGGTGGTGGTGCTGGGAGGGTTCTGGGGTGAGGCGGAGAGACAATGAGGGGTTAAAGACTTCTAATGAAATTGATGGTACGAAAGAGCAGCACTGAGGACTCCCAAAAGCCACAAAAGGCCACTATAAAGATACTGTAGTTCATAAAACCCGAAAGATTCAGTCCCAGTCCCAGAAGGAACTAAGCCTGTAAGGGAGGTCTGCAGACAACAACTGACAGCTTAATCTTTCTAAGCCTCTTCTTTCTCCAGGACACCTAACCCCCAAAACGGCTCTGTCTTACGCAAACCCCTTTAATTATTGTCCTGGGTTTGCAGCGTAAACCCGTGACGTCACACCGTTCTCTGTGGGCTGCGTCACAAGAATCTGCCAGGCGAGGTTTCCATCCCACATGGGCCCGGTCTTCCACGGAGCAGTCCTGATGGCTCGATCACGGCATTTTGGAAGCAGCCTTAGCTCTAATTTAAGGTCTGAAAGCTTGCAGAGAATGCAGGCTCCATACAGGTACTAGAACTCTGTGCTCCGGTTTTTTTTCTAATATAAAATAAAATACCCAGAACATTCACGGTGCTTCCTCTCCCCAGAAAATTAGAACAGATAACATGATTTGTTTCTTTTGCAGGACATTTATATTCATAATAGTGGCTCCTTTAAAATAAACTGTAAATCAGAATGGAAGTCTTCATGCCTGCTTTATTATTTTAAACTGTTAATGTTTTTAATTTTTTTTTATTTGCTTGTGCTGCTGTTTTAATGAAAATAAAATTCTACTTCACGTGCTTAATCTTCCCAAGCCTGATCTCACGACCCCTCTGGGGTTGGGTTTTTCAGGATATCCACCATGAATATGCATGAGATAAATTTGCATATAAAATATCCATTTCCAGCTTTAATGGTAGAGTTTAGGTTTGAAATGCAAAACATAGCAAACTTCACCTGTTCCAGAGCATTTTTCCAAATTTAAGGAAAAAGGAGAACAGGAGGGAGGGGGTGAATAGAAGTCACAAAAGCTGCCTTTTTGTGCCTGTCTCATCAAGACATTTCTTATTCAGTTCTACGGTGTTCCTAGTGGTGGCTTTTTTTTCCCAAAGTACCTGGTTTTCTCCGTTTTTGCACAGCGTTAAAAATAACAAATCCTGGCTGGCGTAGGGACGCCAAAGTTAGAAAGACAAGGGTCTTGTCTTTACCAAAGCATTTTACAAATCCCTGTTTTGCTCAGAGACCTTGCCTTTTGGAAAATCCATATGCAGTAACTTCCAGAGGGGAGCAATCTTATGGCTATAAGGGCAAGGGTCCATTCCTTAATCAAAAACCACACATTTCACACTATAGCCACATTTTAGCATGCAAGCTTAGCGCTAACTGCACTTGTAAAAGATTAAAGCAATATATGAGCCTGCTAGTGCAAGGTTTGTGGGAACAGGGAGGAAACGATGCTCCAGAAGGGTCCACACGTGCATTCCTTCTAAAAATGCAGGCAGCCTTGGTGCATCGTAGCTTCAGCATACTTTCAGCCGCCTGTCGAACACTACCTTAAACTCACAAGTTTAGTGGGTCTCGCTGTGAAACGTGCATTGGCCTGAAATCTCCACAGCCTGCACCTGACATCTCCAGGAAAGGGATGAGCAAAAGTGACTTTCAGCTAGGTCTGCTAGGATTGCCTCAGTTTGTTTTAAAAGAAAACCTTTCCAACCGGTGCACTGCGCAGCATTTAAAAACTGGAGGCATGGCAGAAGCACTGGATGCCATCAGCGCTGATCACCTGGATCTTTCGGCTTTTTTGGAGACTTCTCAAGATGCTACGTCAACAAGGGCCAGCTTGGGGATTTCCTTTTGCTTGGGTATGGACAAGGCCATGGGGCTCAAACAATATTTCAAATACAAAAAAAGAAAAAGGTTTCCTTCCTTCTGAAAGTGCATGTGGCCTGCTCAACTCAACTGAGGAGGAAGGCTCCCATCAGGTGAGACAGCAGATTATTAAGTTTCCATGCACTGGTTTGTTATCAAGGGAACAAGTACATGTTTGTTCATCCTTCTCGTTTGGAAATGTTTCCTGGGAACAGGAATACAGGTTGATCATTTTTTCTTTTGGTCGATGGTGCATGATGTGATTGGGAGTTTAGAAATAATTTTTAGCTAAGCCTTGTTATAGTTCCTTCTTTTAATTCGTTTTTCTTTTTTGTCATCTCCCCACCCTTCTACGATGTGGGCTTATTATGTAATGTGCCGTTTAAATATTTCTTCTTTCTTTCCCCTTCTTGGACGTTCCTATACATTAATTCCTATGTATTATGTATAAAAAAATGTAAAAAACCCCCCCCAAAACTGGAAGCAAAAAGCTGTAAGAAATGCCCTGCGTCAACTAAAAATGTTAATCTAAAGCCAGTTTATGTTTTTCAGCAGCTGTGTTACTGAGAGTTCCTAGACTTCTCTTCCAGGGGAGAACAGTCGTGGCACGGCTCTGAGCATGGCTGGCCCTGGGGACTGTTTTGGGGGTGGGAAGGGGGCAATCTTCAGAGAAGAAATTCAACCAATGTCAGCCCACGACTGACTGCTGAAGGGCCCGTCTAACTGCTGAGATTAGTACAAAAAGGAAAAGGGTCCCATAGGCAGAAGACCACACTACAGCTTTTTGCCTTTGCCACTGATTCACTACGAGATTGTTCTAGTTTGGAGCGAAAAGGTCTGTGGAAGGTGACGTTCTGGAATGTGTGCAACTTATCTGTATATCTGGGGCTCCCAAATTCGAACAAGGGCCCTCTCAGACCATTCTCTTTCTAAGGCAGGGATTAATAAGTACACAGAGCACGAAGGCACCAGAGACCCATCCAGTCCGCTCAATCGGATTCTTTTTGTAGTTCCATAGACCCGGGTTGATCGCGGCCTTCCCCCTCGCTTCACTGTAATTAAGGATCTTCTGTGCCCATCCTGGGCTTTCTTCAATCCCGTTACTGTTTTTTTGTCTCCACCGCTTCCCGTGGGAGGCTGCTCCATGCATCCAACACCCTTTCCATGAAGAAATATTTTCTGATCTTACCTCTGAGTCTGCCTCCTTCGGACGCCTTTCTCCCACGACCTTCCACTTAAAAAAAATAAATAAATGTTTGCTTCCTGTGTGTTATTTCTGTCTTGCAGGTATCTGAAAGTCTCTATCATAGTCCTCCCAATCCTCAGTCCTCCTCGCCTCCATATCTAGCTCCAGAAGGCTTGTCGCACGGGGCATTTGGTGCAGACCCTGCATCATGTTGGTCGCCTTTTTTCTGGACCACCTCCAGCTTCCCTCGGGAGTTAGGGCCTCCAGAAATGGACTTGGTGCTTCAGATTGGGTCTCACTGATGGCTTGTACAGGGGCATTAGTGGCACTTGGATAACAACAACTCTCCAGCCTACCCTTCCAGGGCTTTAGAGAGAAAGAAGCACGGTACAGATCCTGGATATTATTCTATCATTATCAATTCCCGGGTTTTGTAAACATGCATCGCAGACAACATGGCCCCCCCCCCCCCCCCCCCCCCCCCCCCCCCCCCCCCGAGCCTATGCAGAACAGGTTATTCTGAGCTGTTACAAGAGGCTTAGCAAAACGTTTCGTTCCATGGTCGAGAAGCAAATGCTTGGAAAGTAACAACCTGACATGCAAGATAATGGTTTGTTCATTTCTTCCCCTTTCTTAAGAACTGGAATAGGTAACAGGAGCAGCAAGGTAGACCTTGCTCCAGTTTTAATATGATAATCATAGCATTTAACCCAAGCAACACAGAGAGAGAAACATTTTGCACTGGAAACTATGTCAAGCTGCCACTGTTTTTGGCTTTTGCTATTCCTGGCACAAAGGGGTAGATCCAACCCCATGGTATTGTGGGGCGACAGGAGAGCGATGCTTTGCTGCAGAAAACTGACTCTGCACTGCCATGGAGACCGGTGCGGATCTGATCCGCCTGTCAGTCTCGCTGACAGCAGTAATGCACGGCCAGAATAGGAAAGGGAGAAGCAGGGAGCCCTAAAGGGTCCGCAAAAAGTGGAAGGCCCTTGTGCTAAAGCTCCGGAATGAAAGGGCACCACACTCTCAGCTCTGGACGGCGCGTGCGAGCGCTCTCATCAGTCCTTCCCACGCTGTCTCTCCCCCCTCCCCCCCATCAGGCACTGCACTGCGGCAGCACGCGGGCTAACGCCGGGAGCTCGGCCCTGACCTTGATTGATTGGAATCGAAATCCACTCGATGGCGATTAATTTTCAGAATGAACTGTTGTTCCCTCCCCTGCTTCTCCTCTTCCCTCCTCCCCAGACTCGCCCTCCCTCTTCCTCACACGCGGCCGGGATCAATAATTGGAATTAATTTTCCTCTTCCTGCACATTAGGTGTGCGAGGAGACATTGATCATTCTGTCACTTCCAACCACCCCTCCCCCTCCCCTTCCCCCCCCCCCCCCCACTTCCCTGCTAAATATGAGCTGACTGTCTCAATAGGGCGCATACAGATGTGATGAGAAGGAGGAGATGGCATAAACATCTGGGTATGGAAACCTGATGTACCCTCCGCAATAGTCCGCATCTTGATGCTCATGATCCGGACGTGGTACCCGCCGCAGTCAGTCATGCTTAAATGTATGTAAATTTCATGGTTTCAGCTTGCATTGTAGTGGAAACATTACATCGCAACACTGCTCCGAGTCCTAAGGTATTCAGATAAGCAGAGCTGCATCGGGGGAGAGGGCATCTCATTACTCGAATAACAGGGGCTGCTGCATGGCAGCACTGAGGTGCACTGGCAGAGTTATTGAGGGGATGTGTCATTGCTGGAATAAAAAGGGTGGGGTGCAGGGTGAAGACTCAGTGCTCGGGGCTGTCTCTAATAACAGTGGCACTCTATGCAAGAACCAGTAATGACGCCTTCCACAGCTGGGGTGAGGAGTGCTGGGAATTTCACAAAATGCTTGTCAGCTCATTCCAATACAACCAAACAGGCTGCTCCAGGTTTGGTTTCACCTCTTTGCATGCATGGAGCTGTAGTTCTGATGGTCCAACTGATTTCCCTTACAATCAGAACTACAATTCCCAGCATGCAATGGGGCAGAACCAGGACTGGATCAGCCTGTTCGGTTCACCTAGGGTGAGCTGGCAGTCCTAGCCATATCCATAAAGTAGCACCATCTTGTACTAGTATACAAGTCACATCCCTAAAGCTGGCCTTTTCAGTACCACAAGAGAGAAGGGACCGGATGTTGGGTAGATATGGGGGTGGACACAGAAAGAAGGCTTGGTGGGTGGGGGAATTGTGAAGCAAGGGTGCTGGGCAGGTGGAGAGAGAGAGAGAGAGAGAGAGAGAGAAAGAAAGAAAGAAAGAAAGAAAGAAAGAAGGTACTGGGCAGATGCTGTCAGAAAAATTACATCAACACATTAAATGTACATCTCTGAAATAATCTCGGATAATAGAAGAACTAGGGATCATTCCATGAAGTTAGCAAGTAGCACATTTAAGACTAATCTGAGAAAATTATTTTTCACTCAACGCACAATAAAGCTCTGGAATTTGTTGCCAGAGGATGTTGTTAGTGCACTTAGTGTAGCTGGGTTCAAAAAAGGTTTGGATAAGTTCTTGCAGGAGAAGTCCATTAACTGCTATTAAAGTTTACTTAGGGAATAGCAACTGCTATTAATTGCATCAGTAGCATGGGATCTGCTTGGTGTTTGGGTAATTGCCAGGTTCTTGTGGCCTGGTTTGGCCTCTGTTGGGAACAGGATGCTGGGCTTGATGGATACTTGGTCTGTCCCAGCATAGCAATTTCTTAACCAAATAGAAACCAAATAGGGGGGTCCAGAGGGCAGATACTAAAATGGTCAGTGGCCATCATCATTAAACATATTGGGAGAGACAAAGAAAGGAGGAAAGGAGGCATGATAGAGGCATTTACATACCTCCAGGGAATGAATGTACAGGGAGCAGGCCTCTTTCGACAGAAAAGAGGCTCATAGGATGAGAGAGAATGGGGGTAGACTGAAAAATAATTTAGGGATGTATTTCTTTACAGAGAAGGTGGTGGACATATGAAACAGCTTCCCCGTGGAGGAGGTGGATTCAAAAGAGACTGGGACAAGGATGGAGGATCTTCTAGAGATAGGAAGAGGTGGTAAAGCTAAGCAGGAGTTGTGAACAGGCTGTATGTAAGGTCTTTATCTGCATTCATGTTTCTGTGTTTCTCTTCACGTCGTGTCATCGCTGCAGGAGTGAAGGCACAGAAGGAAAATGTTAACACTATCCAGGAACATGGATTTTATTCCACATGGCATGAACATCTCCTGACCCTGCCACTCATGCATAAGTCACTTCCTGCTCCTGAAATTCCTTCATATTACTCGGAGTGTACAGCAGATGGACAAGAGTTCCCTTTCTACTAAGAGAACCTTGATATAAAACTGACAAAGCGCGCAATGTAAAGGGAGCATCAAACACTCCGCCATCTATAATTTGCCACAGTCCATAGGAGAAAATGAGTCTTTTATCAGACTACACTGGATTTTAACAACACCAACAAAAAACAGCCTTCCTTATTATGCATAAAGCTGAAGCTCGGCACGAGCCCTACATATAAACCTTCAGACACATACTTTGTCTTCAAAGTGATTACAGAAACAAGCTGAAAACACACTCCACGTGCCCCGTGCACGATATTATTCACAACAGCATTGGAATAATATTGCACATGGGCATCGTCGATAAAGAGTTTTCTAGGTCAAAGACACGGGGACAGTGGTAAGGGGCGGGGGGGGGGGGGGGGGGGGGGGGGGAGGGGATAACAGAAGAGATAAGAGAGAAGCCTTGCGTGTTTGATCAGTCGTTATAAAACCTTAGAGAGCCAAAGAAGGGGAAAATACAAACCAATGGGCAGAGAGTGGCAGCAGGGCTTGCAAGAAAGCTGAGGAAAGCTGCACGGAGCAGCCACGGTTGCAACCCTAACATTGTGCAGCCGCATTAGGCTTCCAAGAAGATTGAGGAGACCACCACAGAGTGGCCAGGATCGCGGCCCTGACATCACTGGTGAGGTTGCATTGTCTTCCAGGGAAAAGAAGGTGGGGGGTGGGGCAGAGCAGCCATGAACCTGCTTGGAACAGATACAGAGAGGCAGCGGTGAGGACAGGGTTGAGAGGTTGGGTAAAAAACACGGGAGGCAGCTGGTAAGTATATTTATTGTTATATTTATATGCTTGCCTACCCAAAGTAGCAAAATAAAAACAAAATGAAAAAACCCCCCAGAGAGGAACACACCTGAGCAGATGGGACAGGCCAATTGCTCTTCATCCGCCATCATTGCCTCTGTTGCTTTGAGCACCAAGGTTTCCATCGTGTGCTGTTGTTTTAGCTGAGGAACCTGTGGTGTGCGTATTTGGGGAAGTTCTTGGCTCTGAAAGCTACATGGAAGCCTAGAAGAAAATCCCTTTGAGATCAGCAAGCGCTTGGGGGCTGTTGGAAGTGTGAAAATTAGGAAAAAAGAAATGCGTGTAGCACAAATGTGGAACGCATCGGGTTCTACGTTTACAAAAAAGTCTTTACATTGCAGTAACCAGACCAAGTAATTAGGAAAAACAGGCTGAAGTGTACTTGTGTGGAGATCATTTCGAAGACCTTATCGAAATGTTCTTTTCATTTTGAAAACAAGGAAGGTGATTTTCTTTGATTAGCAAGGTAAAGGTGACTGCGGTGGCGGGTAATCTGGATGCCCTGCTGTGCGCCCAGAGTGAATCTCCTGCCTTTGCTAAAGCTAAATCGACTCATTACACCCCAGCAAGAAACAGACACGGGCTTTGTTTAACAGGTAGGACTGACCGAGTGGATCTAAGATTGTTTGCGTTTCAGTGTGCATTTGGGACATTATTAGTTTTGTCTGAACCTCGATCAGGCCCAGAAGCCTCTCAATATTATTATTATTGTTATGGTCATGATTGGGACACTGCATGCCAAATGTATGCAACACTACAGAGAGACATGGGGGCGAATATTCATAATCATTCACATGCATAAATCACTTGTTATGAAGAAGGCTGGGGCGCTGTGCATGTAAACATATGTGCGTAACCTGACTATGTGCAGTCCGGAGGGGAGAGGGGCACCTGCAGTTGGGACATACATGCATCAGTTTTCCTTTTCACAAGTATATGTGCATACATTACACCCTTGATAGGACAGGTCTAACTGTGGCTGAGTTTCTGCATGTCCCAGCGTATATCTTCACTTTGAAAATTCAGGGTACATTTGCTAGGGATGCACATTCATTTCAGAGGTACTCGCATACCTCACCAACTTTCTAGTGCGGGTGAAGAAAATGGATAGTATGCGTGTATTTTTTAATAATGAGGTTTGCGTATACAGTCCGCTTTCTTTTTTTATGTGCAGTAGAAAGTCGGCGAGGTATTTTCTGTACTGCCGAAACAGCTGAAACGAATGCACCTCCCTAAAAGTTACAGGCAGGTCTTTGCCCCAGCCTGTACAGTTATAAAATTGCCCCCATTGATGGACACTTTCTACTCTTAGTCAATCTAGGCAAGACGGGCAGACAAGACACACAGCAAATCAGCTACTGCAGCCGGGGTATTGCTAGGAGGAGGTAAAGTAGATGGTTACAGATGGGATAATTTGAGAAAAAGGTAAGCTGAATTGAGTAAAACAAAGAAAGAGGGCTCCTATGACTCTGCATAAGAAACAGCCAGGGGCTACGTTGAGAATGTTAACAGGTGGCCGTTAATTGAAGACTGGGATCAATTCACTTCATTGATAAATCAGTAAGAAATTAAATTTTTGCCCCAAATCCAATCTATGTGTGAAAATCAGAGCAAGGAAGGGGTAAGTAGGTCAGGGGAAGGGGGGTGTGGATGTTGGGAGGAAGGGGAGACACTAACAAGGGCAGGGAGCATTGTTCTTAAATACTCCAAAGGCTGCATGTCAACTGAAATTAAAGAAATGCACAGGAAGAGGTTAATGGCTATGAGATGGGCATCCAGGCGCCTTTGAATGACTTTAACTGACAGCACTGCGCCAGCTTTGGCCTACCGGACCAAGTGGCTTCAATCAGAGCACATGCTCAGTGCATCTATCCAGCTATAGTGTCTGCACCCTGAAAGTACCTTTCATGTTGGAGCAGGGGATTATATTGGTCTGTGCCACGCCTCTGATTTCTGGGCACCAGCATTTGCTTTCCGTCACTGCAAGTCTCCTCATGGTAATGCTGAGGATTTTGGCATGCTACTCCCTGGTGTTCATATGGCAATGCTGTGGTGTTTGCACCTTATCATAAGGTATAACAATGCTCTTGGGGTTTGCAAGCTAGAGTGGGCAGCGATTCTCAACCCTGGCCGATGGGCTGGCCTGGTAGCTCGGTGGCGGTGCTGGAGGTGCTCATACAGGAGATCCGGGTTTTGAATCCCGAGCCCATCTTCTGCTGGGTGGGGCCGTGTATGACCCGGAGGCAGCGCTCCCAGCTCCCAGGATAAGAACGTCCCCATCATTGCTCGACTGCGACACCTACTAAACAGACTCAAGGAAGAGGGCATGCCCACGGACTATAGCTGTGGTGCCTGGGGTCAGAGAGGAGGAAAACTCCAGGTAGAGGCAAATTACTTCTCTAGGCACTAAAGCCAACTGAGCTGGAATCTCCAGGAGAAAACTGCCAGGCCACAAAGAAAATCCTCTGGTCCTCATCGCCCCAAGAGCAGCCAACATATGCATGTACGATATCTCCCAAACACTCCTTGTGGTTACCCTCAAAATCAGAGCTGTTAGGGGGCCCGGAAGGCCTGGAGCTGTGAGCCCTGGAGCTGTGAGCCAACAATATTTTCTCAGGCAGAAAAAAAAATCACAAATGCAAAAAATTAAAACAACCCCCCCCCCCAAAAAAAAAAACCCAACCCCAAAACAAACTCCCCCCCCCAAAAAAAACAGAAAAACAGAGAGCTTCAAAGGATCTCAGAAACTACGAAAGCCATCGGGCTCCTTCCCTGGTCACCCCCTCCCCCTGAAACCAATAAAGCGAGCCCATGGCTGAGCCAGGCAGAAGCCGCGCACAGCCCCTCTCTGTATGCTCTCCCTAGACACATTGTGTCTGACCCAAATTGCTTGCATTCGAATTTTAATTCATTCTCAGCTGTAATAATCTCTTTAAATTAAGCTTCCCTTTCCCACCTCCCACTTTGCCCTGCAATTTTCTCCCCCGCTGTAATTTTGCGTCGCCGGCCCCTGTAATGATACCGCCTTCTGCAGGCGAGACCCCCCACGGAGAAGCCCCTTGCTCGCCTTTTCTGCCATTTTAATATTCTTTGAGAATGAAATGAGCTTCAGGTGCCTTCCGCTGCTGTGGACGAGCAGGAGGAGCGTCCTCCTTGGCTTTATTTTTCCTTCCTTTCTTTCTCTCTCTCCTCCCTTTTCTCAGCTCCAAGCATCGTTTTCACGGCCTTCCCGAATTGTAGCCTAATCTTTGGGTGGTTTGAGCCATGCAAGAAACCCAGGCCCTCACAGATGGGGCTCACACATGTAAACCTTGTCATCAACGTTTCACCTCCTCAGTAACTTACCATCCCCCCACCTTCAGCAGGTGTGGGGGGGGGAGGCCCAAGGTGCCCTCTCTGTCGCTTTGCTGGTGGGATAATGGGGCAGGGGGGCGACTTGTCTAAGTCATGTCTGATGTACTACGGCACACCGGATGGGCAAATCATGTTTCATGCGCAGAGAACGTGTTTTGCGCGCACGTCGTGTTTTATACTGGCTAAGCAATGTCTTTCAGCACACGTGCTGAGGTTAGCCTGCTTTAAAAACAGAAATTCTTGGTGCATTAGCTTACTGCATGGGAAGTTAACTCTTTTTTTTTTCTTCTAGGGCGTGAGGAAGGAAAATGTGCGCTGGGTCAGACCAAGGGTCCCTCAAGCCCAGCATCCTGTTTCCAACAGAGGCCAATCCAAGTCACAAGTACCTGGCAAGTACCCAATCACTAAGTAGATCCCATGCTACTGATGCAATTAATAGCAATGGCTATTCCCCAAGGCAGCTTGATTAATAGCAAGAACTTATCCAAACCTTTTTTAAACCCAGCCACACTAACCGCTCTAACCACATCTTCTGGCAATAACTTCCAGAGCTTAATTGTGCGTTGAGTGAAAAAGAACTTTCTCTGATTAATTTTATATTTAAATCTTTTTATTGAATTAAAAACAATGTACAATATCCAAAGCAAACTCTTAGTAGTGCCTGGGTGATTCTTCTCCAGGTCACTACCCTTTGATACAATATAATCTCCCACCGAGCAATCCACCCCCTCCCCCTCCCCCACCCTATAACCCTGTGAGCCTATCAAACAGTTATAAATGAGTTATAAATTACCAGAGGGAACAGTATAATCATTAAGTCCCAAACTTCTGACATAGGGGGATAGAGATTGTAAGTATGATTCCCAGATCAACAACAACGTTCGTCTGCATTTCAATAAATCAAGCTTCTCCATATATTTCTCATTTATGCACATTGTATGTATATTGTTCCTTATCCTTAATTGTATAATATTAGGGGGATCTTCCCTCAACCAACACTGTAAAATAATACGTTTGGCTAATAATAAAACTGTATGAATCCAGAGTTTGGTGTATTTGCAACCTATTGCACTGATTAATTTTAAATGTGCTACTTGCTAACTTCATGGAGTGCCTTCTAGTCCTTCTATAATCCGAAGAAGTAAATAACCGAATCACAATTACTCATTCTAGGCCTCTCATGATTTTAAATACCTCTATCATATCTCCCCTAAGCCATCTCTTCTCCGAGATGAACAGTCCTAACTTCTTTAACCTTTCCACACAGGGGAGCCATTCCATTCCCCTTATCATTTTGGTCACCCTTCTCTGTACCTTCTCCATCGCAATTATATCTTTTTTGAGATGTGGCGACCAGAATTCTACACAGTATTCAAGGTGCGGTCTCACCATGGAACGATACAGAGGCATTATGACATTTTCCGTTCTATTAACCATTCCCTTCCTAATAATTCCTAACATTCTGTTTGCTTTTTTGACTGCTGCAGCACACTGAACCGACGATTTCAATGTATTATCCACTGTGTCGCCTAGATCTTTTTCCTGGATGGTAACTCCTAAGATAGAACCTAACATCGTGTAACTACAGCAGGGGTTATTTTCCCCTATATGCATCACCTTGCACTTGTCCACATTAAATTTCATCTGCCATTTGGATGCCCAATCTTCCAGTCTCGCAAGATCTTCCTGCAATTTATCACAATCTGCTTGTGAGTTAACTACTCTGAATAATTTTGTGTCATCTGCAAATTTGATTACCTCACTCGTCGTATTCCTTTCCAGATCATTTATAAATATATTGAAAAGCACAGGTCCAAGGACAGATCCCTGAGGCACTCCACCGTTTACCTTTTTCCACTGTGAAAATTGACCATTTAATCCTACTCTCTATTTCCTGTCTTTTAACCAGTTTGTAATCCACGAAAGGACATCGCCTCCTATCCCATGACTTTTTAGTTTTTTTAGTTTTAGTTTTTTAGTTTATTTAGGTTTTTTTTTTATTTTTTAGTACACCAAAAGTCACCGTAAGTTTTTACCTATGTCTTGTTAAATAGTGGCCTCACCCATCTGCTACTGTTAGTGGTAGTAGGTTTAGTGATAACAAAACTGTGGGTACAACATAATGTTGCTGCAATCGCCAGGGCTGAAAATGCTAAGGAGACTGACGACTGACTTCACCCTCATCTGAAAGGCATCAGCACACAGGATTTCTATAAACTGGCATTTCTTAAAGAGACACCATTCAATAAAACCACATCTCGGCTGAGGCCAGACCAGTGACCCAGCCGCAGTGCCGTGCACTACCATGCGGAAGAAGCTGGGTTCAGTTTCCAACTCTGGTCTTCCCCTCTCTGGGGTCAGCAGAGGCTGGGGTTTGCTGCGGAGTCAGCGTTCACAGCCACCCCTAGCCCCCTTTCCCCTGGAGGGAGTCATGGTCAGGATTCCTGAAGGAGCCTTGGTACCTGGACACCCAGCTGTGGACTGACTGCAAGACTGCACTAAAATTAAGTTGGGAGTAGGGGAAAAAAGCCCAGCTAGTTATGATTTTCTTAGGGAAATCAATGTGCAAATGAGAACTACAATTCCATGCTTGCAACGGGGCAAAACCAGACCTGTCTGAACCTGCTTCATTGACCTGATTTGTAGAGAGAAATCTGCAGCTGATGCGTATCAACACCTAGGGTTACTAGACAGCTTGCTGTCACCTGGTGTGGACAAAGCTGGCCTTAGTTTAACAGTATTGCATGCATGGCGTTGTACTTCCTGCTTTTCTTAAGGACATCAGAACTACATTTCCATACATGCAACGGGGGGGGGGAGACTGGGACTGACAGGAAGTCATCCAGTAACTGTTACAATTTCACAGAGCTGCAAACCATTCATGAGGTGAATTTGTAGCACGGTGAGGCAGTACAAATATGAGAAATTCATATAATCATTTTGATAAAGGGCCAATGCTTATGTTACTGAGAAAACTGGCTAACACCTGCCTTTCATGTGTTGACATCCAAGGAAATAATGAGAGTCTTCTAGAGCACCGTCCAGGATGGCGAACCTGAGGGAGAAGGCGATAGTCGGGCTGAGACGGGAACCATGGAAGTTTACATTCTCCCACAAGATCAGACAAACAACCATATCGGTCTGAGGGTAATCTGGAGCCCCCATAGGCTGTGATATCTCCGTATTGGATCTACATAAATGGTATCCAACAAGGGAAAAGGGAGCTGTATAGTCCCAGACCGATTCAGTTTAGCACGCGATTGGCTGCACGTTTTCAACGCGCATCTATTATCCCTTATACTGTAAGGGGTTTAGTACGTCGAAAACGTGTGGCCAGCCCCCTCGAAAACTAATAGCGCTCATCACATGAGGCTATTAGTTAGTCGCCTGGGATACTGAAGCAAAATGTTGCGGCCAAGCCTAGCGGTATTAAGTCGGAG
This sequence comes from Rhinatrema bivittatum, assembly GCF_901001135.1. NCBI lineage: Eukaryota > Metazoa > Chordata > Amphibia > Gymnophiona > Rhinatrematidae > Rhinatrema > Rhinatrema bivittatum. The sequence goes on from NC_042625.1 coordinate 86,251,024, forward strand.
GAGCCAAAAAGAAAAAAAAAAAAAGAAAAAAAGTCCACCTGCCGGTCAGCAGGTTATAAAAATGGATGCTCAATTTTACCGGCATCCGTTTACCTAACCCGTGGCTGTCAGCGGATTTGGAAACCGACGCCGATAAAACTGAGCGTTGGTTGTCGGAACCCACTGACACCGCCACCTCTGTGCTAATAAGGAGGCGCTGGGGACACGCGATTGTCCCTAATGCCTCCTTATTAGCGCGACCCTTCATTTAAATATTGAATCGCGCGCGCCCGGGAGGGGTGGCTGGGCATGCGTCGGGAGAGCGGGCGCTCAACACGATTCTTACGGATTTGGCCTGAAAGTTTGCAGGGCATTCTAACCAACCTTCAATTACATTAAGATAAAATGAATATGACAGCAGGTGAGGGCCATGTACTCCGTCACACAGCCAAAGATGCCAGTTGGCCGCTGGCTTTCCAAGTTCCACCCTTCCTCCCAGCCTAAACTAGGGCCAGGGGTTTGAAGCCAAGGTTCCACCACCTCTGTTAATTATTTAAAGAGCAATGTGGAAAGCTGTCTCGCTTCCAGGGTTAAGTGTTTGCATCGCTAGTGGGGAACTGTGGCCAAGGTGCTAGAGGAAAAAAATCAAAGTCCCTAAAAGCTGTATCCACACACCGTAAACAGGAGCCTTAATTGACAAGCGCTTAACTGCTGACGTGGGAGGATTCTTTCTTTTTTTTTTTTTGCAGGGGGCTGGGGGGGTTGAGTGTGGCAATTTCTAGTTTGGTGACCTCGTGGAGCTGTGGCAAGCTCGCAGAAGATCCTTTACAGTTCCAGATGCTAGTGATGCAGCCCCAGATAACCTTCCTCCAAATCTGGATCAGGCCATTCTTGGAGCCATGAAGCCTCCACATTGTCACGGGACTTCCGCAGTCTGGGATCATCGAGTGAAGCTGAATGTTTAGCAGTTGATGGGAAGACCAGGGTTGGTCCAGGCAACGTGAGGGGTGGGACAGGGTGGGCTGGGGTGCAACACACCGAAGGCATGTTTTTCCTGAGGTGGCAATTAGCAAGATCCATCTTATTGTCCTCTGATTTTAAACCATTTTCGGATGGCTCCTGCTGGGGAAAGGGCACGTCCTTCGCTCTGCTTCTCAGCATCTCGGTGCAAAAGGAAACAGGAAGAGACCAGGACAATGCAGCAGGGCAAGGGTGTCCACCGTGATTGCCGTGGCGGACAGCAGCCAGCGCTCAGGAAGGTCCCTTTCTTGTCAGCTGCAGATGCACAGAAGCATAAGATTCAGTCACCCAGGAAAACGCTTTTCTGCTCAGCTGAGGCCCCAGCGCCTGACTGCTGGTAAACACAGTGGAGCTCCTCGTGCTAGCTGGATTTAGGGTGACCAGCAGGGCGCCATTCGGTTGCAGATCAGGTGGATCCAGGCCCAGTTTTGGCCCAATTCATGCACGGACTTGCACTTCAAATTCCACTAAGAAAGTTGGACGTGCGCTAAGGTCAGGGGTGCTCGTGCCTGCGCTTGCAGATACTGAGTCAGCTTGCCGGCTTAGCTGGGTTGTGTGGATGAAAGCGTCACATCAAATCTTAACAGGAAATGTGATTCCGGAAAGAAGATCCCATCTGCCTCGAATGAAACCGGGTGGCTAGGACTGGACCAGACATTTATTTACCTTGATAATGTGACTGGCTGACAAGATTTGGGCTTGCTACTGCCTTAGTAAACCTAGATTGATTGATTTTTTATTTATTTTTTTTTACAAAGGCACCTTCGGGAGGTAAAAGGGCTGAACGTAAACGTGATGTGGTTCCAGTGGTTCTCAAGTGGAATCTGAGAAGCCAGGAAAAGCCCTCCGTGAAGTCAGTGGTTCCAGTGGTTTACTCTTTCGAAAAGTGCAAAGACCAGGGGACACACAATGAAGTTACTAGATAATACATTTAAAATGAATAAGAGAAAATATTTTTGTACTCAACGCATAATTAAGCTCTGGAATTCTTTGCCAGAGGATGTGGTGAAAGCTTTTAGTATAGCTGCATTTAAAAAAAGGTTTGGGCAAGTTCCTGGAGGAAAAGTCCATTAACATTATTATTAAGGTGGAGTTGCAGAAATCCACTGCTTATTCTTGGGATAAGAAGCTTGGAATCTTTCTACCCCTTGGGATCCTGCCAGGTACTTGTGACCTGGCTTGGCCACTGTTGGAAATAGGATACTGGGCTTGATGGACCTTTGGTCTGACCCAGTAATGGTAAGTCTTAATGTTCTTATATTCTAAACAGGTCCAGCTGTGTCCCAGGTGAAATAAACATCATCCCATGTACTACTTTTCTGGAAAAAGCTTTATTGAAGCCCCCTCTGTCCGCAGAGCACCACATCTTAGACGAGAGGGTGTGCTTGGGATTTATACAGACCTTTCCAGCAGAGGCACAACACATGCCCACATCATGAGAAAGCTCTCAAGAGAGAGTTGACATGCATGACATGCACGACCCAAAGCCTACAACTCCTTTCCTGCACACGTGAGATCGGGCAAGCTGGAAGCGCTCTGCATTGGATCAGCACAGAAGACAGCTCGACGCTGAGGTCAGCAGCGTGGCTGTGTTCCCGGGAACCCCAACTGACTGGAAATGGTGAAGTCACTGCAGGGCTCAGGTGTTTGTTAAGCCTCACTCAGGATGGAAGAGACAGACTCATTCTTTGCTATCCTGAAAGGGTCTGGGTGGGGGCAGGGGACCTAGGGAGGGAAAACACTGGATTTTAAAGACAGTTGCCACAAATATTGGTAGGGGAAGGTTCAAAAGGCTGAAACTCAGGGCAGGCGTGTCTCAATAGGCAACCTAGGCGATCGCCTAGGGTGCCAGCCATTAGGGGGCGGCAAAGAGCAGCCATGTGGGGCCGCGAGCAGAGCCCCTCCCACTCTCGGCCAAGAGGAATAGAGACTTGGCGAGCCGTGAGTGGCACCCATCCTGCTCATGGCCGAGAAATGTAGACACTCGGCGGGCTGCGAGCTGCGCCCATCCTGCTCGCATCGGCAGGCCACAAGGGCCACCTCAGTTTCTGTGTGTGTGAGTGAGAGGGATTGTGTGTGTATGAAAGATCAATAGTGTTTGTGAGAGAGAGGGTGGGAGCCTGTGTAAGGGTGCATGTGTGAATGAGACAAGGAATCTAAGTGTGTGTAAGAGAGGGGGCCTGTCTGAGTGAATGAGGTTGGAGCCGGGGCCTGGACCGGGGGGGGGGGGGGGGGGGGTGAGCACAAGGCTCGCCTAGGGCGCCTAATAACCTTGCACTGGCCCCACTGAAACTGCATCAGACATCTGGCTCCCCAGAGATGATTTAATATTAACTTCTATAAAACTCTTGCCAGAGGACTTGCACTGCCCTGGACCTTGACAGACTCGGACTGCCTCAAAGGTTTTGTTAAGAATTTCACTGTCCACTGGCCCTGCAATCAGTAGCCATGGAAAGGCTTTGCTTAGGGAGATGGCATCTGGTTTTAAAAATCTTGGTGATCCTATTGTGTTTTTGCTTTGTGTTTTTAACAGGGTATCACAATAAGAGCACCTGGACATCTGCTGTCCCCCCTGCGGTGTGGCTTCATAGATGGATGTGTCCCCAATGGACTGGCATGCACAGGTCCCGTGAGGGCCACACCACGCTAAAAAGTGAATAGAAATGAATACACGAAAGGCCTTTCTTCCTTATTTTTTTTAAAGCAGTTGTTTCCAAAACTACACCCTCCTTCTGGTAAAAGAGAATCCTAACAAACCATCTGTGGAGATGGCCTCGTGGCTGACTGGGCTCCATTCTCAGGTCTGGTCTTCCCGGCACCAGGCTGACTGGGGCTGCCGGTGCCACAGAGGCAGCGCTCCCAGCCCCTGGGGGGGTACTTGCATGCCAGGTTTAGGAGGGGAGGCGTGGTTTCTGTGTCCCCCCCCCCCCCCGGCTGCTGCAATGACTGGTCTGAATTGGGAGGGGGATGTGAAAATAGAGGAAAAATCCCCAGGCAGGTGGGAGTGAAGTTTAGAGCTGGAAGAAATTGCAAAGCCACCCTATTGTTTTATTTAACCCCTCCCCCCCTGTAGTTAAACAAACATCTGGGTTGTGCCTCCTTTAACAGCATCTTTCCGCTTGGGATCAACACACTTCTCCTCTTCATCTTAAGTAGGAGCTCCACCAACAGAGGGAGAAGTGCTTTCAACCCAGCTGAATGTGCATTTTTGGAAAAAGCCTGTACCTGGCCAAAAAGGCCCCTGTTCCAGCCCTTTCCCCCGCTTATCGCGTTCTCCGTGGCCACGCCCATCTCCTGCTGCCTATAAACCGACCTGCAGCCTCTCTAATCCCCTGCACGTGGTGGAAGGGACTTTGTCCGCAGCCGGAGTATCCCTGCCGCAGTCATGCCCAGCAAAACCGTGCTGCCCACGCGGGAGGAGGCGCTGCCGGGGCGCTCTGAGCCGCTGGAGGTGGCAGGTAGGGGCCTGGGTAGCTACGGGACGGCGGGGCTCATTTCCTCATGCTTCAGCCCGCTTTAAAAACGTGCAGACTTGGGAAGGTACCGTTGGGACTGAGTCTCCCCACTTGGAAAACTTTCCAGGTTTTCAATCTATGCATGTTTTAAATTTTTTTTTTTTTGGGGGGGGGGGGGCCTCGTTGTTGTTTTTCATTTTAAGCAATAGGAGTGCTGGGACTTTGAAATTTCCAGCCCCAAAGCTTCCTGGGAGCTGGTGTAATGATAAATCCAGCAGAGAAGTTAGTTTCTTTCTTGCTTGCTCTTTTCACCCAGGGAGGAGACTGCCTGTACTCACTCACTCATTCCCCTTGCAAGATCATTGGCCAGGTTGCCAACTGTCAATGAAAAAAAAGTTGTATAGCCTTAATTTCAAGTCATTCAAATCTTCAGGAGGCCCTATCCCCAGTGCCGTGCGCTCCGGCTACAGCACCTGGGAGTCAGGGACTCTACCCTGCTGCACAGAGAGGGGACTCTGAGCACACTTAAGATTAGCTGGGCACGATAGAAGTGTGACTGTAAAACAAAAGTTAGGTGGTCTGTAAAAAGAATCAAAAACATTTGAATGAGCTTGCAAACCTGCAATTGCTGTGAAGCAGGCTTGGAAAGATGCCAGCTGGTGAGACCCTGGTGAGTCTTCAGGTGTTGGTGCCAGTCAATTCTTCAGGGAATTCAGTTGATGTGGAAAATAACAGATTGGAGATTCCCTTGTATTTTGTTCTGGAGATTTTTATTTTTTTTTAAGTGCTTGAAAACTCTTCTGACTTGATCAGGGTCAACCATGATGAATCTGCAGTAAATCTAGCAGGCTATGTCGCATTGATCTTTGTCCAAAGTGACACCCCCCCCATGCAGGTGTTGCACTACTGTATGTGATGTGAGAAGATATCATTTGGCATCGTGTAACATTTTGTCTCCTGCTTTCTCGCGCGTGTGCTTGAAGCAGTTTATAACCAGATCCCATTGTCAGTACACAGGAATGGATTTAAGATCTTGGTGCCCATAGAATGAGGATAGGGTTCCCTCCACCCCTAGCAGCTTGGACGAGGGGTTTTCACCACTGGAGACTGCAAAATGAGGGAGTGGATGTTTGGCCAGAATGTCATGGTGGTGCCTCTTTGATGTGGCAGTGGTGTGTGACCTTAAAATAAGTGTAAGAAGGCTGCTTTCTGGCCCAGGTATTTGGCACCTTCAAAATCTGGTACCCTAAGTAGTTGCCTTTATCTAAATTCAGGCCTGGACATGCATCACTATGGCACTGCAGGACAGTTTATTTTAAGAGCCCTGACTTGAGCATGGCTGGGAGACATCACTGCTTGCACGTGATCTCATGTACAGAGGGGCAGCACATTCACCTCTGGAGGTGAAGAAAAAATAGCTTAATAACCATGACAACATTGTCTGGGGGCTGGTATGCCCCTCCCCATCCCAAGACAACTACCCCTTATCCTTGCTTCCATCTACATAGTAACATAGTAATGAAGGCAGAAAAAGACCAAAATGGTCCATCTAGTCTGCCCAGCAAGCTTCCCAAGGTAGTAACTGCCGCTCCATGCAGGTTACCCCCATGTTTCTATTAAGGGTAGTAACTGCTGTTCCATGCAGGTTACCCCATGTTTCTATTAAGGGTAGTAACTGCCGCTCCATGCAGGTTACCCCATGTTTCTATTAAGGGTAGTAACTGATGCAACTCATCAGGGGCAACACACCTTTTCATCCTGGTTTCCTGATTATATGTCAGGCAGGAATCAGAAGGTGCTCAGAATGCAAAACAAAGTGCTACAACTTTTTTTTAATTTTTTTTGTGGTGGGGTATTGATAAAATAGCATTTGATTTTAATATAGCCTTGGGGTTATATAGTACTATGTTATAGTGCTTTACTCCCACAAGGGCCATTTAAACCTAGTCAATTGAAGAAAAATATTGCTGTAAAGGTCTGCATTGTCACTTTGTCTATTTATTTAATTATTTTAAAAAATATTTCATTTGCCCATAATGAAACAATTATGCTAGGTGAATTAAAATCAATAAAAACAAGACAAATCAATTACAGAAAACATAAAATTATAAGCAATAAAAGAAACATCAAAAATATTACAATCTTATGCAGGAAAAGCCTCACAAAACAGAACGCTTTTTAACTGCTGTCGCAACGCTTTAAAATCCTGTTCAAGCCATAATTTCTTGGGAAGCAAATTTGAAAGAGATGCCCCAATTATGGACAAAGCACACCTATGGGTAGACTGCAAATGCTCCACTTTAAAATCAGGGACTTGTAGAAGAAGAGAACCAGAAGATCGCAGAACTCTAGAAGGGATATAAGAATGGAAAAGCTCTGACATACTTGGGAGCATCATTTCAAAGAGCTTTATATGCTAGATTTAAACCTTTAAACTTTAATCTTTGCATTACTGGCAGCCAATGCAATTGCCTCCATATAGGTGATATATGCTCCTGAATTGGAGTCTTTGTAATCAAACGGGCAGCCGAATTCTGTAAGATCTGCAAGGCACATAATTTAGTTTTAGGCAGCCCGACATATAGGGAGTTACAATAATCCACAGGAGTCATGATAAAAGACTGCACCAGTGTGTGAAAATCCATAGGGTGTAAAAAGGATGAATATGTTGTAGTAATAGCAATTTGAAATACCCCTTCGATAGTTAAGATTTCATTTCACGGGTATAATCTAAATTGGACTCTAAGTAAAACCCCAAATTACAGACCTGGTCAACAAATGAATGCTTCCTCCTTTAAAATCCAGGGACATGAGATTAATAGGGACCCTTGTACTAGAGATCCATAAAGCCTCTGATTTTGATGTATTTAAAAGCAAATCATTTTCGCTCATCCAGTCAGAAATATCTTGAAGGGAAACCGAAATATTACCCAGAGTCTTAGTTAAATTTGCAGATACTGGGAAATATAGCTGCAGATCATTCACATAACAATGAAAATAATTATCCAATGAATCCAAAACAAAACACAGTGGTAAAAGGTAAATATTAAACAAAAAAATAGGACAAAGTGGATCCTTGAGACCCCAACATCAGTAGAAATCCAAGAGGAAATAGAGGAACCAGATCTAACTTGTTGACTTTGACTCTGCAGATAGGATTCAAACTCTTCCTCCTATCCCCAACTGCTGCAACCTGGCAAGCAGAATCTGATGGTTGACAGAATCAATTGCTGCCGCAATCACAGCAACACCAAAATCCAATTTACGCAATAAATAATTATTTACAGATACTAATAGCGTTTCGGTGCTATGATGCAACCACACTTTGGACTTTCACTGGCAACCCTATGTACACTCTGTTAGGTTACATCTGCCAAGATTAATTCTAATTATTTTTTTAAATTTTAATAGCTCTATTGGTACTTCATAAGATGTGTCAGACCAAATATCCTGTTTCCAAGCCAGGTCACAAGTACCTGGCAGGATCCCAAGGGGCTGATAGATTCCAAACTGCTTATCCCAAGAATAAGCAGTGGATTTCTGCAACTCTCCCTTAATAATGGTTAATGGACTCTTCCTCCAGGAACTTGTCCAAACTTTTTTTTAAATCCAGCTACAATAATAGTGTCCATCACATCCTCTGGCAACGAATTCCAGAGCTTAATTAAGCATTGAGTAAAAAGTATTTTCTCTTATTAGTTTTAAACATCTCAACTAGTAACCAGGATCTTTCTACTTTTCGAAAGAGTAAATGACTGATTAGCGTTAACTTGTTCTATTCTACTCATTATTTTATAGACTTCTATCATATCTCCCCTCAGCCGTCTCTTCTCCAAGCTGGAGTCCTAACCTCTTTAGCCTTTCCTCATAGGGGAGCCATTTCATCCTCTTTATCATTTCGGTCACCCTTCTCTGTACCTTTTCTAATTCTGCTATATCTTTCTTGAGATGTGGTGACCAGAACTGCACACAATACTCAAGAAAAGGTCACACCATGGAGCGATTATGGAGGCATTATCATAATCTGTTTTATTCTCCATTCCTTTCCTAATAATCCCTAGCATTCTATTTGCTTTCGTGGCTGCTGCCGCACACTGAGCAGAAGACTTCAATATATTATCAAGAATAACACCTAGATCCTTTTCCTGAATGGTGACTGCTAATGTGGAACCTTGCATTTTGTAGCTATAATCTGGGTTACTCTTCCCTAAGTACATCACTTTGCACTTGTTCACATTAAATTTCATTTGACATTTGCATGCCCAGTCTTCCAGTTTTGCAAGGTTTTCTTGCAATGTCTCACAATCCTCTTGTGATTTAACAACTTTGAATAATTTTGTTGTCATTGGCAAATTTAATCACCTTACCTGTTTCCAATTCCAGGTAACATATAAATATATTAAAAAGCAGTGGTCCCAGAACAGATCCCTGGAGCACTCCATTAGTCACCTTTCTCCAATGGAAAAATTTACCATTTAGCTCTACTGTTTTCTATCTTTTAACCAGTTCGCAGTCCACAACAGGACACTGCCCCCTATCCCATGACTTTTTAATTTCTAGAGAAGTCTCTCATGAGGGACTTTGTCAGATGCTTTCTGGAAATCCAAATACACTATATCAGCTAGCTCACCTTTACCCACATGTTGGTTTACATCTCAAAAAATGTAGCAGATTGGTGAAGCACGACTTCCCCTTGGCAAAATCCATGTTGGCTTTGTCCCATTAAACTATGCCTATCTATATGTTCAGCAGTTTTGTTCTTTATGATAGAAACTATCATTTTGCCTGGCACGGACTACTCTGTAATTTCCTGGATCCCTTTGATCCCTTTTTTAAAATTTGGCATTACATTGGCAGTCCTTCAGTCTTCAGGTACCCTGGACAATGTTAATGATAGTTTACAAATTTCCAATAGCACATCTGCAATTTCATTTCTCAGTTCTTTCAGCACTCTGGGATGTATACCATCTGGGCCAGGTGATTTGCTGCTCTTTAGTTTCTCAGTTTGCCCTAGTACATCTTCTAGGTTCCATGAGATTTTTCAGTTCTTCTGACTCATCACCTTGAAATATCATTTCTGGCATGGGTACCTCTCTATATCTTCTTCAGTGAAGATGGAAGCAAATAATTTTAGTCTCTCTGCTATGGCTTTGTCATCCCTAAGTGCCCCTTTTTACCCCTTGAACATCTAATGGTCCAATTGACTCCCTTGCAGGTGTTTTACTTTGAATGTGCCTGTAAAAGTATTTTGAGTTTTTGCTTCCATGGCAAGCTTCTTTTCACATTCTCTCTTCCTTATCAATGCTTTACATCTGACTTGCCAGTGCTTATGCTGTTTCCTGTTTTCTTCATTAGGATCCCTTTTCCATTTAATAAACTATGCTCTTTTAGCTATGATAGCCTCTCTCGCCTCACCTTTTAAAATTGCTGGAAGTTGTTTAGTCTTCCTTCCACCTCTTCTAATGTGTGGGATACATCTGGTCTGGGCTTCCAATATGGTATTTTTAAACAAGGTCCATGCCTGATGTAAACTCTTAACTTTTGTATCTGCGCCTTTAAAGCTTTTTCCTATTTTCCTCATGTTATTATAGTCACCTTTTGAAAGTTAAATGCTGTGGCAAGTAGACTTCTTTAGTGTCCTCCCTCCATTTATAAAGTCAAATTTGATCATGTTGTGATCACTATTGCCAAGTGGCTCCAATACTGTTACCTCTTGCAGCAAATCATGTTTTCCACCAAGGACTAGGTCTAAAATAGTTTCCCCTCTTGTTGGTTCTTGTACCAGCTGCTCCATGAAGCAGTAATTTATTTCATCTAGGAACCTTTCTTCTCTAGAACGTCCTGGTGTAACATTCACCCAGTCAATATTGGGGTAACTGAAATCACCCATTATTACTGTGCTGCTGATTTTGTTAGCTTCCCTGATTTCTTTTAGCATTTCATTGTCTGTTCATTATGGCCAGGTAATAACACCCACACTGCTATTTTATTCCCCTTTTCTCCTGGAATTTCTATCCATAAGGATTCAACATTGCATTTTGTTTCCTGCAGAATGTTTATCCTGTTTGACTCAATGCCCTCTTTCATATATAGTGCCACCTCTCTACCAACGTGATCATTCCTATCATTTCGATATAATTTGTACCCTGGTATCAGTGTCCTGTTGGTTATCCTCCTTCCACCAGGGCTCAGAGATGCCCATTATATCTACCTTTTCATCCAGTGCTATGCACTCTAACTCTCCCATCTTATTTTTTACACTTCTAGCATTTGTATACTGACATTTCAGAGTATTTTGTTTGTATTAACAACCTGCTTATCAGTTGGCAAGGGTAATTCGGAATCTTTCTGCTCTGTCTGCTCTTTTCCTAAAGGCACCTGGTCCACTTTAGCATTTATTTCAACCTCTCTACTGGGATGCCCTAATTTCCCTATTCTCTTAGTATCCTTCAAAAATACATTATTCTGACCCATGTGCTTCTGAGCTATTTAGACATTTTATATACCATCGTTCCAAGTAATGATCACAGCGGTTTACAAAGATAACATTCACAGCTATAAATCAGTACATGACGACGGGTACAGAGGTAGTATTCATTAACAGCTATTAATATCTATCAAATTATTGTCTGCTTTCCCCCATCATCTAGTTTAAAAGCTGCACTATCTCAGGTTAGTACCAGTAAGTCTGGTTCCTTTTGGAAAAGGCCTTCCACTTCCCCCAAATGATGTCCAGCTCCTAACAAATCTAAAAGTCTCATCCACGCATTGAGCCTCTGGGGTCCTGCATGTGGAATCCGGAGCACTTCTGAGAAAGCTGCCCTCGAGGTTCTGGATTTCAGTGCTGGAAACTTGCGGCAAGAGAAATTCTGGTTTTAATGAAGAATTCCATTTTTATGAGCACTTGAGCAGTTAAGACCCAGAAATGGGTTGGGTGTGAGTGTCTGCATTTCTCTCCCCTGCCCTCCCCCAACTTCTCTGCTTGGCATTTTCACTCCTCGTGAATTATTTGCATAATGAAGATTTTTTTTTTGTAGACTGCAGAAGCAAATTGGTATTGCTCCATTTGAATTTTGCTTTATTTTTGACTAGAGAGTGATTTTGCAAGAATTCACTGCTTCCCTCCGCACAGACATACACAACTTTCCTGGTGGAAAAGGATTGGCATTAAATCTTTAGTAAAAATGTTTATCACAAATTTTTTTCTAGTAAAAAAAAAATCCTTTTATTTTAAAGAAATGGGGCTTTTATCCCACTTTTGCATGGCTGCACCTGCAGGTAAGGGCAGATTAGGCACAATCCATTCAAGAGTCCTTGAAGGCTACGCAGGGACACAGAGCCCACTTCCCCCCCCCCCTGATGTGGGTGAAGGGAGGGGGGGGGGCGTTCCTGGGTCCAAACCACCACCCACATAAGATTTATTAGTCTGTGTGTTCTTACAGACCCCCATTTTCAGTGGAGGGTCTTTATTTTTCCTGGGTTTATTATGACCAGAATAAAAACAGTTGGGGGGGAGGGAGGAAGACTCAGGGTTTGTTTGTATTTATCAGGTATTTATTTGTATTTATTAGGGTTTATTATGACCAGAATAAAAACAGTTGGGGGGGGGGGGGGGGGAGACTCACTGTTTTTCAGGGTAAATGTTAGTTTATTTTGGTGGAGAGAAGCCAGGATAATAAAACATTATCAGATTCTCCTACTTAGCGGCCTCCCCACACTGCAACAATATTCATCCTTGCCAGTGGTGGCTCCCGCTTCTCCTCCTTCATCCGCAGCTTACTGAGGCTCCCTCGCTCTGCAACACCTCACTTCTGCTTTTCTGCAGGGCCAGGCAGCCTGCCGGTGGGGAGGCGAGGAGGCGGGACTGGAAGCATGGCACGGGTGGCACTGGAGGGTGAGCACCTTCACTAGTGGGGGTGGGACTTGAAACCCAACTTGCGCTTTGACCTGCACTGACCGCGGGCCTTGAAATGCTGCATCTACGGCTCAGGAGCAGCTTTCTTTTTTTTTTTTTTTTTTTTAATATATTGGAAGTTTTTTATTGACTATAACAGAATATACAAGGAACCAAATACCATTAAAGCAGTATCACATGGTTGAAACAGAGAAAGTATGCTAGCGTTATAGCAATCAACGTGAGTTACATAACAAAAAAACACTAAAACTGAATGAATTTACAGGTCAAGTGTGGTTCGGTCGTGAACAGTGGTTTAAACCAAATGTCACCTTTGGAGGGGGGGAAATCGATGTGAACTGTAAACGAAGGTTCCTGTGTGTTCATGTCCCCCCCCTGAGGAGGACATCTCTGCTTCCTCCCAGCAGGGAATGGGGGGCTGGTGCACCTTGCAAAATCACTTTTTTTTTTTTTTTTCCCCATTGTTCTGCCTGTGCCCATCCACTCTCTCTCGCTCCATGCCAGACGCTGGCACATGCCCGCATTCCCAGACAGCGTTCCCGGGAGGGAGGGCGGCTGCGGTCTGAGCACGCCAGGGATCCTTGCTTCGGAATGAGGCACCGCGGCTCTGCCAACGGGACTCCATCACGCTGAAGGTAGGGCTACGGTCTCCATGGCAACAGATGATGTTGCTAGGGTACGGCTGGGGAGCAAGAGAGTGGGAGGGGCGCCCCGCGTCCCTGCCATGTGACTCGTTTCTTTCTGCGCTTTCTTCTCTCTTACCCCATCGCCCCCATGTCGCTGACACTGTATCGTTCACACGTTGGGAGTGTGAGCTGCTGTGCAAGGCTGAGAGGTCGTATAAGGGCGCAGCGCTCAAGCCGCTGGATCTTTTTTTTAATAGACTTTGAGCAAGGGTTTTCATTTTTTTTTTTTTTTTTTTTTTAATCTGTCTAAATGCATAGATATATTTGCTAGCCAGGGATCTCTGTCCCCTTTAAACAATTTTACCCGGCTCTGCCCCTTAGCCGGTGGGGGTTACAGCAGGTATGCGACAATGTAATCTAGCACAGTAACTGAGAATGGGAGGGAGAAGACAAAAAAAAAATGACTTCCGTTCCCTCGCCAATGGCCCCAGAAAGAATCTGTCCCAAATAAACTTTGGATATGTCTGGACTGATTTTTTTTTTTTTTTTTTGTTTTATGTAAAGCAGGTGTCGCAGAAAAAGAACTGAAACCTAGGTCCCTCGTCACAGATGGGGACGCGTAGGCTCACACAGGCACGCGTTGGGTCCCCACCCAGGGATGCAGCCATCTTATGATACAAGCACGGACGTTATAAAATTGGCCGCGTGCAAATCCCACTTCTACCGCGAAAGTCTGATTTTTAAAAGTGGCACGCGCCGACGCCCTTGCCAATTTAAACCAGTTCGTCCCCAGTTAAAGGGTAGGTCCTTCAAACCCCCTCTAGTTTACTAGCCTTCACCTCCTCCCCAGCGCTCTGCAGATCTTCCTATCTTTCTGCATTTTAAACTTACGCCTCCTCCATAGCAGAAGTAAAGTTATGCGGCAGGGGGGGGGGGGCCCTCAATGTCCGCCCGGGTGCATTAACTGTTCAGGCCCTCCGACATGCCCATGCCTCACCCCTCTTGTGAAGACGTGGCAGCTACCCGCCTGTCCAGGCGGCTTCGGCACATGCAAGCCCAAATAATGCACACGCCGGGCTTTTAAAATTCACCTGATGTGTAATAGAAGGGATAGGAAAAAAAACCTCCTTCCTGAAATTTTAACAACCTCGCCTTTCTACTGTGTGCAGTGCAGAGCAACAAGAAAAGTGAGCACCGTGTTTCTTTCTCGGCAGGGATGAGACTGCACTAGGGTTTCTTTACCGGTAAGTACGGATTCAGTAACATTTTACATTCTGATGATGATTTAAGGCAGCTGACTTCTCCTTATTTAGCCGTTTTAATGCTGTGATATTTTTTTTTTTCCCCCTCCAGCTTAGTCAGAGCCATTGCGGCCCCTGTCTGAAAAAGGAGGAGAAAACCCTCCCGCTGTTCCTATCCCAAACATTGTAGCAACAGTGCTGAGAGCCGGAGCCATGCACTTGTATCGTGGGCTCTAAATCTGGCCACCAGGGGTCGCCCTTAACAATGACCACAAAACCCCCACCTCAAGCGCTGTGACCACTGCCTCAGCAGCAAAACCCGGCCCCAGCTGACGCGGTGCGGCGATCCAGCTCGGGGATCAAACGGGCACCGTCGGACCCATCCTGCAGTTTTTGTTTTATCAAGAACGCTTCAAGATGCTTGAGCTTCAAAAAAAAAAAAAAGGTAAAACCATAAGCGTCAGCTGTAGCTCTTTCTAAAGAGAATCAGACTTTACCCCTCTTTTTTTTTTTTTTTTACAGGTTTCTCTTAAAGTGGAAAGTATGCTTAAGTTACTGTGAGTTAATTTATGTAATTATTTTTTTCTTTTCTCTGACATGAAATATGTTTTAGAGTGCAAGAATTAGGTCAGTATTACTGCTCTTTATCCTATTAACTTAGTCTTAAAATACATGTCTGAATCATTGGAACGAGCAGTATTCCAAAGGTGATTATCACTTGCTGTTTTTTTTTTTATTTATCTTAATTAAAACTCGTACATCTGATCAGATTTACAGCTTATTTGCTCCTCTAAGAACTTGTGTGTTTTTTTGTTTTTTTTTTCTATTTTAATTTCAGAGTACGGAAGATGGTGCTGGGTCCGAAATTGCCCCTGCAAAACCATGGCCTGCCGCGACACCTGACCTGATGAGCCCCGGCTTTAGGCCGCTTCCCGCCCCATCGTGTGCTGAGGGGGGCGGTGCTACCTGTTTGCTGCTCCCCCCCCCCCCCCCCCCCCCCCCCCGACTCTAATGAAGCTGTTCAGGAGCTTTCTCTCTCTAACATAAGTTTGTGTGGCTGAGCACTGTTTATAGCTGCAGGGGGGTTAGAGTAAAGTTACCAGATTTCTGGTGGGTGAAGTTGGGGCGCTTTTTTGCGGTAGTACCGGTGGTGATCAAGCAGGACATTTTGGGGTGGGGGAATAAGAGGGATTGTCCCTATGAAAAATTGTACTAATCTGCTCTCAAAATATACTTCTAAGCACACACTTTCAATTCTGTCAACACAAAACATTTCATACCCGGTGCAAAGGCCTCAGGACTGGTGGCTGGGTCCTGCACCAGCAAAAAAATCAAACCGGGCCACAAAACCCAGCTGTTCCCATTTTCATTTTCTGAGAGAACTGGGTGCAAGGATGTTAAACTGATCTTACTCGTCTCTTATCACTTCCTTTTTGTTTATTTCTTTTCTGTTAAGTTCTTTCCCATCTTTGACTATTTCTTTCAAAATTGATACATTAATACTTTTATCTTTCTGCTGCTTCTCTTCTCTGTCTTGGTCTCCTCCTTTCTCTCCATCTGCTCTCGCCTCCTTTCCACCCCCACCCATCAAAGCCAGAGTCCTTCCACGTTCCCTCCTCTTCCCCTCTCTCAAGTGCATTCACTTCTAGCCAGAGGCCTTTCTTTCTCTTTCTCTCATTCAGTCTTCCCATTCCCCCGCCTCATCCTCACTGTCCTGCAGTCTCCCATGCAGCCTGGCTTCCTCTCGCTTCTCCCTGCTTGCAGAAGGAACAATGTTTAACAGTGTCAACTTTCTGTGCTGTGTGGGTCCAGTCTAATAGATCCTGTCGACCTTGTGCTTCATCCTAGGAGCCTGGCCCGGCACAGGACGCTGGGGGTGGGCGGGTGTAGTAGGGAATGGAGAGGATAAAACAGCTTCTACACGGTTTTGACGCGGTGAGCTAGTTCAGCTGGCGGATGTTGCTGCCCTGTGCAGGCGCACAGTTTGCACAGTGGGTTATGCCAGCCCTGGTGCCTGAAAGTAGGTGCAGAGGTTCCACAGTCCAGCGATCTTGAGGAGGGAGTGCTGGGAGAGGATTAGGAAATGGCATAGGTGCATACAGTGCGTTTTTGCATGCTGTTCCAGCTGCACCGTCCATACTTACATTCAGGTTTCAAAAGAGAAGTTTTCCATTTTTTACCCCTTCACTTGATATAAATTTTCAATGTAGCCGACCAGGATTGGTTTGGAAACTTGACTCCCTTCTCATTCATGCCTCAATCTTCCGATTAAACGTTGTCCCCTAACGCATGGCTTGTCTGCCTTGGTATATGAACTAACTGTATATTTCTGTCTATTAAAAATAAATAACCGCTCCCCCCATTCTAAACTTTTTTTTTTAATTTAGTACTTGCTTTATTTAAGAATTGCTGTCCCTTGCTTTTTAATATGATTATTCTCTTTACTTTACCGACCTTCCCCAACACTTAGAATCGTGCGGAGGCAGGAACCATGAACACTGCTGCTTGCTCTAACATCTCCCTTGAAAACTGACTAATATGCTAAGAATATCTACCCCGTAAACTCCAGATGAAACTACGGTAAGCCCTGATGTGAATTGGTTCTGCGGAAGAAAGGTGGTTATTTCAACTCCAGTGGCAGGGAGGGCAGCTCTTAAGCGCTTAACAACATTTTAGCACCATTAGATTCTAACCAATCGGGTTTATTTTCACGCAGCGCGGGCAGGGTTCGCACCTCTCTCCCCTACCTCTGTACATGCAGATTCCCTGTAAGTTATTCAAGTCATTTGCTCAGGATCTAATAGATAGCAAAAGATTTTATTTATCTTGTTAGCGGATCTCAAGATATGATCATTTTGTCTTTTATTGCTCGTAACATAATGAATACATTTTTTTTTTCCACTACCAGAATAAAGAGCACCAGTCCCTGAACAGATTGGTTCTATTCGTAACTGAAAATAACATCGCATTTTAAAATAACTCTGCCAAAAAGAAAAAAAAAATCTGTGCCATTAGCTGCCACTTACTTCATTTCCCTTAGAGGACTGGGATTCCGTTTCCTCTGCAGACGTCCTTTACATTTTAAATAAAGCTAAGGTTTCTTCAAGTATAACATTAAAAATCTTCCTTAGTAAGTTGGCCCTAACATGTGACACTGCCATGTGAAGCTCACAGGTCCTAAAATCTCTCCTCACACACCTGGAAAACAGCTGTTTGGTGGGGGGGGGGGGGAGAGCTGATGTTACCCCAGTCGACGTCATGCAGCAGATTTGCAGCTTTTTGCCACAATCATTCACTGCCTCAGTCCTCATGATAATGGTGCTGCTGCTCCAAGCCCTGACCGCCCTGCGACCCAATGCAGCTTCTTTGCCCCGTTCCCCCACTCTGGCAGCCAACACTTATTCACTGCCCAGGAGGTTAAGTGATTCGGAGGTGAAGAGCTGCTGATGTAGCTTGCTTCGGAAAATTTGTGGTTTTCGTTTTAAAACTATCCATAGCAACAACATGGAAAATGAGTAGGGAGAAGCCCCATTTTCCTGTCCAGCTGAGATCCTTCACCTCTGAGTAACTGAGTCGATACAATTCCTGTACTCTACCTGCACCTGACCCCCTTTCCTACCAGGGCCCTCCACATCCGTCCCAATGTGCTAGAGCACTGCAGTCCACCTCCTCCACTGCCGTCAATGCCCCCTTTCCCTTTGACCAACTCAAAATCCAACACCCAGCTCCCCTTCCATGTCTTACATAATTACCACGTTTTCTAATCATCGACGCTGCTGCCCAAACTGCTGAAGACGTTGTCCAGAACCGGTTGGGTTTTTATTATTCTTTTACCGTGGCCACCCCATGCAGCTTCCCAAATACCTTTTTTTTTTTTTTTTGGAAGGCCACTGCAGCCCCGCTGTTAGGGTTGTGCCCGCTGCTCCATGCAGGTTACCCCGGGGGGTTCTTGGCGTCCCCATGAGCTCCTGTGTATTTATGTTTTCAAGGAGTCGTAATGGCTCTTTCATATCCCCTGTTGGATGGGAGTGAGGAAGGAGGAAAAGCGGAATGGGGGGGGGGGAGGGGAGAACAGCGGAAAGGCGAATGGTAAAGAGACTATGGAGGAGAGGTGAAACGAGGGAAAAGATAGGATATAGAGAGAGGGGGGGGGATGGGATTACAATTCTTAAAAACAATAATGCTGGTTCCCCCCCATCCCCCTCCCCCTTTACATAGTAGGGAGGAAAGGGGGAAAAAATGAACCAGAGGGCAGACGGCAAAAGGCTGTGGGATGCTGAAGCTTTTCTCCCGGCAGTGCCTGTGTTGGGGAAGTTGATAAACTGCTCGTGCATGGTCTGACCGCAGCAGGATCTGCGAAAGCAGCTGCACCAGATAAAAAAAAACCCCAAACTGCAGCGGTTACAAGGGCTTTGGCAGGTCTGTGGCACGGAGAAGCCTCTGGCGTGGCACGGGAGCCCTGGGTGCAGTGGTCCCCCTGGCAGACAATATTTATTTATTTATTTATGTATTTATTGTTTTTGTTATACCGAGTTTCATGATAGGCATCACATCAACCCGGTTTACAAATAACAAGGAGTGTAAAGCATAACGTAACGTAAAAAACAATATTTTCAATAAGAACCTTGAACTTTAAATACAGTGAATCAGAAAAAGGGAGAGGGAAAGTTACAAAAAACAAGGAAAATAAACTTGGGATGGAAGGGGAGAAATTGAACAGCACAATATGTATGGTATAAAGAGCAGCGGTCGTCCTGGCCGTGGTGTCACATTGCCTGCCCCTCGTAGCAATGAGGGACGGGGATTCAGCTTTCTGTAATAACGGAAGGGGGGGGGGGGGGAGGAAACTTGTAAAAAAAATGTGTGGAGACTGTGGGATGAACAATGAGATCCGTAGAGAAGAAAACGCTACGCGAAGCATCGTATGAATATGTGAAACATCATGCGGAGGACGTGTTCAGTTTCCAATAAAAAATAACATCAAATAAAAATTGCCTGTTTTAGCAAAAGAAAGCATTTGTTGACCAGTTTGGAAAGAGAATTAGCTTCATGTATAGTGAAAGGAATGTAAGGCCAGATAGATATTTCTGTGACTAGGGCGCAGTATTTTGAAAACTGCATCCTTTTCTAACCCTGAGCTGTCGCAAGAAATACGTGGGGGGGGGGGGGGGGGCGCAGTATTTTGAAAACTGCATCCTTTTCTAACCCTGAGCTGTCGCAAGAAATACGTGGGGGGGGGGGGGGGGGTGCAGGGGCCTTGCCGGGAGCCCCTCCGAGGGCAGGATGAGCAGTGACAGATCATGACTGGCTTCTTTATTCAACTCGCGTTCCGAACGAGCAAAAATGTGTTTATTTTTGTCTAAAAAGAAAAATCCAGCTTTCCCCTCCTAAGGGCTATACTGCTCTTCATGACAGATTTCACATCCTGCTTTGTGTAGGAGATGCGAGAGACCTAGACAGTGTTGGCAAAATAAAGGACCCCACAGTGTGTCCGCTCTGCCCGTCGGGACGAGCTGTCACGGGGCTCCCTTGATCTGTGCTCTCTAGGCCGTGTGCGCTTGAATTCTGCCGCTGGCCACGGGTTGGGCTTCTGTCATCCCTGCTGGAAGTCTTGTCCAGGTGCCCCAATGCCCTCTTGGTGGAAAACAATTTTCTCACCAGGCTTTTGAATCCCCCTCCTTTTAGCTTTGTATGAGATAACCTTGCAGAAGAATAACCAGAGAGCAAGCCTTGCGCTTACAGAGCTCATTCTGTCCTGATCCTGTAACTTGTCCCCCTCGTCCCGTGTTTGACATCAACTCGATTCTGGGAGTAGATTAAAAATTTGCTAGTCTCCATCTCCATAACAGCTTTTGGCCCGGCAGCAGGTCCTTCTCAAGGCCAGCTCTGGCGCTTGAGGCCTCTCCATGCAGCCACCTCGGGGTGTGGGTGTCCCAGCAGCTGCTGTTTGGTGTGACAATCTGTGACGTGGGCTGAAGAGGAAAGGAACATTTATTACCCAATTTTGTAGGATAAACGAGGGCGATAACACACACTTAGTTAGAGAGAGCATTAATCTGCTGCCAAACGTGGCTCTGCATCCTGCTGGATTCTTCGCATGTTGTGAGACCAACATAAGAGAATAATTAAGCAGAGCAGCATCTTTGGATAAACCACGTAAATCAAATCTGCCCTGGGTGGGTTGTGGTCCACTGAGAATAGGGGGGATGGATGGGCTATTGGATTAAGGGTGGGATTTTGTTAGATTATTTTATTTGTAAATATTTGTTTTTATATGTTATGCTTGTTGTTGTACTTACATTCGTGCTGCAAACTGCCTTCAGGCTCTGGTTTTAGGTAGGGCCTGCGTTATGAGATATGTAAATTGAGTCGTGGTCTCTCCCTTCCTTCCTGAGAGTAGAGGATGGATGGGATTTAGTTGGGATAGCTTATGCTCCTGGTTGTACTTATATTCTTGTTGTAAGCCATCTTGGGCCTCTCCTTTTGGGTGAGGAAGGCAATACATGAAAGTAAATGTTATGTTGTATTAAGAGATTATTTTTTAAGGGTTTTAGATTTCACTGCAGGGGAAGAATTGAAAAACCAGGGACCAGAGAGCGAGAATATTTAATGACTCACCCTCAGACTACCAGGGAAAGAAAATCCATGCTCAGACCCCAAAAAGTTAAGATACAGGGAAGCGATTGAATGATGTGACTGCAAGATGACCCCCCCACCACCAAATAACTAAAAGAATGAGTGTTTTTCCTCCCAGCTGCGGGCCAAATATTCCAGTGTAACAGTGCCATACCTGCCACGAGCCTGCAGGGTCTCTGCCGCAGGCAGGGAGTGTTCCAAGCAGCAGAAGAGAGGGCAGGAGTGGAAAGTGAAGCCTTTTAATTATCTGTGAGGGTTCCTTGCAGAAAGCATTTGCTCGTTCAAACCCCTGGTGCCTATGCTGGTCACCCCCTAGAGACCAGGCAACCAGCAGATCCGGGCCAGCACCCTCTTGTCCTTATAGGGAGGGCATTGCCAGTTCTGGTTGCGGGCACAAGAGAGAATAGGAGACTGGCAGCAGTAACGAGAGACGATTTTAATGGCAGCCCTGCACGTGCCTCCTTTTTTTTTTTTTTTTTTTTTTTTTCTTTAATGATGGAATATTGATTTTATATCCTCTGTCTCTCACTTGTCTTCTCTCTCCCCCCCCACCACCCCCACCTCCTCCTCTTCTCTGTCCCATGATGCTCAGCTGCTCAGCAGGACTGGCACCATTATAAAAGCAAGGGGCTGCGCTGCTGCCCCACTGACGTCTCTGCGGTGGTAAATGAGGGGGGGAGAGCCTGGCACCGTTTGGAAACCAAACCCTCCGACTCCCACCAGCCGCCACCTCCCTTCCGCTGCCCAGCTTTCTCCGGTCCCTTTCCCTCCTGAACTCTGGAGCCAGACATGGCGGAGCGGGGGGGAAATCCCCCAGGCCGAGCGGGCGGGCGAAAAACCGGGCAGCGTCCGGCAAGACAAGTGTGCATTTTTTTTGACTCTTGAACAACCAAGGTTGGTGGTTTTGTTTTTTGTTTTTTTTTTTCTTTTACAGGGGAAAGGATGAGAAAATTAAATAAATAAGAGGAAAGCGCTCAAATGCCAGGTTTTGGTTTTTTTTCCTTCCTGTTTGTTGGCACAGCTCCTGGGTATACCAGCTGGAGTGAGAAAAAAAAAATTTCAAAGAGAGGGAGGCTTGAAGAGTTTGGACAGAGGCCGACGAGACAGGGGGAGAGAGTGTGAGTGAAATGGGTAGGGAGGGGAAGAGAGAGTGAGTGTGAGTGAGATGGGTTAGATAGGGAGGGGGGGGGTCGGAGCAGGAGAGTGTGAGTGAGTGACGGAGCCAGAGGAGGAGAGATTGAGTCAGATGGGGAAGAGAGGGAGGTACAGGAGGGAGAGTTGAGTGCGAGAAGGACGGAGCAGAAGAATGTGATTGAGACAGAAGGGAAAACATGGATGTGAGCAAGAGAGATAGGGACAGCGTGGGAGAAAGGGTTACAGAGAAAGCGAGGGAGAGTGAGAGGGCAGACAGACGTGGCAGAGGCTGGAGGAATGCCAGCACTGCCTGGCAGCGACACTGCAAGACTGGCAGAATGGAGACGGGTAGCAAGCAGACAGTATGGGGGAGAGACAAGGCATGGGGAAAGTTGCAGGTTGGCGGAATATCAGACCTTTTTTTTTTTTTTTTTTTTTTTTTTAAAAAGCCTGCGCGACGATGGGGAGTTATTTTCTATGCGTTTTTTGCTGGGGGAGGAAGAGACCTGACTCTGTGCTCTAAAGTTGTTGGAATTGAAATCAGACCTAGTATCGTTTTGTTTTAATGCGGGGAGTGGGCTGCTTTTCTGTTGGATGGGATCAGCTTCCCTAAGCTGTTGTACCACCATGGCCGCTGAGTACGATACAAAACTAGATGCACAGTATTTTGGGGAGGGGATATTTTTGGTTGCCCCCAGCCCCAGTTTACAAAATTGACAATTGGCTCCATTTTTTTTTAATCTTATAGGTTAATTCAATCTTGATATGTACCCTCTTGCCTGTGGGGAGTGAATGCTGTAGTCCTGGGGTAAAACCAGGATTGGCTCACACTGTTGGGAAGAAAGAACGAGCTGCCAGCCCTCCTGAATCTTTTGATCTTAAAGCCATACTAAAGCAACAGCACAGAGCTTGGTGGTAAGGCATGGGGTAGTGGATCTGGGTGTTGGATTCGCAAGGGGAACTCGTATGTTCAGGATGGCAGGAGCCCAAAGAAGAAAACCACCAAAGTCTAACTTGGAAAAGGAGAGACATCCTACAAGCTGTCCAGTTTCTGTGGCTGGCAGCGGAGCTGTATCCTTAAGGTTGGACTGGAATAACTGGGCAGACTGCAGGAGCCAAGTCATCTTTATCTGCTGTCAGCTACTACAGCCAGTCAAACTTATTTGGATAATTTCCTTGGCAAATCTCTTAAGATTCATTCTGACTCTGAAAGCTTGTCCATGGATCTTGAGCTAATATAAATAAATCAGAGGGCACTGCTGTTCTGAGCCCCATCAGAACCCCCATGTGGGCATCACATAGATACATAATGTATAAACCTACCAAGCATGGTGGCAGCTTGGATTTAAAGAAGGCAATTTCATTTTTAAAGAAAGCAAATGGTAATAATAGGTGAACTCATGATTCTTTTTAATATTTTTCCACCAGGGCTTAAAGTGCTATAGCATGATTCAACCCGTTCACCTATTCGTCTATCCGGGGACTTAATAGCTTCCATAAAAGATGACAAGTTGAGCTTAAACCTTGAGTGAAGGTCAACATGTGGTCCTGCAGCTTGTGCTACCGCAGAAGGAGAGTATGGGATCAGTGGTACCAACAGAATAACACGCAATTCTTGAGCAGCACCAGAACTTCATACATGTGCAGGGTTTTCTCATTACCGCGTCTTGTTGTTCTGCTGGTTTCTCATGGCAGTTCAAGAGCACTGGAAGGGACCTGCTTTCTTGATTGAACCTGTTTTGCCAACTTTTCATATGTAGTTTTGAAGTATAGTTAGAAGTGCATTGGGAATGAGAGGAAGGTCCTGAGTGAGATGGCCAACTTTTAAGTTTGTAAGAATGGTCAAGGGGCCATTTGTCAGGGCACTGCAAAGAAAGTCACTCAATTGGATGCCCGCACATATCCGCCCAAGTGATGCTAAAAACACAGTCACCCTAGTCATAAAGAACAGTGGAATTCACAAGAGTGGATGAATTTTTTTTCCTTCAATACATTTTTATCGATCTTTTCAAAGGTTGTACAAACAGGCAGAGACTGTGCAGAGTCCGATGAGATTACACTCCAGTCAGAAGGCATATATCAAATCACATATTCACATGGCAGAAGGAACGTGACTAGGTTTCTTAGCATGCATAGAGTTTCTTGCAATAAGGTATTAAATCAACAGTGTTCTTTTGATGTCCAGTTTTCACTCTATTGGATGATATGAAAGGGTATGGATATGTTCACCACATCACATTTACCCATTTCACAATTATAAACTTTTAAAAACAGATTTCAGATCATAGTGACCAAGATCCGGTACATCTGAAGTCTGTCTTTTTTTTTTTTTTCCCATTGCCTGAATTTGTTTATTGGAGAACACAAATTGAATTTCCTTTTTTAAATCACAAGGAAAGTCGGTGCTTCTAGGTGGAGGAGAGCTGACTACTTCCAACATGATTCTGCTCTTGCTAAAATTAACTGAAGGAGAACCAAATGCTATGAGATGCCAGAGCCCCATTTTCAGCCTGCTTCATCCAAAATGCAAAGTCCTAGCACATTATACCCCAATTTTTAGTTGAATATATTTTTATTTATTTATTTATTTATTTCGGATTTTTATATACCGGCATTCTCAATACAAGTATCGAATCAGGTCGGTTTACATGGAACAAAACTATCGCAATAAAGGCGTTACATTAAACAGCGTTTCTTAACATATGAGTAACATATAACATATCATATAAAAAAATATAAATAAATAATACAAATTTAAATATTACATAGACTATAATAATAATAATAATAACTCATCAACAGGACGTGGATAAATACAAAGGATGTTTAAGGCATGAGTATATACCTTGAATAATTAGAGGGGTAGTCTAAATTGTGATATGTGGGTACATAGACCTTGTTGCTGTGCAGAGTCCGAGATGTGCATGAGTAAAAGGAGACTGATGAATCAGAGAAGGAGTCTTAAACAGGTGTGTTGTTCAGATCTGACGTGGTTAGATCTGGAGGGGAGTATGGTTGATCGAGGATCTGATGTTGGACTATTTTTCTCTTTGACCGGTGTCGGAGTGATCTTGTGATTCTGTGTAGGCTTGCCTGAAAAGCCACGTTTTTAGGTTTTTCTTAAAAGTTGGATGACAAGTCTCTTGGTGAATATCCGGCGGTAATGAGTTCCAGAGGGTGGGCCCGGCTGTGGAGAGTGCTCGTTTTGTTCGTTTGGTTTTGATCGGGGGAGCATATAAGGAACCTTTGTAGTTGTGCCTGATGGGTCTTTGTGAAGTGTGAGGGCGGAGTCGTGAGTTTAGATTTAGGTGGGCAATGCCCATGATATCCTTGTGGATCATTGATAAAGTCTTGTAGGTGATTCTAGCTTTTATAGGAAGCCAATGAAGGCTGTGAAGAATAGGTGTTATGTGGGCTCTTTTATTTGTGTTAGTGAGTAGTCTCGCTGCGGCATTCTGCACCATCTGTAAAGGTCTTGTGGATAAGGCTGGAAGGCCTAGCAGTAGAGAGTTGCAGTAGTCCAGCTTAGATAGAATTATGGACTGGACTACTAGCCGGAAGTCACTGAAGTGAAGAAGAGGTTTAAGATTTTTTAGCACTTGGAGTTTGAAATAGCATTCTTTAGTTGTGTTGGTAATGAAGGATTTAAGGTTGAATTTGTTGTCGAGACGCACCCCCAGGTCTCTGACGGAGGTGGAGTGGTTAATAGTTAGTTTTGAGAATTGTGTAGCGCTTTGGGAGTTGGTAAGGGTATGGTTTTCGTCAGGTGAGATGATGAGGATTTCTGTTTTGTTTGGATTGAGTATGAGGTTCAAGCTGGATAGCAGGGTGTCGATAGCTTGTAAGCAGTTGTTCCAATGTGCCCAAGTTTTTTGCAGTGATTCTGTGATGGGCATGAGGATCTGGATGTCATCTGCGAAAATATAATGTTTTAGCTTGAGGTTAGAGAGTAGGTGGCAGAGTGGAAGCAGGTAAATATTAAAAAGCGTAGGGGAGAGAGATGATCCTTGAGGTACTCCTCGAGTTGATTTGATAGGATGCGATTCTTCATTATTGATTTTTACTTTGTAGAATCTGTTCTCCAGGAACGATTGGAACCAGTTATGCGCTTCTCCTTGAATTCCTATATCGGATAGCCGTTCGAGTAGGATTTTATCCTGATAGCTGACACCACTGGACAATTAGCTCAGGGAGTCCTGCATCCTGCCTTCAAGACTGCATTTTGTTTCTGCACTAGGAGTATGCATAGTCTTACAAAGTGATTTTAGGTCTGTAGTGAGAGGAAGTAATTTTGAAAAGAGTGGAGGAATAGCTTGTGGTTAGAGCAGTGGGCTGTAAGCAGGGAAGCCAGAGTTACAATCTCCCTGTCGCTCCTTGTGACCTTGAGCAAGTCACTTTACCCTCCATTGCCTCAGGTACAAACCAGGGGCCAGGTTTTCAAAAGCATTTGGATGCTTAAAACTGGGTTTTACACAAAAATTGCTATAATATATGCCATAGAATTGTCCATACGATTTCCTCATGTAAGTGCCCTTTACTCATGTAAATGGCTTTTGAAAATTGCTGCAATAGTAGTTACATTTACGTGCGTAACTCCTTTGACAATTCACCTGTTACATTGTAAGCCCTCTGGCGCTAGGGACATAGCTACAGCACCTGAATGTAATCCGCTATGAAATGCCAAAAGCCGGCATATAAATTAAATAAATGTAACATACTATTGGAGCAATTTTCAAAAGCCTATTTACACGTGTAAAGTGCACTTGCACACACAAAATCTGTTAACAATTCAAGGGCATATATTGGAGCAATTTTCATAAAACCCAGCTTTAAGCGTGTAAATCCTTTTGAAAATTACCCCCTTAGGGAAGAATAAAAAAAAAAAATAGTGACTTTCACCCTCAGGCAACCCATGGTGGCGGGGGGGGCAGATCCAGATGTAGGAGTGCCTGAAACGGATGTAAGAACAGACGCCCTGCTCTCTAAGCTCTTCCCTGCTTCTGATTTAAAGGTGGAAGTGTCTTTCTCTCCACCCCATCCTGCAGGATTAAACTGTAGGGCCCAAAGTGATCTAGCCTTGTCCGCAGTAGTGATTTTCGTCCGGATCCCAAGCCAAAAGCCTTTTGACCTTGCTTTCCAGGGCTGTCCTGAGTGGGTTGGGGGGGGGGGGGGGGGGGTGTTGGCCGCTGTCGGAGGCGGGAGGCTGGGCTCGATGGGCCTCGGTCAGACCCCGCTTCTAAGGGCAAACGGGTGACAGCCTGGTAGTCTCACCCCAACACCCTCTGCGCCTGGCTCATGCCAAGCCCTGTACCCGCCTAAAGGCAGCCCTGTTGCTTCCTTTTCCCCATCGGGGTGGGGGGGGGGGGGGGGGAGGCTGGGGCCGGACCCGAGCCAGTACCATTTTCATTCAGAAAATTGCCACTGCTTGTCTGTCCTAACCCCAGCCCTCCCCTCTTCTCTTGAAACAAAAGCTGCCCTGGCCTCTTCTATCAGATGCAGGAAGAGACGGCTTGCCCTCTCCTGCTATAATCCAGGACGGCTTCTTATGCAAACTTTGCCGAAACTCCGTCCTGGCTTCCTTCAGATAGGTCTGGTTTTCAGCCATAAATATTCAGCAGCTGGATCCAGATGCATTTGCTCTAAGCTGAGCTCATTTGCATATTTGGCTTCTTCCTAAGCATCTTTTTCATCTCCGTGCTAGCTGACAAGATGGCCATGACCTCCCCAACTGTAGGCCACAGACCCCCTACCCCAACGCACAGATTAGGTGTCGGTATACACGGAGGGAGGGAGCGGTACCAGAGTCAGTAGGTTCGAAGTGAGGGTCACCCCGGACTTAGTGAGCGCGGTGAAGTTAGTGCGTGCGGAGTGAGGGGAGCACTTATGCACAGGCTGCACCACCAAGGCAGACAAATAGCACCTGAACAACTGCCTGTAGTGGAAGATCGGTGGGGGACTGACTGCATTATGAGACCTGGCTGTGCAGTGTCTAGATTTGGACATAGAACTATGAAGCCTGGAGAACAGGGCCTTCCATTTTGGTTAAATTGATGGTATTTCCCTCTTATAACGCCTCCTCCCTCCAAAATATGCATTCATTGTAAAGATGGACAACTCTGGTCCTGGGGGTGTGGGGTTGCGTGTGCTTGGTGGTGGTGGGGGGTTTGGTGGAAGTCGGCCTGATTTTCGGGGTAACCAAAACATGGAAATCACTTAGAGCCCCTTGTATATCTCATCATGTCGTCGTGGTGGATCCCCGATCCTAGGTCACTGTGTGCGTCAGTGGACGGCCAGGGCCTTTCATTTCATTTTATTTATTTATTTATTTATTTTTACCGTCGATGGCACTGTTGCCTTGCCCACACGACTCCAGCAACACCCCACAGCACATTGATTGTATGCCACTGCACACCGGCAGCCTCTCCGTCCCTTTGGATGGCTCTAACTGGTATCCTACGGAAAACCATCCCATGATAGTGTGGGGAAGATCCAGTGCCATGGCCAGATTCCTGCTGCTGATCGATTGTCCAGAACACTTCAACGTTTTACAGGACTTGAGAGACAGAAATGTGTAAAAAAAAAAAAAAAAAAAAAAAAAAAGAGTTTGCACTCGATCTCTCACGTTTACTCATATCTTAGGTCCTATCGGCATCGTCTGCTCCGTAATCTGCTTGTATTTAGGCATCGCCGCAGGCCATATGGTGCTTTATTCTTATGTAAGCCACCTTGCCACTCACTTTGGGAAACGCAGAATATCAAATCTTCATTAATAAATGTTCTCCTTCTCCCCCCTCCCCAATTCTTGTTTTTCTTTTCTCCGCCAGTCAAGCATGCTGTCATCGGGAGTCGTACAGTCGCACCCTTCCCGAACGGGCTGCAAATGGCTCTCTTTGGTAGGTGATGAGCATTTTGTATTTTTTTTCCCCTCTGACGAGGATATGGAGGGGGAGGGCAGGCTTTCACAGTGCATGAGGCACATCTGGGAGAAAGATATCCCATGAGGATCTTATTTATTCCTATTAATAAAACATAAAACGCCATGCTGGGTCGGATCATCCTGTCTCCGGCGAATCCTTTTCACATTTCTCGCCGTAGGAATTAGGTGCAGAAACCAGCGCTTATTTGGCTGCTGTTTGTTTATCCTTCAGAAACTTGTCCAGACCTTTTTTAAACTCAGTTATACTGCTGGCCTTATGCATATTTCCTGGTATTAAGTTTCATGGCTTAATTATGTGCGAACTGAAAAAATTTACTTTCTTCGATTTTTGTTTTTATATCTGCTAACTGTTATTTTCAGGATGTATCCCCTAGTCCTAGTGTAAATAGCCCTTCCCTATATACCTGTTTCAAACCATGCATCATTTTATAAACCTGTATCATATCCCCAGTTGTCTTATCTCCAAGCAAAAGAGCCCGAATCTGTCAAACCTTTCTTCACCCCTGGAGCCTTTCTGTGCCCATGATGATTTTTGTTGCCTTTCTGTCTACATTTTCTAGTTCTGCTACATCTTTCTTAACGTATGGTGACAAATTGTACACGATTCTCAAGGTGTGGCTGCACCATGGATCAATGGAGGCGTTATTATATGCCCGGTTCTGGGTCCGTTCCTTTCTGAATCATTCCTGGCATTCTGTTTGCTTTTTTTTGGGTGCCACCACGCACTGACCTAAAGATTTTAAGGTGTTATCCACAATGATCCCAAGGTCCTGTTTCCTGGGTGGTGACTCCTAATGTGGAAGCCAACATTGGGTATTCACAATTAATATTATTTTGCCCTCTGTGCATCACTTTGCACTTGTCCACATTTCAATTTCATCTGCTATTCAGATGCCCAGTTCCCCCATTCTCCTCCTGCATCTCATCACAATCAGCTTGTGTTTGAACTGCTTTTAATACTTTTGTCACCTGCAAATTGATCACCCCACTCATTGCTCCTTTTTCTAGATCATTAATAAATATGTCATAAACACAGGTCCCACTGCAGATCCCTGGGGTACTCACATCTCCCCATTGGGGAAAATGACCATTTAGACCTCTGTGTCCTGTCTTTTAACCAGTTACTAGTCCAGAGGAGGACATTACCTTCTATCCCATGACTTCTTGTAATTTCCTGAGGAGTCTCATGTGGGACTTTATCAAATGCCTCCTAAAAATCCAGGTACACTGCATTGACTGGCTCATCCTTATCTACAATTATTTATACCTTCAAAACATTCTAATAGATTGGTAAGATATGACTTCCCTTTGTTGAATCCACGTTGGCTTTTTCCCATTAATCCATGCCTAGTCATATGCCAGTAATTCTGTTCTTAACTATAGTTTCTACCATTTTGTCCTCGCTGACATCAAGCTTATTGGTCTGTAGTTTCCTGGATCACCCCTGGAGCCCTTTCACCTGTAGGTCACCTGTTCAAGTCCAGCATCATTTGCTAATGACTCAATCAAGATGGGTTGTGTGACATGAGTTGATGTTCTGAGTTCACACCACTAATGCCACCATCCCAAATTGGCAACCTTGTTGGCAGAATGAGACTGAACAGGCATGGAGTCACAATTACCCTTTCACCCTTAGGGGGTGGTCCTTCTCGCAGTGCGTGGAAGCTTGCATGCGCTGCCCAAACTGTACAGTGGAAGACTTTGCTTATCACGATTTCCGTGTCTGCCAATCTGGGTCATTTGAGGGGGTGAGAGAGGAAAGGAGGAAGATAGGCAAGACATGGAAAACAGCTTTCCAGAAATAGATGATCCCAGCAACTTTGGGCAAGCTCCTCTTCCACGAGGTTTATAACAAGATCTCTTACATGGTGAAAGCTTTGAACTGGCTGAGATCTTTGTTGTTCTAACTGCAGTGCTTATGATTTAAACATAGGCAAATGCCTAGGGCGACAAATTTTGAAAGCGCCAAATACCTGGGGCCATAAAGAAGCCTTCTCCCACTTATTTTAGGGTCACGCACCACTGCCACGTCAAAGAGCCACCACCGTGGCATTCCGGCTGAACAACCTCTCCCTTGCTTTGCAGTTTCCGGTGGTGAAATCCCTGTTACCTGGGGAAGGGATCCTGCTCTCGCCCTGTTGTCCTGCCTATTGGTGCCAAAATATTAGATCTGGCCCTGGTTTCCCCAGGGGTAAAAGTGCTGATGGTATAAATCGTGTTGCTGCTGCTGCATCAGTTTTGTCCCTCTTTCTTTGTGTCTCTTTCAGGGATGGGCTGCTTTTGGGGCGTCGAGAAGAAGCTCTGGCAACAGCCCGGGGTTTTCTCTACTCAAGTAGGATATGCAGGAGGCTACAGCCCCAACCCTACGTATGAAGAAGTGTGCACAGGTAACATCCCCTACCCCTCGCCTTCCACCACCTCCTCCACACACACATACACTCAGTCCAAAATACAAGTGATCAATAGAAGGAGAATCTGTACATCAATATCTGCATCCATATAAGACTTACCATTACTGGGTCAGACCAAAGGTCCATCAAGCCCAGTATCCTGTTTCCAACAGTGGCCGATCCAGGTCACAAGTACCTGGCAGGATCCCAAGGGGGTCTATAGATCCCAAGCTGCTTATCCCAAGAATAAGCAATGGATTTCTGCAACTCTCCCTTAATAATGTTTTATGGACTTTTCATCTAGGAACTTGTCCAAACCTTCTTTAAATGCAGCTACTCTACCAGCTTTTACCACATCCTCTGGCAATGAATTCCAGAGCGTAATTTGTGTTGAGTAAAAAAAATATTTTCTCCGATTAGTTTTAAATGTATTACCCGGTAACGTCATTGTGTGTCCCCTGGTCTTTGCACTTTTCGAAAGAGTAAGCAACTGATTAATGTTTACTCATTCCACTCCACTGATTTTATAAACCTCTGTCATCCATCCTAGTGCACAGGAAAGAAAAGATCCCTGGTCCTTACACTACCCACCCCAAAGTCCTTAATTCTTCCTCCCACCCTTCTCCATCTCCATCACCTACTTGCCCAGCACTCAGAAAAAAAACCAATGCAGGGGTGAACCCCACTGCATACAGATCCAGAGGACAAGAGTTGCAGTGATCTCACCAGGGCCAACTGCATTGAAAAAAGCCCCTTTACTGTCGATTCAGTGCACACTGCTCTATTACCCAGCCTTAGCTCTGAGCTGGCACTGCAGTGCATGGGTCCTCGGCTTGCTGCTTTCTTAGAGCAGGTCTCTCTGCAGTGCTCACCGATGCACTGACGGGACTTCTGTCTTTGCTAATTACAGAACCTGGACCTGGTGAGATCACTGCAACTCTTGTCCTCTGGATCTGTATGCGGTGGGGTTCACCCCTGCATTGTTTTTTTTTCTGAGTGCTGGGCAAGAGGCCCCATTAGTAGGTGATGGAGAAGGGTGGGAGGAAGAATTAAGGACTTTGGGGTGGGTAG
Organism: Rhinatrema bivittatum; assembly: GCF_901001135.1. Lineage (NCBI taxonomy): Eukaryota > Metazoa > Chordata > Amphibia > Gymnophiona > Rhinatrematidae > Rhinatrema > Rhinatrema bivittatum. The sequence goes on from NC_042625.1 coordinate 86,283,428, forward strand.
TGTAAGGATCAGGGATCTTTTCTTTCCTGTGCTCTAGGATGGATGACTCTTTCCTTTTTTATGGATAAACCAGAAAACCTTCTGTTTGGGAGATGATGCAATGGTTAACATGATTGTGAATGCATAAAATTAATATAGGTATGAAAGCGTTAGAAAGTCAGGTTGCAACTAACTCATTGCTGGCTCTGCTATAAATACAAAAACAAAAGGAGGGAGAGCTGGTAGTAAGGTAGAGTTGGGTTGTGGGGTCTCATTACTGCAATAGCAGGAGGTGCTGGAGTTCAGGACTGAGGTACGTGGGCAGAGTTGTACAGGGGTCGGTACTGGAGTAGCGGAGCACTCCTGCAGGGCAGGACGGAGGTGCATTGGGAGAATGCGGTTTTTCTCCGGTAGCACGCAAACTCAGTGGGCAGCAAGGGGTTAATCGAGAGATTCAGGGTGGTAATGAGATGCAGCTCTGCAGCAATTTTTTTTTTGCTGAGTGCAGGGAGCACAGAGGGAGGCCAGTTGCCTTCTGGCACACAGAAAAATCCAGCTGGCGAGACAGCACAAAGGCAACAGAACTGACGGTGATGGGAGGGGAGGAGAAGTCAGCAGCAAGAAAGTCGCAGCGCAGGCTCACCTCGCATTCCCTCCTTGCCACCCTGCCTCTGATTCGCCGCAGGCCCCCCCCCCCCCCCCCGAAGCTCATGCCACACCAACCCTTCCAACAGCCGCTTCTCTCTGCACACTCGCCTCTGATGCCCACGTCCATGCACCACCCTGCTGGCACCTGCTCAGGTGTATCATAAGGGTGCCATCCCCTTTGGTGTCACTCTTCAGTTATGCAGGCACAGGAAGGTCTTTAACTCTTCCCCCCCCCCCCCTCCTGAATTTTGAGGCACATCGCTCATTTTGATTTGGAAGGACAGTTGAGGTGAACTGGGGCGCTGCTGTAGAGCTCCTTGCCTTCAGCCAAAGGAAAGCCTTTACATGGAGACTGAGCTGTGCTTTCAACACAGGGAAGTCACGGGGCCTTTTGGGGGCTTCTGCTGAGGTCTTTGAGGGAGTCGGGGGCCTTGGGTGAATTCTCAGGAGCTGAGAGTGGCAGAGATTCCATCAAAATGCAAAACACACTGAAGGCGGTGAGCAGGCCATGTCCCACGCCAGCTTCCCATTGGCAAACAACACATGCATTTCCTTAAATGCAAAAAGGTAGGAGGAGTCTTAACTTCATCTCCCCAAAATCCCTACTCCATTAATTTACAGACTCCCCCTTTCATTTCCTGCACTTTCTCACACTTTTGCTATAGTTCTGTCTCTTTGGGGAAGGAGTAGGGTTGCCACCTTACCCCAGGTCAACTGAACAGGCTGGTCCAGTCCTTGTTTTCGCCGCATTGCTTGCATGGAGTCACAGTTTAGATTTTTTGATTGATTTTTCCCCAAGAAAGTCAAGTCAGGATTACGACTCCACGCATGCAATGGAGCAGAACCAGAACTGCATCAGGGTGGCAACCCCCCAGAAAGGAGGTCAGGCAAGACCTGCTCCAGTGCTGGCAATCAATGTCATGAACCTAACTAAAAGGGAAGGGGAAGGACCAGAATGCACTGGGGCAGGAGTTAGGCTGGCATCACTGCTGGCGTTACAAACTGGAGAAGGATGTAATAATCATCATGTAGCTGCAATACATACTCGAGAGAGTACCTTCACTGCGCATCATGTCTAAGCAGGAGCTCAAAGTCCAAGGGCTCAAGTACTTACGATGGTTTTAATGTCAAACATGCACGGCTCCACATGTCCTAACCCTGTAATAACAGGGAGCATTCGTATCCATCATCCTGATGTTAAAGACCTCAGGTGAGCGATATCAATGAGGTTGGTGTGAAACCGAAGGGAGTGGAAATCCCGTGTAGGCGTGAACTTCCCATGCTTTTCAACCTGACTCTATTGAAACTGACCTTGACTTCCTCAGGTTGAGGTCAGTTTCAGTAGGGAATTTTCCAGGCTCCTGATTGGCCTTCACCCCAACTTTGACCCTGATCAGTCCACTATGAGGAAAGGCATCATCCCTCCAAATGAAGAGGGAGATTGAAGCCCACATGAGAGCTGCACTAAAATACAGGTGGCCAGCTCTGGTCTTCAAGAGCCATGGACAGGTCCGGGTTTTCAGGCTATTCACAATGACTTTGCATGCACTGCCACCCCAGTCTGCAGCTCTCTCATGCATGTTACGGTTACCCTCTGTGGCTCCTGAAGACCACCCCTGCACTAACAGGTGACCGGGTCAGCCAATTGCACTGCCTCTTCCCTCCCTCAGCTCCCACCTTAAGCCCTTAGCTAGCTCCACCCGTATTCTCAGCTCTCCATGAGATAAACCAGTTTCATTTTTTTTTTCACCTCCCCAGGGCTGACAGGGCATTTGGAAGTGGTGAGAGTCATCTACGATCCGAAAGAAATCAGTTACGAGGCTCTTCTCAAAGTCTTCTGGGAGTCTCATGACCCAACTCAAGGTAATGGGAGTAATCCTTTTGCCTTCCTGTGCTAGAGGATGAGCAGCGGCTTCCTTTCCCCTCCCTTCCTTCAAATATCTGAAAAGGTATAAAACAGTGGGCCAGAGGCAGAGTCTTTTTAACGTAGAGGAAATTCTAGAATATGAGGCAGGGGGAATTATTATTATTATTTTTTTTTTTAAGAGAGAGAGAGAGAGTAGTGGATGCACAGAGAGGGACTGCTGACACAGAACAGGAATCTCTAAACACCCGGACGCCCCATGTCCAACGGGCAAAGAGATTCTCAGCCCAGTTTCTCATTTTGATATCCGTGTGACAGCAGCAACTGGTGCGTAGCCACCCAGAGCTACTGCTAAAAGGAGGGAGTGTGCGAGAGAGGTCCAGGCAGAGCACAGCGTTTGGGGGAAAGTCTCATAGCGAGAGAGGGAGTGCACCGTACCACAAGCAGTTGGATTGGACATGGAGGAGAATCCCATGGAATCCAGTGCTCGTCGGACCAAAAAAAAAAAAAAAAAATGCTCCTTCAGCAACGTAGAGACCTGAACTGCACAGACGAGACGGACTGTGCATGAATCTGTAGCCGGTCCATGCAGCCGATGGAGGTAAAATCCCCTTCTCCATCATAAATCTGGCCTTCCGGCATTTTCCCCAGCTTTGCTTATACCGGAAGCTGTGTTCTGAGAGAGAGCGTTGGAAGACATGGATTACGTCAACGGGAACGAAAAGGAACGTGGTAAGGGCCTGCCTTCGAGAGAGGGGGGTCCTTATGTTGGAAAATGTTCGAACAGAACACCTTAGAAAAGGGATTTAAACGCCTTATCGGATTCCCAGCGGCAAACTTATTTACAATGCCCCCCACCCACCTCTCCATGTTCTGTTATAGGGTTGTCGACCTGGGTCTGGGCAGCACCAGATTCCAAAAGGGTCAGAAAAGGAGGTGGAAGGGCTTGTAAAGTTGTGATGGGGGAGGGGCGGGGGGGGGGGGGTCCTGTCTCTTTAAATCTGACAGCCTGCAGTACAGCATTGCTGCAGTCACGGTACAAAGTACCTGGGGGGTGGGATCTGGGGGAGTGCTGGGCTGCATTGAGAGGGAGGGGAGGGGGGTGTTTAATAAGAGGAGGAGCAGCAGGAGCTGTTTGAAACTCCTCTCACGTCCCAGCCACACAATGGCACCAGGGATGCGCTGGGGACTGGGGGGAGGGTTTGATGACGGGATGAGAAACTGCTGTATTTTATTCTAGCACATCCACTCGGCATTCTCAACTCTGCATTTTAATATCAAGGATTGCGGTTTTGCCGCGTTTGTACCCCCCCCCCCCCCCGACAATCTCTTCTGCATGCCTCTTCCAAAACAGTCCTAACCTTGGATCCTCTCCCCTCCATCCATCTGCACATCATGTTCTCAGCTTCTCTGACCTCTCTCTCTCTGTCCAGCACAGCCTCACCTCTCCTCCCCTCTGTTCATCCATCTGCCCATCATATCCGCGGCTCCCCTCCCCTTGTCCGTCTGTCCATCATAGCCTTGGCTCCCCTCCCTTCCGTCCACCTCTGTCACATTCTCAACCTCTCTCCCCTCCCCTCCGTCCATCACAGCCTTATCTCCCTTCCACTCTGTCCATCCATCAGCTCCCCTCCCCTCCCCTCCTGCTAAGCTTCTGGTGCCATTTTAGAAAAGGTTTGCTTCTTGTGCATTATTGGTCCCTTTCAGGTATTGGTTTCCTCCCCTCTAAGGCTTAGGGATGTAGCCCCTCCGATCTCATGTCATCGGCTTCCTCGCCCCTGCGCTATGACCTCGGCTCTCCTTCATGCCTTCGTTATGTGGTGACAGTCTGGTACACTGTAGCGCAGTGCTCCTATGGAAACTCTCTGTAATACGCTCTCTTGCCTGTAGTCTCATTTCTCTAAGCCTGGACACATCCCAGAGAGCTGCACACAGTCCACTGCGAGCTTTGAAAGCACACAAGACTGGCCTGGCGGTAAGCGCTAAGCACCGCCATGCTCGGGACCTGGGTTGCGTTCCCAGGTTGGGGATGGGGGTGCTGCAAACATCACTCTTATGATGACCCCCAGTGCTCAGATCTAGGACTAGGAAGGAGGCCTGGCTCTCGTCTCCTGGGCTGAGCACAGTTGCCCTGCGTGTTGCCACACTCTTACTGGTAGATGATGGCAATTGGGCCCATCCGGCCTGCCCGGTTATTGCAGTCTACACTGCTGTACCCCAGCTGCCGGCAACAGAAGCTTGACCACTTGTAGGATATCGATCCTTATCCAAGTCCATTTTTTTTTGTGTTCTCTTCATTTGGGGAGATGATTGTGCAAGGCCCCCCTACTCCTAGCATCTCTGGCAGAAGCCACACTGCCTTCAGCTGGTTGACGGTCATGTGACGGATGATGACATGTGCCGCTTGAACCAATCCGACCCCATCCCATGTGAGGTCATCGATGACACGGTTCCCAAACATTATTACTAGTCATGTTCACATGGGAAACATCTCCCCAGAGTCAGAGGGCAAGAGTTGCTTAGAAAACTCTCTGGCTGTGGCCAAGACCGAGTTCGGTGATTCTTAAGCAGACTGTGGAAGAAAACTCTCTCTTATTTGTGTGTGTGTGTGTGTTTATAACATCCCAGCCCAGCATCCTTCACTCTTTTTCTGGCCACGGAGAGTCTCCGGACCAGCCTGCAGCATTAGTCCCCTAGATATAACTCCAGACAGCCCTACAGGCACACGGGGAATATTTGTTGCCATAAAAGGCATGGGGTAGGGTGGAGAGCGCTCTGTATAGAAGTCAGGAAGGAGGCGACTGAAAGCAATTTAATAAAAATAGAGCTTTTGTGCATCTCAAGATTTATTTTATCGTTCCGTGGATTTTTTTTTTTAATTGTAGAACAGCCTCTCTTTGGCGGAATCCCGTCCCCTCCACCCGCACCGGCTGCATCCGCCGCTGTATGACCTTGATTCCGACTCCCCCACAACGCATGCCCACTTCTCCCCCCCCCTCTGTACAAGCCTTTCCTTCTTTGAAACCGCCTCCCCGTTATGCTTGGCTGCTAATGAGCAACGGGTCCCTGGGAGGTAATTTTATGCAAATTACCAGCGGCACAGGGCGTCTCTGAAGGCGCATTTCAGCTCGCACACGGCGGTGATTAGGACGTGTGCGCAGAGACAGGAATATTAATCACCGGGCGAGGGGAGAAGGGGAGGGCAGGAGGTGATGTTGCTGTAGAACGGTGCTTGGGGGAGGGGAGGCGGTGCTGCCGCTTCACCCTAGGTCAACCTGAACAGGCCAATACGGTCCTGGGTTTGCCCCGTTGCATGCAGAGGATATTTAGCTCTCATCTGACTTCCCTAAGAAAATCAGCAGTGCAAATCCATGCATGCAGTGAGGCGAAAGCCAGGACTGGACCAGCCCGCAAGGTGGACCTGGAGTGAGAGGGTTAAGCTGTTCAAAAGCCAAAACGTGGTCGGAGGTCTGGCCGGACCTGCCAGCCGGGGCGGGGGCAGGCGATTTGCTTTATTTCCCCAACCGCAACGTAATTGTTCTGCTCGCCTCCCTTCACATCCGTGAACACACGACAACCCCCCCCCCCCTCCCCCCGGCGTGTTGGTCACGGGTGGGGGGCGAGGGGGCGACGCAGACCTTTCCTGGATGCCGTGCTGATCAGTGTCAAACACAAAAGAAGGTGACCCTTCCCCCACCTCCAATGTTAGGTGCATGCAGTGGGTAACAGATTTATGTTTCCTGGAGGGTGGATTTCGAGTGGGAGCAGCAAGAGATCTTATTGATGGTCGCCAGTATCGCGAATTGCTGGAATACCTTCCACTCCGTCTTCTTCAGGGGTGTGGGTGCCAGTATTAGTTCCTGACCCGTCTGACGCCTTCCACAGGGGAAGAAGAAGTAATGTGATCCTAATCAAAACATTGCTTTTAGCTGCTCCACAATTACTGCTGCTGAAATATCAGATTCTAACATTTTATAATGGGTCAACGTAGGTTCTGGGAACTCTGCGACCCTGCTCCGCCATTCTGGTTTTAGGGCTTTCTCCATCTCGCTTCCTGGCCAGGAGCCCCTGCCTTTCTCCCCTGAAAGGTTCACGTTT